>NW_026731887.1:70000-418301 GCF_028476545.2 Physella acuta
ACACACACACACACACACACACACACACACACACACACACACACACACACACACACACACACACACACACACACACACACACACACACACACACACACACACACACACACACACACACACACACACACACACACACACACACACACACACACACACACACACACACACACACACACACACACACACACACACACACACACACACACACACACACACACACACACACACACACACACACACACACACACACACACACACACACACACACACACACACACACACACACACACACACACACACACACACACACACACACACACACACACACACACACACACACACACACACACACACACACACACACACACACACACACACACACACACACACACACACACACACACACACACTCACACACACACACACACACACACACACACACACACACACACACACACACACACACACACACACACACACACACACACACACACACACACACACACACACACACACACACACACACACACACACACACACACACACACACACACACACACACACACACACACACACACACACACACACACACACACACACACACACACACACACACACACACACACACACACACACACACACACACACACACACACACACACACACACACACACACACACACACACACACACACACACACACACACACACACACACACACACACACACACACACACACACACACACACACACACACACACACACACACACACACACACACACACACACACACACACACACACACACACACACACACACACACACACACACACACACACACACACACACACACACACACACACACACACACACACACACACACACACACACACACACACACACACACACACACACACACACACACACACACACACACACACACACACACACACACACACACACACACACACACACACACACACACACACACACACACACACACACACACACACACACACACACACACACACACACACACACACACACACACACACACACACACACACACACACACACACACACACACACACACACACACACACACACACACACACACACACACACACACACACACACACACACACACACACACACACACACACACACACACACACACACACACACACACACACACACACACACACACACACACACACACACACACACACACACACACACACACACACACACACCACACACACACACACACACACACACACACACACACACACACACACACACACACACACACACACACACACACTCACACACACACACACACACACACACACACACACACACACACACACACACACACACACACACACACACACACACACACACACACACACACACACACACACACACACACACACACACACACACACACACACACACACACACACAACACACACACACACACACACACACACACACACACACACACACACACACACACACACACACCACACACACACACACACACACACACACACACACACACACACACACACACACACACACACACACACACACACACACACACACACACACACACACACACACACACACACACACACACACACACACACACACACACACACACACACACACACACACACACACACACACACACACACACACACACACACACACACACACACACACACACACACACACACACACACACACACACACACACACACACACACACACACACACACACACACACACACACACACACACACACCACACACACACACACACACACACACACACACACACACACACACACACACACACACACACACACACACACACACACACACACACACACACACACACACACACACACACACACACACACACACACACACACACACACACACACACACACACACACACACACACACACACACACACACACACACACACACACACACACACACACACACACACACACACACACACACACACACACACACACACACACACACACACACACACACACACACACACACACACACACACACACACACACACACACACACTCACACACACACACACACACACACACACACACACACACACACACACACACACACACACACACACACACACACACACACACACACACACACACACACACACACACACACACACACACACACACACACACACACACACACACACACACACACACACACACACACACACACACACACACACACACACACACACACACACACACACACACACACACACCACACACACACACACACACACACACACACACACACACACACACACACACACACACACACACACACACACACACACACACACACACACACACACACACACACACACACACACACACACACACACACACACACACACACACACACACACACACACACACACACACACACACACACACACACACACACACACACACACACACACACACACACACACACACACACACACACACACACACACACACACACACACACACACACACACACACACACACACACACACACACCACACACACACACACACACACACACACACACACACACACACACACACACACACACACACACACACACACACACACACACACACACACACACACACACACACACACACACACACACACACACACACACACACACACACACACACACACACACACACACACACACACACACACACCACACACACACACACACACACACACACACACACACACACACACACACACACACACACACACACACACACACACACACACACACACACACACCACACACACACACACACACACACACACACACACACACACACACACACACACACACACACACACACACACACACACACACACACACACACACACACACACACACACACACACACACACACACACACACACACACACACACACACACACACACACACACACACACACACACACACACACACACACACACACACACACACACACACACACACACACACACACACACACACACACACACACACACACACACACACACACACACACACACACACACACACACACACACACACACACACACACACACACACACACACACACACACACACACACACACACACACACACACACACACACACACACACACACACACACACACACACACACACACACACACACACACACACACACACACACACACACACACACACACACACACACACACACACACACACACACACACACACACACACACACACACACACACACACACACACACACACACACACACACACACACACACACACACACACACACACACACACACACACACACACACACACACACACACACACACACACACACACACACACACACACACACACACACACACACACACACACACACACACACACACACACACACACACACACACACACACACACACACACACACACACACACACACACACACACACACACACACACACACACACACACACACACACACACACACACACACACACACACACACACACACACACACACACACACACACACACACACACACACACACACACACACACACACACACACACACACACACACACACACACACACACACACACACACACACACACACACACACACACACACACACACACACACACACACACACACACACACACACACACACACACACACACACACACACACACACACACACACACACACACACACACACACACACACACACACACACACACACACACACACACACACACACACACACACACACACACACACACACACACACACACACACACACACACACACACACACACACACACACACACACACACACACACACACACACACACACACACACACACACACACACACACACACACACACACACACACACACACACACACACACACACACACACACACACACACACACACACACACACACACACACACACACACACACACACACACACACACACACACACACACACACACACACACACACACACACACACACACACACACACACACACACACACACACACACACACACACACACACACACACACACACACACACACACACACACACACACACACACACACACACACACACACACACACACACACACACACACACACACACACACACACACACACACACACACACACACGAGTTTTCATCACCGGCTTGTGAGGACTGATACAGATTTACAATAGTAGTATTTCTTTCTTACTTGTAGCCTGCTTTCATTCATTTAAGATGGTTTACTCATACATAGATCTAATACAAAACGTCTAAATATAAAGAAAAAAATAAATAATAATCATTAAAAAAGTTTTAAAAAACCCACGTTTTCTGATTGAACTAAAAAGTAGAAAATAAATACTATACATCACAATAATGCAAGCGATCACTCTACTATAAGCGATGAAAAACGTGGGGCGCCGAAGTAAAAGTTATATTACTATTGATTAGATAATACTATTGACTTTTATTAGGGAGCTTGTAGAGAGTCAACAGTATTAGAAACTGTAAGAAAATCACGGCGAGTTTTTTGGTACAATTATATAGCGGTCTAAAATGATCAATAAAATGTTTCCATGGATTAATTTAGTAATAAAAACAATAGAATATTCAATTGTCATCCAAAACAAAGCTTCCCTGAAAATTTCAGCGCGCTAGCTAACTGGGAAGTGCCAGAAATTTCGATCGCAAGATTGGATTGGAAAGACAAACACACAGAGAAAGCAAGTTAAAGAAAACGTGGGAAAATTAAAAACCAACCTGAAACTGAAAATGCAAATGTGTAATTAAATGATGATTCAAGGGATTTTTTTTTTTCTCGGCGTGCGTGGTGGGTTGAGGGGAAGGGGGGGGGGGGTGGAATTTGGGTTTTTAAGTAGAGCTGAAAAAAAAATTGGGATTACCGAGAATTATACAAATTTTAAGCAATCGGAAAAGTTATGTTATTACAATGAGACGCATCAAAGCAAACATTCTTCCTTTTCAAACATCTATATCTGTAGTCCTCAAACAGTTTTTTTTTTAATTAATTTAATTGTTTTAAACATTTAAATCAGTAATAATAATATATTTGATAGATTTTACACAGCATCAAAGACATGAACAAGGAACATCAATTGCGTACTGTTTTCACAACCGCTGTCGCTGTCTGAGTTAACTCCCTTCACACTGTAAAACCCACTGTCTGTCGTGTGTTTATTTTTGTTGTAAGACGCCAAATTCTCCCTAAGTTTATGGTTCTCTGTTTCCCCATCCTGTTTGACCTCCGCCTGTTCTGTGGTACACACGTTCTCAGCGCAGTTCAAATTCTCCTCAGATTTACTGTCTGTGGCACCCATAGCGGAATGAAATTGTTTGGCTGTGAGGGTTGTATCCATAGGATCCTCATATTCAGTAGAAGATAAAGTCTCTTTGCTGGGCATCATATCCTATTAAAATGTAAAAGGGATTCTAAAAAGCTTGAAATAAATCAGATATTTTAAAAATTTTGTTAATGAAAAATTGTGTTAATGTTTGTTAATGAAATACACCTGATTAAAAAATTAGTCACACATTAATGTGCAAAAAAGAATAAAAGAAATTATTAATTTAAAAACCTGCATTAGAGCATGAATCAGAAATTTTTGAGTTAAAAATAAAATAGTGCAAAAACTACTAGAATCTCAGTAATAAATGTGTAAGATATACAAATCTTATATAATTTTAGAACATAAATAAGAATTGAACCAAGTGTGTATCACATAAGTGAATGGAACTTTTAAACTCACCCATTGATTCAGTACAGTAAAACTCAAAAGACTGGCCGCGTCTGCTTCTAGAACTGGATCCTTCAGGTAATCTGCAAGTCCCTCCGGCACAGACGGTGTAGAGGTCTCTGCCAGGAGGGCACGTACCCAAAATTTCATGTCCTCTTTTGGATAAGGGCTAAAAATAAATAATGAAATTATTTGAACACAACACACATTGTAACTATATTATTTCTTTCTTCACTAAATAGGCTATTGCTTCACATTAAAATATACGTTGATAAAACATTTACCTTGCATAAAAATATATTGTGATAAGCAAATATATAAATAAGGAAGATTTTAATATTTAAACACAGAAGATTTTGATATCTATTTTCAACTAGCAAACATGATTTTCATTCTCACCATATAAATTGTATACATCTTTAATGGTTAAACCACTTAAAAATGTAATTACAAAACCTAACTTGTATTTTTACTTCTCCTAAACAATTTAAAACAAAGATAACTAATCTACAAGTAATTTTATTTTCTGTATACCTTCTGTATTCCTACTGTAAACCCTACTGTATACGTACTGCATACCTACTGTATGCCTACTGTATACCTAGTGTCATTTTCTCTTTTCTTTAACAAAAATTCATGAACTACAAATATATTCAGTGCATGTATTGTTATTTTCTCTTTTCCATAAAATCCACCTTGTTATTGAAAATAAATTTTGTTCCAGTACCTCAACTGTTATTTAGTCTCTTCTTTAACCATCTATAACCATCTAATTATTGACAATAAATTAAGTTTCTTTTCCCTATCTTTATTCTTCGTTCTTAATTTTAGTATTGGAAGGGATCCCCTCCAACACAATTAGGTATATGTGTGAACTGGTTATGCGCAATTGAATCCAATTTCAGCCTGCTTTTCTTTTTGGATTTGCTTTCATAGCCTTTGTCCAACCAAGAACAATCTACAAGGCAGCAGTTGTTTGATTTTGGAGTTGTCTCTTCAAGAAGAGCCGCTGTCCCCAGCTAACAGGCCTCATCTGCCCAAGGGTTTGAACTCAAGACTTTCTGGTTTAGCAAACACGAGCTTTTACCGACTCACCCATGCCGACCCCTTATAACCATCAAATTATTGATGATAAATTAAGTTTAATTACTGACTGTTATTTTCCCTATCAACAATCTAATTGTTGAAAATAAATTGGTTCCAGTACCTCAACTTTTACTTTCTCAATTCTCTAACCATCTCTAACCATCTAAAATTATTGACAATAAATTAAGTTTTTCCCTATCAACAATCTAAGTGTTGAAAACAAATTGGTTCCAGTACCTCAACTGTTATTTTCTCAATTCTCTAACCATCTCTAACCATCTAAAATTATTGAAAATAAATTAATTTTTTCCCTATCAACAATCTAATTATTAAAAATAAATTAATTTTTTCCCTATCAACAATCTAATTATTAAAAATAAATTAATTTTTTCCCTATCAACAATCTAATTATTGAAAACAAATAGGTTCCAGTACCTCAACTGTTATTTTCTCAATTCTCTAACCATCTCTAACCATCTAAAATTATTGACAATAAATTAATTTTTTCCCTATCAACAATCTAATTATTGAAAACAAATTGGTTCCAGTACCTCAACTGTTATTTTCTCAATTCTCTAACCATCTCTAACCATCTAAAATTATTGAAAATAAATTAATTTTTTCCCTATCAACAATCTAATTATTAAAAATAAATTAATTTTTTCCCTATCAACAATCTAATTATTAAAAATAAATTAATTTTTTCCCTATCAACAATCTAATTATTGAAAACAAATAGGTTCCAGTACCTCAACTGTTATTTTCTCAATTCTCTAACCATCTCTAACCATCTAAAATTATTGACAATAAATTAATTTTTTCCCTATCAACAATCTAATTATTGAAAACAAATTGGTTCCAGTACCTCAACTGTTATTTTCTCTCTCCCCCCTTCCATGATCATCAGTCCCAGTTCACTGTTTGTCTCCGCCAACGCTCGCCGCACGACACATGGCCTGAGTAGGAAGTTGAGCTCAAACTGTTTGCTGTGGTCAGTGCGATAGCACTCAAACATGTTGTCTCTGACCAGGCACCAACGCTTGCCCGCGATTGGTTGCTAGCTCGAAGGTCTCGAGTTTGTTTGGATCTCTGTTCCGATTTCAGATTGTAGGACGTCCCTGAGTCAACTCAGCTCAAATAGGTACCTAACTTATCAAGGTTAAGGCGGCTGGGCATAGTGCTGACTACACCCCTTTAAATGCCGACGTCAACAAACATATAAACTCTACTTCATCTGCTCAGTGGGTCGCTAGGTCTGAAGAGGAATCTATACATTAAAAAACATGATTATTGTTAAAAGTTAATGTCATTTGTTGAATTAAATTAGACTAAAAAAAATAAAATAGGATTTTTACATTGCTAATGATAAAAAATAGTTTTAATAAATGGAGTTGAAGATTTTAACTGACGTGAGAGACTTAAGTTTAGGTTTATGGTGAGAATTATACATGTATGTTTAGGCTCATGATTTATCTCATGAGGCTTAAGTTTAGGTTTAGCTTGGAAAGTACCTAACTCACGTTAGGGAAAGCAAAGGTGACTGGGCATAGTGCTGAACACACACTATCCTTTCATATACCGAGGTCACAGTAACAGGTGAACTATACTTCGATTGCCCCATAGACCGTCAGCTTAAAAAAGGGGACTTACTTTTAGGATTATAAAAGAACAGGCTGACTTGACATTTGGCGGGGGGGGGGGGGGGGGGGGAGAGGGGAAGACTAAACTTTTCGTTTTATGTATAAATTCTATTTCGTACAAGGTTTAGACATTTTTCAGGGTCGAATATCTAATTACTTGTAGATCTACATCAACCTATCGCATGAGACAAATCGATAGTGATATTAAACGAAATCCTGATTTGAACAGAGCTTAGACAAATTGCTTTAAGAAACTTCACTTGCTCAGATGACTAATCATAGGATGAGGTATTCAGAGGCGTAGCGAAGTCGGGCGTCACCCGGTGCGGCACTTAATGGTGTCACCCCCCCCCCCCCCCCCCCCCCCCAGAGGCGTAGCGACACGTCCCGGGGACAAACTTTCAATTTTCGATTTGCACCCCCGTCAATTTTTTCTCTATATATTATGCTATTTTTTGCCTTGGTGTCACCCCCTAAATGGTGTCACCCGGTGCGGTCCGCACCCCGCCCCCCCCCCTCGCTACGCCTCTTGAGGTAGTTAAGACGCTCGTCTGATTGGTTGGTGCACACGGCACTAGAGGGCGGACTGGATGATCATCTCATTAGTTTGTGCACACGGCCCTAACAGACAGACTCAACACAACGTAAGAATTTCATCTAACGAGCCGGCCCGCGGCATAACATACGCCGCTATTTAGTTGTTTCTAATTTTCAGTAATTCATAATTTGTGAATTCGACAGTACCAACGCTGACACTGAAAATATTTCTTTAAAACACTATAAGTAGCTCGTTAAGGACCATAACCCCCCCCTTCCTTCCCCCCCCCTCCCCCCCCTACGTTTAAAATCGTTGGCTCTGCTTGTAAACATTTAGAGTGAACACAGCTCACTAAAACCATGTAGGGGTGGGGAGGTAGGGAGAGCGTTTGCAGCTTGTTTTTTAACGGCTCGAAGAAGAGAATTATATATATAGATTAATTGGTGCACACGACACTAAGATTAATTTCATTAACTGATGCACACGGTACATACATTCATCTCATGAATTGGTGCACACAATCCTAACAGGGCTGCCGAACACCACCATGGACTATAGAAGTTTGCTGGTTGCTGTTTTACTGCTGTCTCAGCATATCTTCACTGCACAGACAGACAACTATACGGGTTTGTCTTTGTTTCAGTAGTCTTTGTTTTAGTAGTCTTTGTTTCAGTAGTCTTTGTTTCAGTAGTCTTTGTTTCAGTAGTCTTTGATTCAGTAGTCTTTGTTTCAGTAGTCTTTGTTTTAGTAGTCTTTGTTTCAGTAGTCTTTGTTTTAAGTAGTCTTTGTTTTAAGTAGTCTTTGTTTTCAGTAGTCTTTGTTTCAGTAGTCTTAGTTTCAGTAGTCTTTGTTTTAGTAGTCTTTGTTTCAGTAGTCTTTGTTTCAGTAGTCTTTGTTTTAGTAGTCTTTGTTTTAAGTAGTCTTTGTCTCAGTAATCTTTGTTTTCAGTAGTCTTTGTTTCAGTAGTCTTTGTTTCAGTAGTCTTTGTTTCAGTAGTCTTTGTTTCAGTAGTCTTTGTTTCAGTAGTCTTTGTTTTAAGTAGTCTTTGTCTCAGTACTCTTTGTTTTCAGTAGTCTTTGTTTTAAGTAGTCTTTGCTTTCAGTAGTCTTTGTTTCAGTAGTCTTTGTTTTAGTAGCCTTTGTTTCAGTAGTCTTTGTTTTAAGTAGTCTTTGTTTTCAGTAGTCTTTGTTTTCAGTAGTCTTTGCTTTCAGTAGTCTTTGTTTTAAGTAGTCTTTGTTTTCAGTACTCTTTGCTTTCAGTAGTCTTGTTTTCAGTAGTCTTTGTTTTCACTAGTCTTTGTTACAGAACAGTTCGCATTAGTTGTCTTTGTGTTAGAGACTTTGTTTCAGTACACTTCGCATTAGGTGCCTTTATTTCAGTAGACTTTCTCTGTTTGCAGATCTAATATTTTTACCTTTTAAATAAACTTATTTTACACTTATCAAGCACCACAAACTAAATCTGTACACTGATGTTTCTTGAAGTGTTCTCTCGCAGTGGTGTAGCGAGGTCGGGTGTCACCCGGTGCGGCACTTAATGGTGTCACTCCCCAGAGGCGTTGCGACCCTTCCCGGGGACAAACTTTCAAGTTTTCGATTTGCACCCCCCTCAAACTTTCGGTTTGCACCCCCCCCCTCAAGTTTTTGATTTGCACCCCCCCCCCCCTCAAACTTTCGATTTGCACCCCCCCCCCTCAAGTTTTTTATTTGAACCTCCCCCCCCCCTCAAACTTTCGATTTGCACCCCCCTCAAGTTTTTATCTCTATATTTTCCTATTTTTTGCCTTGGTGTCACCCCCCTAAATGGTGTCACCCGGTGCGGTCCGCACCCCCCGCCCCCCCCCCCCCCTCGCTACGCCCCTGTTCTCTCGTAAACTGACCAATGTTGTAGAAAACTTTTGTCAAACTTGAAATTTTCTGCTGTATTCCGTCCAAATCGTGAACAAATATAAAAGATTACTAAGTAAGGTATATTTGGTAAAAAAAATATATGTGCCTTGCACAATGAACATTAAACAATGAACATTAAACAATGAACATTAAAGAATGAACATAAAACAATGAACATCAGACAATAAACAAAGAAGATCAAATAATGAACAATGATTAATGAACATTAAACAATGAACATTAAACAATGAACATTAAACAAGGAACATTAAACAAGGAACATTAAACAATAAACAAAGAAGATCAAACAATGAACAATGATTATTGATTATTAAACAATGAACATTAAACAATGAACATTAAATAATGAACATCAAACAATAAACAAAGAAGATCAAACAATGAACAATGATTAATGAACATTAAACAATAAACATTAAACAGTGTACAAACTCAATTTAATGTTGAATTTTTTCTTCGTCTTCAAAGAGAACAGATATACAAGAGCCATAAGGACAGGGCGCTGTAGTTCCAGGCACTATTGTAGAACTGAACACGGATCGGTGCGTTTTATCAGGCTTTTATTTAGTTCGCAACGTCTGTTTTTTTGTTCATTTGTGGGTTTGTGGGGTTGTAACTCAATTTTGACATACTTCTAGTGCAGCAATTTTATTAAAACTTTCCAGATACGTTCCACTTTGATGACAATACAAGTCTATTTGTTTTTTAAATTTAATTAGATGATTATTAAGTTATTAAAAAATTATTTAAGTGGTTCGAAACAAAGGGGAGATAACAAAATTATATCACTCGATATATTATTATATTCAATAACAGAAGGTAGCAAGATTAAGAATTATCCTTCTTTTTATCAGCTTGCTGTTGTCTGTAAATTGTGGTCACGGACGGCTGATTTTTCACGATGTTTGTAAAAAAAAAAAAAAGTTAGCAAGCGCACAAAATCACCCCACAACTTTCAACAGGGGTGTGCTGGGTCCACCGGGACACTACAAAAAAATAAAAAATAAACCGGGAGTGATCTCCCCTAAACTTTCTCGCATTTTCTTATATAACTTGAAATATAGACATGATTTTTAATTACTTAAACTTTTAAAAATAGAATAGAATCTCATAGAAAAAAGAATTGCGCACCAAGCGAACGCCAAAACAAAATGTGCATAATAGTGCGCAATATTATTAGTACTTTATAAATTTACATGCGTTTTTTGAGAAATCGAAAATAGCGTAAATTAGTACTTCTGGTCAACGGAAATTACTCAAAATTTGATAGAAGGCGGAAAATTAGATGTTTTACTTACATGTGAAATTTCATTTATCTATCTGAAATAGCACTCAAGTTATAGGCTTTTGAAAAATTCAAAGTAAAAAAAGTACCACTTCCGGTTATCGGAAATCGCTCAAAAGTTGATCAGGATCTACGACTTTGATAAAATACTTATATATGAAATTTCATCTACCTAGCTGTAACGGTACTCAAGTTATCGTGTTTACACACAGACAGACAGACACACAGACATACGGACAAGATTGCAAAATTATGTTTTTCTGTATCAGTCAGGTGTAAAACGTCGAGATTTGTAAAAATCTCGATTTTTTTTGCACGATTACAAGAAAGTAAAAACCAGTATGCGGAAAGGAAAAAAAATCCCAGTATGTGGAAAAAAAAATCACAGTATGCAGAAAGAGAGAAAAAAAAATGTCAGTATGCTGAAAGGAATAAAAAAATCCTCGTATGCGGAAAGGAAAAAAAAAATCCCAGTATGCGGAAAGGAAAATAAATCACAGTATGCAGAAAAGAGAAAAAAATGTCAGTATGCTGAAAGGAATAAAAAAAAATCCCCGTATGCGGAAAGGAAAAAAAAATTCCGGTATGCGGAAAAGAGAAAAAAATGTCAGTATGTTGAAAGGAATAAAAAAAAAATAATATAAAAAAGGAATTAAAAAAATACAGGTATGCGGAAAGAAAAAAAAATCCCATTGTGGCGCTAGGAAAAACACCGGGTGGACCAAGATACACATGAAAATATACATAAAGTTAAGTCTGGAAGGACCGCGTCGACCCACCCAGTCCACCCCTCTTTTAAAACCACTCCTCTCAATAACGTGGAGTGCAACTATCTGTAAAGCGAATGACACACACCCCATCGAGTTAAAAAAAAAAATTCCTTTATTTTTTTCTTCTTCCCAATGTTGGTTTAAAAATTCAAAACGAAATTTAATTTCAGAACAAACATCCAACCTGTGAAAAAAAGTATCTGACACCTTGTATGAAGAGAGAGGAACTATTCAAATCATTCGGAGGAAAACTTGTTTTATGTGACACAGTAACTGATGGCGGAGCGTGGATCATTATTCAAGTATAATTTAAATAAAGCTAATTAGTAATCGAAACACATGATAATTCAACATTAGAAATATAATGTCTTTTAAAAACTGTCTTTGATTTAGTGATCTGAAATTTGCATTCTTCTTTGATTACGGTACATAATAATTCGATTTAATGGACAATTGAACTTCAAAAGAAACTGGGCAGATTACAAAAACGGATTCGGCACATTAGACAGTGAATTCTGGATAGGAAACGAACTGATTCATCAACTAACAACCAATGTGAGACATACTCTTTTAAAAAATTCTAGGATGGTTCTATAAACGTTGCATATAAAATGAATAAGACTAATATACTAAGACCTAGTAATACACGTACACGTCTCTTTTGTTACACAGGGCTACACTGAAATAAGATTTGACTTGACATTTCAAGGCGGATCCTACTATGCCGTGCACAGTAACTTTCAAGTCCAAAACGAAGCCTCTCAGTACTTCATGACGGTCGGACCTTACACGGGCAACTCCAGTGATCGATTCGGTTACGCCAGCGGGATCGGATTCACCACCATAGACAGGGACAACGACGTCGACCACAACAACAACAACTGCGCCGACTACTACCACGGTGGTTGGTGGTACAAGGGCTGCCACAGCATGAACATCAACGGCCAGTGGGGCAACACACGCTATGGAGAAGGGCTCACCTGGTACCCTCTGACTTCCTTCTACCAATCTGTCAGCACCGTGGAGATGAAAGTGCGAAAACCAGATACTTCGTAGATGTCAACACCAGTGTTTCTTCCAGACTTTTTTCTCCGGGGGGGGGGGGCACTTAAAATTTTCGGGGGGGGGGGGGTAAACTTTCTTCGGGGGGGGGGGGGCGGACACTGTTAAAAGTATATATTTTCTATATAAATTAAATAAATTTCATTTCGTTCGGGGGGCGGTAAAAATATTTCTGTGGGGGGGGGGGGGGGGGGGCGAACCATGGAAGAAACTCTGGTCAACACAAGGCTTGTAATTCTCGGTCTTTCTCACTTAAAATTTAAAACCTCGCTAGCCAGGAAGAGATAGAAATTTTCGAACCAATTTAATTGTTGCGAACATGATCCCGTTGATAAAAAACAACAACAACACAGCGGCTATTTTTTTTCTAGGCATCGCTTCAAGATTAAAAAAAAACCACCAAGTTAAAAAAAATGCAACTATTATTAAAAAAAATTAAATAAATTAACTATAGCGGAAGTAATAATTCCAAATAATTATTTTTTTAACCGATTTAATTAAAAATATTCAAATTTAGTTTGAAAAAAATAGCCCGCCAGCTGGCAAGTACGAAATACGAGAGGTCGGTGATTTACAAGCCCAATTGACACATCTGTCTATGTTTGTCTGTCTTTGACATCAATAAAGTTGGTCAATAAAGTTGTCCAATAAAGTTGGTCAATAAAGTTGTTGAATGAAAAACTAACATGTATTCTGTGTCTAAGCTAATACAATCCTAAAGCAGGGCAAGTAATGCACGTTCATCTACTGTTTGCATAGCTTTTATTGTTCTCTTAAAAAATTCTAATAATTTTCCCATTTCGTTGTATTTGTAGCAACGCCGGGCATTATCTGTTTATAGGGAGTTTATTCCTTGCCATATTATGTAGCAGTCAGATTATGTAAAAGTTGGCTTGTTGTCAGGGGCGGAACTACTGTGCCGCCAGACCCCCCAATTCGGGGGGGGGGGGGCACGCCATTTAGGGACCCACAGACGACTATAGTAAAAAAAAAATAATAGTTAAAATGTTTTTAATTTTCTTGCATTTTCGACTTGATGGTTGTTTTGTAAAAAGATTACCGTAGCTGTGGTTTGATTATCTTTATTCTATAGCCACCAACTCAAGCTCTTGTATATTCTTTTTCCCTTTGTTTTTAAATCACTGTGAAAGCCGAGTCTTCTTTCTCCAACAATCAAACTTATCAAAGATAATCAAACGTTAAAACCCCTTCCATGACTTATTTCCCTTTTTTAAATAGTCAAATAAGGGTGCCCATAAGCTCCCTTTAATAGATTTTTACTAAACAAATTGAAAAGCAATAAATTATCTTAATTATTATTTTTTAATAAATTACTTACTAAAGAATGACATTGTATAAAAAGGAAATGTATTTAAAACTAATAATATAAATACAAAAAAACATAAAAATAAACATAACACGAGACACCATTACTTATGCAAAGCTTTCATGAATTATATTTTTTTTTATATAGTCCAGGTGTCGGCAACCTTTTGAGACGGAAGAGCCAAAATTTACAATTTACAAAATTTTCCAGTTTTTAAAGAGCCACTAACATTAGGATTAAGTAAAAACAAATTATATTATTTTAGCTAGCTCTGCAATTATACACTTAGTTATCAAATAATAAAACTATATGACTATCCCAATCCACTTTAGGGGCTCTTAACTTTTTTTTTTTCTTTACTCACATCATCCATTAGACAGGTAGGAATCAACACGACAAACTCCGACTAACTGGCTAGGATATCGGTTTGATTACTGTATCAATCACTTTTGTCCTTTGGTTCTCACCTAGCTGCTGTTCCACCACACTGAACGCAAGGTAAACTCGTACCCCACCGTCCAGTCCCTGCTGAAAAGAAGGAAGCTAATAACTAAAAAACTACGTCACTCAAGTCAAATTGATGATTAATGACAGATGGGGAAATACATTCTGAATAAAATAACATTCTCCATTTAACGATATTCGAAAAAGTCGGCACGCACTCGGTAATGTGGCAAGCATTGCACGGCTGTGGGGCTGGGCTTGGTGCCCAAGCTGCTGTCAGCTGTCCGAATACTCTCTATCTATTCCCACCTATTCTCATTCGCTGATTAGTGTTTTTATTATGTTTAAAGTTGTGTTTCTTTACAGTATTTAATTTGTTATGGTTTTTGAAAAAAAAATACTATAATTTCTAATATGTGTGCATGGAACTCGAGAGCCGCCACTTAACATCAAAAGAGCCGCATGCGGCTCGCGAGCCGCAGGTTGCCGACCCCTGGTATAGTCAAAATAAACTAAATCATACTTTCAAATCACGCATGAAAATAATGACATGTTGTTGTAATTTGTTTTAATTGAACAAAAAACTTTTTTTTCAAAACCCGAACAGGCCAGCAATAAGTACCCCATGTTAGCATTTTGTGTTATATATATATATATATATATATATATATATATATATATATATATATATATATATATATATATATATATATATATATATATATATATATATATATATATTTTTTTTTTTTTTTTTTTTTTCTTTTCTAGTTCCGCCACTGGTTGTTGTGAGGGTGGGGTTATTTGAATTTACTAGAAAGCTAAGGGGAGAGCACTCCCCGTTTTATTAAGTAAACAGAAACGAACGTATTAGTTCCACATAGTTTTAAATTGTGAGATTAAAGTTTACATATACATTGACATTCACTAAACAAAAAAAAATGATGAAGTTTGCTTGTTTTAAAATGTTTAGATTTAAAAAAAAATTAAACATACTATTCCAACTGTCGTCTATTTATAAAAGTACAAGCAAAGAATGAATAATGATGTGACACGTGGAATAAAAGTAATAGGCTACTGTCTAACTGTAATTTAAAATAGATATAAACACCAACTAAATCAAGTGTATTTTACCATTGATGCATAACATTAATCTATATATAGCAATATTATTTCCATTATAATCCAGTAAATGCGTTGTCCTTTATGCTAATTTCTTTACCTTTCTACAACAGGCGATATAATTTGTTATCAAACGATTTGGTTGTGACAAAAGTAAATTGTTTTAATAACACAATTGTAACAACATTTTAGTAACTCTAGTCTAAAACTGCAGGAATTGAAAAGCCGGGAAATAGAGAAAACTCCGTTCTATACTCAAGTTTATGCTAAGTACACAGGTATTTACATATATCTCTAGCATGCTCTTTTATTTAAGAACAAATGCAAGTCTTACAGTATTTTTAAGTTATTGAAATAAAGAAATCAATTTTCATTGTAAAAGGTTTGACACGAACAAATTCACATTTGCTTTCAATTGTTTTCATATGAATCATAAATTCATATTCATTATCAAACAGATCCTTATTGTACAACTCCAAAATTCGGGAAAATAAATACAGAGCATAAAGTAGGGTCTGTTGTTGACTGAACGCAAAAAATGTGTTCATCTTTTCATTTAGAAAATGAAATTTTTTAGAGACAATGAATAATAACGTGAATTCAACTACTGCCATTGAAATAGTCAGCACATCCATATCTTTTCCTGGGAAAATCACGAGGTTGTATTAAATTGGGTAATGTTCCAGATATTTACATTATTAAATACAATATGCATCTAGCATATTAAAATTTAAAATTAAAAATTTAAAATATTTAAAATTAAAAAAAATACATATTATAATTTTTGTAAAATTTTTATATCGTATAGAAAATTGCTGGCCTATTACTTGATATAGTTGCAATATTGACGTCATTCTTTTTAAATTAACCACTAGCATATTATATTTATTTTTTTGAAGACACATAATAACAGTGAAGTAATAGTTTAAGCTTAAAATTTCTAATGATAGCTGAAAGAAGGAAAAAAAAACATTATTTACAATTACATAAAATTTCAAATAAAACGGTTAAAAATTAAAACGAAATATATTTTTTTTAATGCCACCATTTATCCTAAATTAAAACGGAGTTCTACAATAGATTAATACAATTCCTCAACAGTTACATCAAATTACAATACACCGACCAAAACTAATACGATAACAACATTGCTACGTAATTTATAATTTAGAGCGAATAATAATTAAGTTACGTTTCATTGTGTATTATTATCGTTGGCAGACTTCGATAGTTTGACTACTAGGTCGTCTTAAAAAAATAAATATGTTTACCATATTGATAATACAATTATAAATGGAAATATAAGCTTATGTTAAGTATACAACAAAGGATTGCTAGCAAAATAAGTAAATAAGTCAACCATTTATATTAACAAAAATTTAAATAGAAACACTATTTAGTAGGCAGAGACCTAAGCGTGTTTATTCAAAATAAATAGTTACACAAACATTCAAATAAAATTATGCTTTAAATTTTGATAATTTATTCTATGATGGAGAATTCAACGGTGAAAAACACACGGGAAGCAACCTTAACGTTTTCGTTTGATCAATATATTCTTTCAATGTTGGTTTGCTGTGCTATGTATGTTGTAGTTTCAACTTTCGGGATCATCACCAACATAATCAACATCCGAACCTACATTGTAATGGGACTCAAAGACGCCATGACAGTTTCGTTTCTTATCCTATCGATTTCGGATTTTAACTTCTCGGTTGTGTTCTCTGCTTTAGGTATTTTAGGCGTGATGCACGTGGCCAAGGTCAAGGTTGATGCGTGGTTTCCGGTAGAGCCCTACACCGTCGCCACATACTTCACTCATCTAGTCATACTCTTCTCTTCCGTGGTTGCTCTAAACACAAGTTTTATATCGGTGGCACGATGCATGTGCGTTACATTCCCATTTTATTTCAGAAACACGTTTACAAGAAAAACGTCTACATTTTTTATGCTTTTTGGCTATGTGATCAGCGTATCGGTGTATATACCGGTCTTCGCGAGCTCGTACGTTGTAGAAACTTTTGATCCAGTGCACAACAGGTCTAAGCTGATGGTGTTGATACCAGTACAGGGAGAAGTCATAAGAAATATTGTGTGGGATATTTTAGGAATAGCGATACCTCTTCTGACCCAGGTAGTTATTATTGTGTTTACGGTTATAATGGCGCTTGAGCTAGCGAACTCACAGAGATTTAGATCAGTGACGGTATACAATAACATGCCTTCACATTCAACAGAGAAGAATAATGTCAATAGAAAACATCCAAAGAAAAAACCAGGAAAACTATTTGGTAAAGAACGAGAAGTCGTAAAACAAGTGTTTATGATCTCCTTTGTTTACATATCGTGTAACATGCCAAAGGTCTTGTACCTTCTAACGGCAGTTATCGTTCCTGAATTCTCGCTCAACGGTCGATTGAATTATTTGTATTTAACAGTTAGCACAATCCGTATGGTGTTTGAGGTGATTCACCCAGTCGTCAGCCTACCCATCTATCACACGTACAACTCCAAGTTCAGGCGATTGTGCTTAATATAACATACGTCGGTTCAGAGGCGTAGCGAGGGGGGGGGGGGGCGGGGAGTGCGGACCGCACCGGGTGACACCATTTAGGGAGGTGACACCAAGGCAAAAAATAGCAAAATATATGGAGAAAAACTTGAGGGGGGGGGTGCAAATCGAAAATTTGAAAGTTTGTCCCCGGGAAGGGTCGCCACGCCTCTGGGGGGGGGGGGGGGGTGACACCATTAAGTGCCGCACCGGGTGACACCCGACCTCGCTACGCCACTGCGTCGGTTATTGACTTGTGTGTGTGTGTGTGTTTTAAATTTAAAACACTTTCAATGGAGCTTTGTAGTTTACAACGTGTTTATCACATTCCTTTTGGTAAAATATATAAAAATTGTGTAGACAATATAATATCGTGCATGACATTTTATCTATCGCGCATCGTTGCGTGTTAATCTTAAGTTGCCTTTCCTGATGTATAAAGATCGATCCAAGGTTGTTTTATTTTTTAGAAAAATTGAAATAATTTCGTCGTTGTAAGTAAACTGTTTTTTCTATGATAGACAATTTTCTGATTTTACAAATAAATTAAAGTACACACTTATCTCTGTAATTAAAGGCACAATGCGATATATATATATATATATATATATATATATATATATATATATATATATAGAGAGAGAGAGAGAGAGAGAGAGAGAGAGAGAGAGAGAGGAGAGAGAGAGAGAGAGAGAGAGAGAGAGAGAGAGAGAGAGAGAGAGAGAGAGAGAGAGAGAAAGGACAAAAAATATATATTTCAGTAAAAATAAATGCGTGGTCGGATGGTAGAGTTTACCACTGCTAACCCGAAAGTCTCGAGGTAAGATCCGGTACTTGAGTCTATAGGAGATCCACGAGCAAACCCAACTCTGATGGGTATATTAAAGACGTTAGACAAAACTAAGGTGGCTGGGCCAAGTGCTGACCACTTGACTTACTTGACGTAATCCTCTTTGTTCCTTATGGGAGCATTTCCTTCCATTTCTTCAGGTCCCCGGCTATAAATTTTGCCATCTCCCAAGACATCCCTGTTGGCTTCAGTTCTCCAAAAAGACTCCGCCTCTAGGTCTGTCTTGGGCGCTCTCTCTTCCGCTTTCCCTGGGGGTTCCACTCAAGCGCTTGGCGTGTAACATTTGGGTGAGCCTTTTGCAGTGTGTGACCAACCCAGCGCCACTTCCTCCTTCTTATTTGCACACCCAAAGGCTCCTGCCTAGCTTTCCTCCATAGTTCTATGTTTGGTACTTTGTCCTGCCATCTTAATTTCAATATATGTCTAAGGCATCTGTTCATGTAGGTCTGTATCTTTGCTGTGCTTGCTTTGGAGAATCTCCATGTCTCTGCTCCATACAGCAGAACTGCCTTGACATTTGAGTTAAATATCCTAATTTTTGTGGTAATGGAGATGGCCGAACTTTTCCATATGGGTCGCAGAAGCACAGCGGGCTCTAATAGTTCTAGCACCTATGTCCTCCTCTGTGCCTCCCGTTTTCCTGATCTTGCTGCCAAGGTAGACAAACTCTTCCACATCCTTAACCCGTCTTCAGTCTATTGTCACAGGGGCCTCCTGGTTGTTGTTAATTCTCATCACTTCTGTCTGTTCTTTGTTGATCTTGAGACCTACGCGCTGAGAGATGGCTCCTAATGCATCAACGTTTTCTTGCATGTCTTGTAGCCTGTGCGAGAGTAAGGCAAGATCATCTGCAAACTCCAGATTCTCTAGTTTCTCCGTGAGTGTCCACTGTATACCTTTTCCAGAACTGGCATAGGCTGTGGGTGTCACCCAATTGAGAACCACCAAGAAGAGGAGGGGCGACAGCAGACATCCTTATCTCACACCTGTGTTGACCTGGAACTCTTTAGACAGTTTCCCAGCATGGCTAACTTGGCATGAAAATCCATTGTAAAGTTGCTGGATTATTTCCACTAACTTAGCAGGTACACCATAGTGTCTCAGCAGATTCCATAAGGTGGCTGGGCCAAGTGCTGACCACACTATCCCTTTATATGCCAATGTAATTAAAACAGATGAAATCTACTTTACCTGCCCCTTTGGCTTTGGCACGAACAGAATAAGACGATGATGATGAAAGCTGACTGCAAAATATGGAACAGCATTAGTTAGTATAAACCTGTAAAATAAAACAAAAATGCATGCTTAAATACCATAATATAATATAATACTGTCTAAAAAGTCTAATATTTGAATATTTATTTTTGTTTGTTTGTCCGTTTGGTTAAATGAGAGAATCTGCACTATGTGTAGAGCTGTAAAATGTATTTAGGTAGAGAACAATTTTCTTTTTACTTTCTCGTATATACGAAGTATAGAGAAAGTCTTGTAATCGTGCAAAAAAAAAAAATCGAGATTTTTGCAAATCTCGACGTTTTACACCTCACTGATACGGAAAAAACATAATTTTGCAATCTTGTCCGTATGTCTGTGTGTCTGTCTGTCTGTCTGTCTGTGTGTGTGTCTGTGTGTGAACACGATAACTTGAGTACCGTTACAGCTAGGTTGATGAAATTTCATATATAAGTATTTTATCAAAATCGTATATCCGTATCAACTTCTTAGCGATTTTCGATAACCGGAAGTGGTACTTTTTCTACTTTGAATTTTTCAAAAGCCTATAACTTGAGTACTATTTCAGATAGATAAATGAAATTTCACATGTAAGTAATAGATCTAATTCTCTACCTTCTATCAAATTTTGAGTAATTTTCGTTAACGGGAAGTACTAATTTACGCTATTTCCGATTTCTCAAAAAACGCAAGTAAATTTATAAAATACTAATAATATTGTTTTTTTCTATGAGATTCTATTCTATTTTTAAAAGTTTAAGTAATTAAAAATCATGTCTACATTCCAAGTTATATAAGAATATTCGAGAAAGTTTAGGGTAGATCACTCCCGGTTTATTTAAACACACTGTTAATCACAAATTAATTTAAAGGCGTTAATGAATTAATTGATTTATTTATTGGTAGATTTAACCACATTAATAATAAAAGTTCAGAACAATGACTTTATGGTGATGTCATATGATTTATTTACTTTTTACAACAATAATGGTGGCTTGCATACAAGATTTTGTTGCCCATTCAAAAATATATATTATATAGCTAATTTTCTGTCGACTATAGCGTTAACGATTGGACCGTTTGCTATTTTTATACGTTCCAACACTTATATCAATTTTCAACAGTCCTTTTCCTTTAATTATAAATTAATAAATTTAATACATTTCTCTAGATCTAGAATCTAAAGATCAGCTGTCGAAGGAAGTTATTTATAGATCTAGAATCTAGGTCAAAGCAAAATTAATTACTTAAAAAATCATTTTAAAATCAGAATACATGTTTGAGTTTCTTTATTCAACTATTTTAGTCCTTAAATATTTGATATAAATCTTTGCTTTTTAGCTTCACTGGTTATTTAATTCAAGAATACAAGTGATTTATCGATCTAGACTCTAGATCTACGAGAAAACTTGACTTAACCAAACCAGTCATGGAATCTAGATAACTCTTTCTATCTAGATCTAATCTAGATAATAATGAGTTTCTATACTAAACTATTTCAGACCTTCATTATTTTATATAAATCTTTGTTTGTTTAGCTATGGAATGGATAATGTAATATAACATTTAATTTCAAAGATATTAGATCTTGGGCCTATTCGCGTAAATCAACTTTCTTAAGCAGACTCAAACTATAGAGCACAAAAAAAACGTCATTGACGTCACGAGACTAGATAGCTAAGGTGTTAGTGTATTAGGCGCGGGCTCTGACACATCAAGTCAATGTTAATTTTTTTTCATTTTTACTTTCTCGTATATACGTAGTATAGAGAAAGTATTGTAATCGTGCAAAAAAAAAAGAAATCTAGATTTTTACAAATCTCGACGTTTTACACCTCACTGATACGGAAAAACATAATTTTGCAATCTTGTCCGTATGTCTGTGTGTGTGTGTCTGTGTGTGTGTCTGTCCGTGTGTAAACACGATAACTTGAGTACCGTTACAGCTAGGTTGATGAAATTTCATATATAAGTATTTTATCAAAATCGTAGATCCGTATCAACTTTTGAGCGATTTCCGATAACCGGAAGTGGTACTTTTCCTACTTTGAATTTTTTAAAAGCCTATAACTTGAGTACTATTTCAGATAGATAAATGAAATTTCACATGTAAGTAAAAGATCTAATTCTCTACCTTCTGTAAAATTTTGAGTAATTTCCGTTGACTGGAAGTAGTAATTTACGCTACTTCCGATTTCTCAAAAAACTAATGTAAATTTTAAAAGTACTAATAATATTGCGCACTATTATGCGCTTTTTTTATTTGCGTTCACTTGGTGTGCAATTAATTTGTCTACGAGATTTTATTCTATTTTTAAAACTTTAAGTATTTAAAATGGATTAAAAATCATGTCTATAGCCCGAGTTTCCATCCCCTGCTATTTTATATAAGAATATTCGAGAAAGTTTAGGGGAGATCACTCCCGGTTTATTTTATATGTGAATGATAAAGTTGCCTATCGGAACTTGGCGGAATACAGGGCAGGTGAAGTAGAGTTCACCTGTTTCTTTCTCCTCAGATATATCGTGGATAGTGTGGTCTAGGCCATGCTCGACGGAATTTTTTTTGAAAGATAAAACATAGGTGTAAAGTTCGAATATTTTCGAATATATCCTATAGATATTTATTTTTAACACATACTATAAAAAACTTTAATCCGTGTGAATAACTTTTTTTGGTTTTCAGAAAAAAAATTATTAACCTGTTTGATCACATGAAAAACAATGCTTATTGTGATTCCGGAATTCATGTAAACTGGCGATGAAAACTAATAAACGAATTGTATTCTTCAAAACGATTCCTGAAACGAGGTATCACATACATATATCATAAGAAAGGAAAAGAATAAATGTAAAACAGCATAATTAGTTTAATAAATCTCACTAAATAGTCTATTAATTTTACCGGTAAATTAGACGCAAAACGTGTAAGCAACTGTTTAAACCCAGTCTCGCTGGTTGAATTTTTCGCAGACCTAGACAAAGGCATAGGTAAACAAACACTGTTTAAGCACTATATCGTTGACCAAATCAGCTGTAGTTGTTGCCAATATCGCAGCTAGCCACTGTTTAAGCTCTATATCGTTGAAAAAATAATCTGCAGCTTTAGTCAATACCACAGCTAGCCACTGTTTTAGCTCTATATCGTTGAACAAATTAGCTGCAGCTTTAGTCAATATCACAGCTAGCCACTGTTTAAGCTCTATATCGTTGAACAAATTAGCTGCAGCTTTAGTCAATATCACAGCTAGCCACTGTTTAAACTCTATATCATTGAAAAAATAAGCTGCAGCTTTAGCCAATATCACAGGTAGCCACTGCTTAAGCTCTATATCGTTGACCCCACTAGCCATCTGGCTATCGCACACTATCAACACTACCGGCATATACACTGTTATATTAACTACTACGTTCATTTTAACATGTGAAATGCTACAAGTTTTATACTACACAGTCACGGCACTTCAAATTCACACATAACAGATATATTCGTAGTTTAACACCACATTTACTGAAGTATAACCTACATTTTATCATGACGTGTCCTGATAAAAAAAAATCAATAATTTTCAATTGTCTCTTCAATCGAATAATTACAAGGAACGGATACAGTTTGGTCTGAAACATTAATTACCAACAACATAAGCGATTTATAACTTAAATTACAGTAAATTGTAACACACAGACAGTTAGAGCGCGGAGAAAATAAACTACTATTATATTTTAAAAATTTCAAAGCGAGGATTAAATTGACTTCGAGTTGTATTATTATCCTTAGTCTTTTGAAAATAAATATCTTAATGATCGGTTGAGTTTTATACATTGGCCTAGATATTTTATTAATTGATATTTTTATTATAATTTAAAGAAGACGTTTAGATTTAGCAGTACAAAACTACGAAATAAGTATGTCTATAAAATAGGTTGTATTTTATATGCTTAAACTCATAGCTATCAAGAAACATAGAAGAGACAAGCATAATATTTTCTCAAACATTACGTATTTGAGTCTGTTGTACTTAACTGTTACATACTTTTATGATGAAGAATTCCACAGCGAAAGAAACATTAAAGTCAAACATATTCTTCACATTTGATCAATATATTCTGACGATGCTAATTTGCTGTAGTATGTATGCTTTAGTGTCGACTTTTGGGATTTTCACCAACATAATCAACATTCGAACTTTCATTGTAATGGGTCTCAAAGATGCGATGACCGTTTCGTTTCTTTTGCTATCGGTTTCAGATTTGAATTTCTCAGTGGTGTTCTATGCTCTAGGGATTTTAGGCGTGATGCATGTAGCAGAGGTCAAGATTGATGCCTGGTTTCCGGTAGAGCCCTACATTTTGGGAGTCTACTGTGCAAATCTGATCATTCCACTATCAGCGATGGTTGCGATAAATACAAGTTTTATATCTGTAGCTAGATGTATGTGCGTTTCTTTGCCTTTTTATTTCAAACACGTTTTCAAAAGAAAAACTGCTGTCGTATTTATGTTCACAGGGGCTGTCATTTGCGACGTTTTGTATATGCCTGTGTTTGTGTATACAGTTGTTATAGAAACCTTTGACCCTGTCCATAATAGATCACGGCCGTCAGCATGGCTACCACCTGATCGAGAGGTCATTAGGAATATTGCATGGGACATATTGGGTATGGCGATACCACTAGTAACACAGGCAATTATAATTACGTCAACGATTTTAATGTCACGTTCTTTAAAAAATTCACAAAAGTTTAGATCGGCGAACGGTTTTGACAACGTGAAATCTACAACACAATCAACAGGAAAGATCAACATTAACGGAAACTATTTAAATAAAACATCAGAAAAACTTTCCGGCAAAGAACGAGAAGTGGTAAAACAAGTTTTTGTGATCTCCCTTGTTTATATTTTGTGTAACACACCAAAGATCTTGTTCATCCTAGCGGGAGTTATCGTTCCTGAGTTTTCATTGAACGGAGAATTCAATTATTTATTTTTAGGTATCAGCAGCATACGTATGGTGTTTGAGGTGATTCACCCAGCCATCAGCCTACCCATCTATTACACGTACAACACCAAGTTCAGAGCTAATATATAACAACGGTAGTTAACTTTTGAAACGATTTCCAATTTTTTATGAGCGTTGAATACAAAGAAAAGATTAAAGAAAAAATAAATTCCCAAGAAACTTATAAAACGAGAGAGCTTTAGCAGCTTTAAGTTTTAATCGTTTCTGTGAAAATATAAACATTGTGTTCTTTTGAAAACGTCAAATAAAATTTTGTTAAAAGGTCGTAGTTAAGAAGACATGACAAACTCCATATATATATTTTTTTATTGGCATAATCCATTTACATAAACAGTATTGCAAAAGGTAAATTCTCTCGTCGAAGCAATTTCCTCTTATACAATCTACTAGTTCACTAGTTTAAGATATTTAAGATACCGTGTTGTACTAATTCAATTTACCGGATATAAAGTTGTACGGATAATTAATGCGACTTGAGTGATTCAATTCACTGGTATTCAAGCATTGAGGCTACATTGGTAAAGGGTAGCTAACTTGTTTAGAAGATTCACTAGTTATCGAACATGCATGATAAAAGATAGTTGGTAACAAAAGATCTAAAACATGGTCGTATTTCTTGATGCCAATAGATCATTGTGACCATAATATTTTTCCATTAATAAAAATAATAGCTACTTAAATTAGCTGTAACAAAAGTATGTAGAGGGGTTATTCGAAAAAATAAACAATCGATGTAAGATTTAACCATTTATTTAAACAAAGTTCAGTGTTACTGTTATTTCTAGGGAGATCAAGTAACATACATTTCATATGACTTTATAACGAAACCATAATTTATTTTTTTGAAAGCCGTTTAAGATAAAAAAAAAAACAACAAATGTTATGTTAAATGAATTTTTGTATGTTATCAATCTGAGCATGACTATTTCCATGGTGATAAGTGATTAGAAATCATTTGTCCACCAACAGAAATTACATATTTATTGCTATTTTTCGATTATTAAAACGCATACATTTCACAACAAATAACATACGCATAGGTATGTATGTTGTTAGAACTCGACCTATATCTAAAACAGTTCAAGGTGTAGTGAAACTCGAAGATCGTCACGTCAATGGCTCCATAGTCTAATAGACCATTGGATGATTGCGCATTGGAAATCCAAGCACAAAGCTTGGGCCCTAAGATGAGAAGAGCCAGAAGTTGCACATGTATCAGAACCCTTCTACACGGTGGATGTATACAAGGGAGACTCATTAAACATAATTTTACAAACGGGCATTAAATATAACTTAATAAAAAAAAGTTTAAATATAACTGAATAAACGAACATTAAATACAGTTTAAAAACGAATATTAAATATAATTTAATAAACGAACATTAAATATAATTTAAAAAACGAATACTAAATATTATTTAATAAACGAACATTAAATATAAATTAATAAACAAAAATTTAAATATTACTTAATAAACGAAAATTAAACATAGCATAATAAACGAACATTAAACTCAACTTAATAAACGAACATTAAACATAACCTAAAGGAACTTAATAACGAACATTAAGCATATCTCAAACGAACAGTAAAATAACTTAATAAACCAACATTAAACCAAAGACACGCGAATAACAATCAACTAAACGTTACAGTTTATTAACAAAATACTACTTCAAAAAATATTGTTTACAGATGAATAAGAATAACAATTATTCAAAATTACACTCCAGTCACTACAGTCAAAATCAGCACAAGAACACATCGTATCTTATTCCACGAACACTATACTGAATACCCTCGTCTTCCAGGCATCAAGTAATAGTTGGAGTAGTGTATAAACTTTTCTTCTTTACCATCTTCATTCCTGCCTATCTATATTGATTTTGGTGAAATTCGAAAATAAACATCTATATTTGGGTTGTAGAAATCTAGATTATCTCGCTAAGGGAGATCACTCTCCATCATTATACACTGCTTATATTTATTAGATGATACACAGTAGATACGTAAATGATCACCTAGAATGTCTAGCTGAAAAACTGTCACACATCTTTCCTTTACAAGCTTAAAGCACCCAACTAAAACATAATTCAACAAATTAAAATCTAATCCTGTCAAGAAAAGAAACGTAACAACAACACCATGACTTTTGCTTATTAGGATAGCAGAGCTAATAGTAATTATATTGTCGACACTTTCAGATGCAGTTATGACTAAACAAAATACACCGAGTAACAGCATTGCAACTAAAATTCTCTTAAAATGCAAAACATTGCCCAGATTAATTACCATCTTAGTGGAAATAATTAAAGTCAACATATTGTTGTATAATAACAGCTGCATTAATACAAGTTCATTAAAACACTGTCTTATTTTGTTTGATGATTTGTTAAAACATTAAAATAACAGGACAAAAGGATATTACATTAAAAGAAAAAATATTTTTGAACATTATTATTTCTTGGCTGTTCAAACCCGTAATTGGAAAAAGTCTACGGGCATATGTAATTAAAACAGGCCTACATAATTAAATGTATTGGATTTTTTCCCTTGTTACTATCGATAATAAAAGCAACTACCCTCTAATCCCCCCACCCCACAATTATACCCAATTACTGTCTTCCTTAATAATTAACTATTTCACACACATTTTGTTTTAGTTATTCGTTAATTAAAGCACTATGAGAATTAAATTAAAGTACTTTTTGCAATGCATAATTATCATTCTTCGATTTTGTTCTGCTGGTGTTTCGATAAAAAACAACCTTTTAAAAACTAAAAAAAATTATGAATTTTTTAACACAGTAAAAGTAAATCGATGCATCACAAACGAAACTTTAATATGCTGGAAAATTATTCCTAGGAAAATATTTTTCCCCCTGAAATCTATAGTTTCGTGGTTAATCCATCAAGCTTCCTAAAAAATATTATTGTTTATACTTTATAAATAAAATAAATTTACCAAGCTAAAATGGAGACGTTTTATTACAATGCATTTGAATGAAAATATAAGTGAAAATAAAAACCATTCACAAAGTTTCTTCTAGATCTAAATACTGGAAAACCGTAACTATTAGATTATTTTATTATGGAGAATACAACGTTGAAAACTACATCAATTTCAAGCACACTTTTCACATTTGATCAGTACCTTCAAACGCTGGTACCCAGCTGTGTTATATATGTCGTTGTATCAACATTTGGGATTATATCCAACATCATCAACATCCGGGCATTCGTCGTCATGGGACTCAAAGACGCCATGACAGTTTCGTTTCTTCTCCTATCTATTTCTGATTGTACATTCTCAGTCGTGTCCCTTGCTTTAGGTGTCGCCAGCGCGCTTTTTGTTATGGAGGTCTGGACTGAAGTATGGCTGCCCATAGAGCCTTACATTGTCGGTCTTTTCAGCGCTAATCTGTTTATACCCCTGTCAGCTGTGGTGGCGCTAAACACGAGCTTTATATCCGTAGCCAGGTGTATGTGCGTCTCGCTACCATTTCAATTCAAGCACGTATTCAAAAGTAAAACATCTGTCATGTTCATGTCGACGAGTTTTGTGTTCAGCGCGGGGATGTATGTTCCTGTGTTCACGTATATGGGGGTGGTAGACAAATTCGACCCTGTTCACAATAGGTCAAGGCCGTCGGCTTGGGTCTCGCCAGCTCGCGAGTATTTGCGAGATATTGTGTGGAATATTTTAGGCCTGGCGATACCGATTTCAACATTCGCGGTGATTATAATCTCGACGGTCATAATGGCACACGCTCTAACCAATTCAAAGAAGTTCAGGTCTGCTAATGTTCATGGGTATGTATCGTCTGGTATAAAAACTGCGGACGTTTCTAATATAAAAGAAAACTATCCAAAGAAAACAACAGGAAAGATATCCGGAAAAGAACGAGAAATCGTCAAACAAGTTTTGCTCATCTCCCTTGTTTACATCATGTGTAACACGCCAAAAATCTTGTTTATTTTAGCCGGAGTTTTCGTTCCTGAATTTTCACTGAACGGGCGCTTGAGCTATTTATTTTTAAGCGTGAGTAGTGTTCGCATGATGTGTGAGACAGTTCACCCCGCCATCAGCCTACCCATCTACTACACGTACAACTCCAAGTTCAAGGCCAACTGCTTTACCTAACAGAAAATCACGAACATTCTGCGAATCTATGAAGCCTCAGTGTGAAAAAATGAAATGTTTGACTAAATTCCAAATGTTTATTAAGCGTAGTTCCAATTTAAAAGTAAGCCTGTGGAATAAGAATTAAATACTGTTTTGTTTACTTTCAATGCAACACAAAAGCTATTAAAAGTAACATTTTATACGAGTTTTTTTCTTTGAAATCTTTTTCTCCAGGCGAAACTATTAAAGAAGCTGTTTCTAGATACTACACAAACAATAAAAAAAATAAAATAAAATAGTTTTTTGATGGAAAATTTGGCAGTTGGGCATACAACTGACGACACTATAACTTTACATATCGAGGTCAGAGAATTAGGTGAACTCTGCTTCATCTGCGCTATTGACCGTCAGAGTCAGCTTATATTTTAAATTTTCTGCGGTAAAACAATGCATGCAGAGAAAAACAAATTCTGAATATTTCTAAACCATCACCAGCTTTTCAGGGAAATATTTAAACATTTGTTAGGAACAAGTGAACTAGATAGAGACTGCTCTTGAAATGTTTCCTATCAGGCTATATGCGTGGAGTCACAGCTATACGGCTTGTAAGTAGGTCACCAACTTCTTATACTAGCCAGCTAGTATTTTTCAAACCAATTGTGAATTTGTTTATTAAATCGGTAAAACAAGAAATATAAAATACTTACGCTATTGTTTGAGAATACACATGACCCTGTCTAACGAGATTTCAAAATTTAAGTAAGAGAAGCAAAGAGACTTACAAGCAGAGGTTCTTCCAGTCATCTCTTCGGGGGGGGGGGGGCTTCTACCGCCCCCCGAACGAAATGAAATTTATATAATTTATATAGAAAATACATTCTTTTAACATTGTCCGCCCCCCCCCCCCCGAAGAAAGTCTACCCCCCACGAAAATTTCAAGTGCCCCCCCCCTCCCGGAGAAAAAAGTCTGGAAGAAACACTGCTTACAAGCCCTATAGGCGTGGCGCACAGCTACAGGCGTGGCATCATAGCTATAAGCGTGGCGTCATAGGGTAGGGATGTATCCGTTACATCCCTTAAAACAAGCACCCCAAGTGACGCTACAGTGAGTATGACACCCCCTCCCCAGGTTAGTATTAGTTATTCTTTTATCATCTAGTGAGTTGTGCGGTGGGCTAGATTGTGTTGGGTGACTTCTAGATGTGACTAGCTTCACATAAGTTGTTCCTTTGAAAAGGAAGTGATCATAAAGACGTACGACTCAAAGCTCTGCATTGATCTCAGACGATGAGCACACAGCCAACCTCCAACTCGTCAACGTTTTGGATTTACTCCAGCTTCTTTAAACACTATTCCACTTCCTCGTTCGCAGTTTTCATGAATGCAGCCCTTGACATGTCAACAGTTGAAAGTTTGCTGAAAATCTCATGCTTTAGTTCACAGGTTGTATTAGGATAATCTGTTGGTGGTGAATTTAATCGACTCGACGACATAGTAAAACCCTCGAGAAAAATTGGGAAGGGGAGATAAAGTCAACTTATTTATTTAAATTTCGGGGTGGGTGTCAAGTGAAATATGTCTATTCATTCATTCAATGCTCGTCACCCCTGCTAAGGTATGGACCACCAACTACAGATCTCCAGAGTCCTCTGTCCTGCTAAGGTATGAGCCGTCAACTAAAGATTTTATAGTCCTCTGTCCTGCTGGGGTATGGGCCGCCAACCAAAGATCTCCAGTCCTCTGTCCTGTGCCATTTTCTCAATATCCGGTGCTACTGGTTTACGAGTTTAGTAGGGTTTTCCAGATTTCCTCATCAGCAGAAAGTTCAAACACGAAGTTGGGCTTGTTGGTTACATTCTCCATCATATACTAAATTAAGAACGAAGAAGAAGAAGAGGTATGAAGTATGTGGAGAAGTGAAATCTGAGCGAGGAGAAAAAAGGGGGGGGTACTAATGACATAACGTTAAAAGAAATCTCGGGGCAGATGAAGTATGTTTGGTGGAGCTGAGGAGGGAGCGGGAAAAAAGCTATCAGGGGATACTTTAAATCTCATTCAGTTGTCAGAAACACCCATCGCTTAAACCATGTGCAGAGTTGGCGAGAAAAAACCTCCCAATGTGGAATCTATGACTGTAGTCAGTCAGTATTTCAATCGCTCGGTGAAATTTGATACACATCGGCAGGTTATTAGCGTCATCTTATTGGCGGTGCTTTAAATGATATTGCCGTCTATTCGAAACATGCTTTCAAAGCAGCTTTTAATGTTATAATAAAGAAACTTATATGAATGTAAAATAATTCAATCCTACAATATAATAATATTGGTGGTTAATAAAAAAAATGATTTCGTAATGAAAATAAAGAGAATCCACTATGTAGACACAAACTGAATATTGGAATAAATATTTTACCCTGTGTTTATTTTAAGGGCATTTCTGTCTGGCAAATGTCGCAGCACTATTTATGAAAGCTGTATAATATTTGTTTTTACTTTTTACTGGTTAAGCCATACTTGTAGACTACCCTACCAGAGTTTCTTCCAGGCATCTCTTCTACTGCCCCTCCCCCCAACGTAATGGAATTAATATAGAAAATTTTAGTCGTCCCCCCCCCCCCCCAGAAAATTTCAAGAGCCACTCCGGACAAAAAAAGTCGGGAAGAAACACTGTACCCTACTGTTTCAGAAATTTGAAAAAAAAAATTAACAAAAAAATAACACCGACCCTTTCACGTATTTATTTGAGATGAAAACAGACAACACATGTTGGAATCCATGCAAGTTAGATCGCTTCTTTACTTCAGGAAACACACAAGCAAAGTAAGTTCACTACGACAGTACAGCAGAAGTGGCTCACTTAGATTTATCCAAATTCCAGCAACAATTTTCCAATCCAACACATACCGTGAATGGAGAAAAGGGAAATAACCGAGAAATTAAAATCTGAGTCCATCAAGAAAAGAAAAGAAGCTATAAAGCCCTGAGTTTGGCCAATGTTCATACAAGTCCATATGGTCAAACTGTTGGTAATTAAGTCTAATGCCCGCATCAGGAAACAGAAAACACCACACGCTAGCATTTCTTGTTGAAATATTTTCAATATTAAAAATGTTGAATGGAAGCGATACAATCTTCAGTGTCGTCGCATCAGTAATAGACATAAAAAATACTGTTTGATACTGACTGTAATAAAAATATTATTTTTAACAACTCGGATAATACTATTATCATATAGTTAGAAGACGTTAATGTAAAACTTCATTTTCTGCTAACTATTTGAAGAGAAACTAAAACACCTTATTTACTTGTACAATTGATTTTTAAAATGCACAACTGTATCAAATTAATCTACATTTGGTAAAAAGCATAATAAACAATCCCATTATTTTGTTTTTATAATATACACTATTTTACTCAAAACTGTTTTATGATTTAAACAAAAGAGTTTTCCTTGATTATAGTGTCAGTTCAAAGACAAATTCAAAACAAATAGCTATCCTGTGTCTACTGTTGAAAGCGGAACTATTAAATTACACACAACATCGGGTGTTTATCTGTAGTCGGTTTAAAAAAAAATCAATTTTCAATGTTCGCCTTGTAACACTACAAATTTCATCATTTATGATTTAAATAAAGGGTTACCTTAACAAAAAAAACTACCATTTTAAAAAGTTAAGTTGTAAGTAAATGACGTTTATCTTTATTTATTTGCTTGCAATCCGTTGTTTCTGAGACCTATTATTTTGATCCGAATCTCTAATCTTTTTTGATTAAACCGTAACAGTAATACATTCAATTACATTTAACATAACACTCAGAAGGATAGAAAAGATTTAAATTATTGATTAACTTTTAGGTGTTCGGTAGTCTTCATATTTTACGAACGGAAAGTCGATGCTAGAAATTCGAGACGTTTTAAATACTTACCCAAGGGAAGTCACTAGGTTGACAAATACTACGATGGAGAATTCGACTTTGCGAGACTTATCAAATTCTAGCATGTTTTTAACATTTGAACAGTATCTGGTCATGATGTTTTCATGCTGTATTCTTTATGTGCTAGTTTCTACATTTGGCATTCTCACCAACATCATCAACATTCGAACCTTTATTTTAATGGGACTCAAAGACGCCATGACAGTTTCGTTTCTTTTGTTATCAATCTCAGATTTAAGTTTATCTGTTGTCTCCCTTGTGACAGGGTTCGGTGGAGTTTTATACGTCTCAGAGTTTATTTTTGATGACTGGTTTCCCGTGGATCCTTATATTGCCGGTCTGTTCAGTACAAATCTCTTCATACCTTTGTCTGCTGTCGTGGCTTTAAACACAAGTTTTATCTCTGTAGCCAGGTGTATGTGTGTCTCGTTACCATTTTACTTTAGAAACATCTTCCAGAGAAAAACTGCAACAACAACCATGATAGTGAGTATCTTGTTTTGTGTACTTGTGTATTCCCCAGTCTTTACCTACATGGGCGTGGTAGAAAAGTTTGACCCCGTTCATAATAGGTCAAGGCCGTCAGCGTGGATATCACCCGACCGGAGATATCTGAAAGACATTGTGTGGGATATACTAAACATGGCGATACCCATCTCAACGTTCGCGGTTATTATTGTATCAACTATTATAATGGCAAGAGCGCTAACAAAGTCACAGAAGTTTAGATCAGCCAACGCCCAACGCAATCTACCCTCTGGGACGAATGCCGCTGAAAAATCCAGAATCAAAGACAATTTTTCGAAAAAGAAAGTCGCGGGACTGACAGGTAAAGACAGACAAGTCGTGCTACAAGTCGTGGTGATCTCCCTTGCACACATCTTGTGTCACACGCCCACGATCGTGTTCATCTTAGCGGGTGTTATCGTCCCTGAGCTAACGCTGGGCGGACGATTGAGTTATCTCTACGTGACGGTGGGCAACGTGTGTATGATCTTGGAAAACATAAACTCCTGTATCAGCCTCGCAATCTACTACACGTACAACTCAAAGTTTAGGCAGATCTGCTGAATTTCATATTTTTGAAATGGGAAACCATATCATTCAAGTATTTGCTGATGTTTTGCAACTAAAAGAAAATTAAAAACAAAACAAAACAAAATAACAAAACGAAACGAAACGAACCGAAACGAAACGAGACGAGATGAGACGAGACGAGACGAGAAAAAGGAAAACCTTATAATTTAAGAGTAATAAAAATATTTATATTTATTCCGCTACGTACTTTATATTATATATAGATCACCTTCTTTTTCTAATTACTAATATATTATATATTTTTCAATGAATCCTTAAGTTGTTCTTTTCTTTGAATAAATAAAAATTATATTTATCATTTCACATATATAGAAATTGAAAAGCACAAAAACAACCGTATACAGATTTAAGGATTATATAAATTTTAATTGTCGTGCTTACATTTTATGTGGTGAGTGCACTATCTGTCTTTCCATTTGACCATTGTGAGATCCAACAATGATTTTTTTTTCATTATCTACATTTTTACTTCCTCGTATACGAAGTATAGAGAAAGTATTGTAATCGTGCGAAAAAAATCGAGATTTTTGCAAATCTCGACGTTTTACACCTCCCAAGTCGGAAAAATCTTAATTTTGCAATCTCGATTGTATGTCTGTGTATGTATATGTGTGTCTGTAAACAAACGATTTTTTTGCACGATTACAAGACTTTCTCTATACTTCGTATATACGAGAAGGTAAAACAAAACCCGAATATAAGCCATTTTAGAATAGCCTCCCATCCAACTGTATAAGCAAGGATACTGCGTTTATCAAAATAAGCAAATACCAAAAGGCCCTCCTATTACAGTTATTTATCAAACTAATCTACCCAAGAAATTAATTTTGAATTGTTATTGTTTTTGTTCAGTTAATTTTACTACAATGCCTCTTTAGTTTATTACAACAAGGAAATAATTATCTCATAGCCAAAATTTGTCGATACTAACTAAATTTTATAAATGATATGGACAAAATGTTTCTGAAATTAACGGACAATAAAAGAACTAAATGCGAAACCACAATGAAAAAATTGCTGCCACTTGCTTTAAATTCTTACTCGATGTACTGTTCCCTAGCCACCCTTTGGCGGGCCTCATTACAACGTATTCAATTTTAAAATTGTAAGTGTTGGATGTTGTGTTGCTACTCATTAGTACAGGTAATCTTCAAAACATTTTATTTAATATTAGGCATACTGCCTAGCTTCGCTTAGGTTTTCAAAAAAGTTGAGAAATTGAATGATTAATTAATAGGTGATTGGCTGTTATGTTAAATGCTTAGGGCCTAAATTTATACAGTGTGGTGCTAATATCCCAGCCATATTGAATGAATATTCGCAAACTTATAACTCGCAAGGTTATTAGAACTGAAAGGGCTTTCATAAAAATTATCAATCAAATATTATATTAAATTATTTTGCAATTAATTTTACAATTTTAATACAATACAAAACTTAATTTATAACGAAATATCCATTTAAAACAATGCTACACTTTATGATTTTTGTTTTTTCTTAAAAAGAGTATACAAAATATTAAAAAAATTGTTACAATAAAAAGTTACCTTCCCTGCTCATAGACCAAATGACCAAATCTCGTATAATGAGAACTTCACTCGCAGTCATTTTTAGCCCTCTTCGAGGGCTTTGATGCTGACCAATAGTTTTTCCATACGGCCCATTAATCTATAGAGGTGTATGCAAAAAATTAGCCAGTTATACAAAAAGTAAGTACCCTAAAATTTGCGTAGAAATTACCCTGTTTTCCCCATAAAATACAAAGATTATATAGGGAAATACAACTGGTCAGTTTTGACCCCTTTACGAAGTTTTCCCAGATATGCTGAGTTTTTTGTGACACACCAAAGCGTTCTCCTACCACTTCACAAAATTTCAAGGGGGGGGGGGGTCGTCGGAGGAAATTTTTTTTCGTAATAGAGCTCATATAAAGAGAATTTCACTCGCGGTCACTTTTTAGCCCTCGTCGAGGGCTTTGAGTAAAACCGACAGGTCTGCCCTACGGCCAAGCCATTTACCTATAAGCATGCCAAAACTTAGCCAGATGTAAAGAGGGTAAGTGCCCTAAAATCCGTTCTGAAATGACCCTCTGTTTTCCCCATAAAATACAAAGATTATATAGGGTAATACGACTGGTCAGTTTTGACCCATTTTCCGATTTGTCCCGGACATGGCGAGTTTTTTGTGACACCCCAAGGCGTTCTCCTACCACCTCACAAAATATCAAGGGGGTCATCGGAGGAAATTTATTTTCGTAATAGAGCTCATATAAAGAGAATTTCACTCGCGGTCACGTTTTAGCCCTCGTCGAGGGCTTTGAGTCAAACCGACAGGTCTGCCCTACGGCCAAGCCATTTACCTATAAGCATGCCAAAACTTAGCCAGATACACCAGTTAACAAAATGTAAAACAACAACAACCCCATACTGAAACAGAAATATGGTGGATAAGTTGCGGCGCGAAGCCTTAAGCTGACTTCCACTCCCCCTATCTTAAACACTGTCGGAACTAATCCAAACCCTAATTTAAACAATTGTTAGCATGAAACAATTATTTAAAGCATCAATTTTACTGTAGATTATACAATATTCATCAAAAAGTGGCATACAAAACATTCAACGCTTCCTGTAACGGTTAAAGCTGAGCTATCTTTAAAATATAAAAAAAAATAAACAATAATCACCTACCTTGTCTTTCACTCTGATATTGATAAAATAAATTATTACCGCCCTTTAGCGTTTATGTTTTAGAGTGTGGATCACCTTTTTGGCTATCATTTATATAACAGTTATACTAATTGAGGAAGGGAGCTACGCTATTAATATGCTCATCAATTATGAGATCATCAGTATCATCTTTTTCCGTTCGTGCCCAAGACACATAAGGCAGATGAAGTAGAGCTCATCTGTATCAATTAACCTCGGCATACAAAAGGATAGTGTAGTCAGCGCTATGCCTGGTCACCATCGTTTCGCTAAGGTGAGTCAGATACCCACCATAGCTGGGTGAGCTAAGGGACGCCCTACATACTCAATCCTGGGATCAGGACTCGAGACTTTCGGCTTAGCAGACATCAGCTCTACCATTCAACCACGCCGTCCCAGTTATGTGATTCTCCGGTCCAAATATATTTGCTCAACTCCTAACCCTTTTCACAAGAAATTAAACATCTCATGTTTTGTTGGACCACATTAGGTACAATTTGGCGTGTAGTTACACACTTTAGCAGTTCCTCTCAAATCCAAGGTTGTGGATATGATAATTTTGATATAAATGTTAAAATATACAGGCATGACGTGCGCATCAGAAAGTTACACTCACTAAAATAAAAAACTGATACATTAAAATCTGATACTCTCATGAAAAGAAACGAAAAAGCCAATTCCTCACTCTCACTCAGCACAAAAGACGAAAGCCCAAACAGGGCAAATGTTGGTGGCAATCTCTAGCGACATTATAAGTAAATATAAAACACAAAACGTTAGAGTTTCTGGTGAAAGATTTTCAACCTGAAAACTGTTGGGCAATTTTTCTGTTTCCGTAACTGTCTCCATCTCCAACTAACTTTACGTTCTGTAGTATTTTTTTTCTTTTTTTTTCTTTTATTCCTATCAATTTTAGCACAATGAGAATAATTTAAAATATCTAAACAATAGTGAATGTGCTCAAATAAAAAAAAACCCAGTGTAAATATTTTTTACCAAGCTGTTTCCATCAAATGTCTTTATTCTATCAAAATTTGTTTTTGAATTTAGTTAGAGCATTTAAAATATTTCCCACGACAAAGAAATAATACCAATAAAAATATATTTCAAAGAGGCAATTTTCTAAATTTTCTTATAAACAATTAAAATACTTAAATTATTTGTTTTTCACTGTTTCGTCATGTGTAATATTAAAAGAACTTTATAGAAATGTAGATTAAATATAGCTGCCAGTTACACTACACAGCAATATCAATTTAATAATTTCATTTAATTCAGAAACACGAGTCTACCTACTATAATTCTCTTTAATTACACAGGGGAAGAAAAAAAAACAACTTAACTGGTTAAGATGTGTTTGAAGTTTTAAGCTGAAACATTAAAATGGGTATTTAGGGTCAATTTTATCGTTTCGGAGGTTAAATTATCAATATTTTTGTCGTTTTCAAAATAGCCTTTTTAGCAAACTGACATTTATAACCATCTATTTAGTGGGAAAAGAACAGCAGAAAACAAAATTAGAGAAGCTAGAAATTAAAGGGAGTAGTCCTCCCTTATTTCTTTGTAACATATTATATTATAGATATAATTGTTTTACGTTTTAGAGTAAAATATTTTTGTTTGTTATCAGTAAGCTTTGCTAAAGAAAGGAAACGTTAGTTGATGCAGATTTCATGTAAAACATCTGCATAACATGATAAAATATCATATTTTTAACGTTAGTAATGACACACAAACAATTTGAGAACCATCAAAACATAGTTATATTTTCCTTAAACTGCTTTGGAGAACATTCAACGATTCAATGATGCAGAATTCAACGGTAAAACATACTCCAAGTTCCAACGTATTCTTAACATTTGAACAATATCTGCTAGGAATGTTAACTTGCTGTATATTGTACGTACTGATCTCAACTTTCGGGATTCTCACCAACATCATCAACATCCGAACCTTTATTTTAATGGGACTCAAGGACGCCATGACAGTTTCGTTTCTTTTATTATCACTCTCGGAGTTAAATTTATCTGTTGTCTCCCTTGTGACAGGGTTCGGTGGGGTTTTATACGTCTCAGAGTTTATTTTTGACGACTGGTTTCCCGTGGATCCTTATATTGCTGGTCTGTTCAGTACAAATCTCTTCATACCTTTGTCTGCTGTCGTGGCTTTAAACACTAGTTTTATCTCTGTAGCCAGGTGTATGTGCGTCTCGTTACCTTTTTACTTTAGAAACATATTTCAAAGAAAAATTGCCGTCGTGTTTATGAGCGTAAGTTCTGTATTTTGTGTTGTGATATACTCTCCCGTGTTTACTTTTATGGGCGTGGCAGAAAAGTTTGACCCCGTTCACAATATGTCAAGGTCGTCAGCTTGGGTATCTCCGGATAGAAAGTATTCAAAAGATATTGTGTGGAACATCTTGGGGATTGTTATACCGTTTTCAACGTTTGCAATAATAATTGGATCAACCCTTGTAATGGTGCACGCGCTGACAGAATCTCAAAGATTTAGATCGGCGAACACTCAAGGTTATCTTCCTTCTAACGCCAAGTCGGTGATGAACGAAAATTTTACCAAAATTAATTCAGGAAAACTCTCTGGAAAAGATCGACAAGTTGTGAAACAAGTTGTAGTGATCTCCCTTGTTTATATATTATGCAACACACCGACAATCCTGTTTGTTTTAGCGGGAGTTATCTTTCCTGAATTAACCCTCGTTGGAAGATTGAGTTATCTCTATGTGACAATCAGCAACTTGTGTATGATCATAGAGGGTGTCAACTCTGCAGTTGGTTTACCCATTTATTTTAAATTCAACTCCAAATTCAAGGCTACTTTTGGCATGTAGCAGAAGGTTTGAAAATTTAAAAAAAATATTAATTAGAAAAACAACAAATATTAAATTAAAACAAAAGTGTTTTTAAAGATTGAAAAAGCAAACAATAACGCCAATTTAACTAAATTAGTCAATGAATTTTATGTATTTAATTAGAATAAATCATAAATATAAAACAAAATAATTTTGTAAGAGCTAAATTAATAAGAAAAATGAATTATAGAAAAGAATGTGTATTCATTTTTAACGGGTGCATATACTCAAACCAACAATTGTTAAAATATTGCTAACATGTTTCAAACAAAACACCTCGGCAAAAAATATCTCAGACCAAATACCCTAAGGAAAAATATCTCTGCCAAATTATTCCAAAATAAAACATCTCAAACAAAATATCTCCGCGAAAAATTATCTCAGTCAAAATAGTTCAGGACAAAAATATGTCACATGGAAACATAAATCCACTAATAGGACAAATCTACTGACCAATCCTGACCTACAGTTAAAAACAACGTTTTCTCGCTAATTGTGGTTAACTTTATAGACTTCCATTTTCCATGTTGGTTACTTAACTATCCATGCAGAATCTTAATGCTATCAGTTTTAGAGATAGAATGTGTTCTATGTGAATAGAGTGTTCTCAGTTTCTTTTTTTCACACTATCATTCTAGTTGTTGAGGTCATGTACCTAATCTTAAAGTAAAGATTCCTCTTTAGATCCAGCGATCACTTGAGTCCATGAAGTAGCATCATACGTTGCTATGACCTCAGTATATGAGGGATAATGTGAGTTAGAAGCCCATAAGAGCTGACCTGAACCCGCATTTAAACTCACGACCTTTAGGTTTGCAGTTTAGCGCTCTACCACCAGACTACGCCGTTCCATATACCTAACCCTAGTACATTTTTTTGAATTTTTGAAATGTTTTTTTTTTAAATTAAATAAAATTGAATTTCTCGTATATACGAAGTACAGAGAAAGTCTTGTAATCGTTCAAAAAAAAAAAAATCGAGATTTTTACAAATCTCGATGTTTTACACCTCACTGATACGGAAAAACATAATTTTGCAATCTTGTCCGTATGTCTGTGTGTTTGTCTGTCTGTCTGTCTGTCTGTCTGTCTGTCTGTGTGTAAACACGATAACTTTAGTACCGTTACAGCTAGGTTGATGAAATTTCATATATAAGTATTTTATCAAAATCGTATATCCGTATCAACTTTTGAGCGATTTCCGATAACCGGAAATGGTACTTTTTCTACTTTGATTTTTTCAAAAGCCATAACTTGAGTACTATTTCAGATAGATAAATGAAATTTTACATGTTAATAAAAGATCTAATTCTCTACCTTCTGTTAAATTTTGAGTAATTTCAGTTGACTGAAAGTACTAATTTACGCTATTTCCGATTTCTCAAAAAACGCATGTAAATTTATAAAGTACTAATAATATTGCGCAATATTATGCACATTTTGTTTTGGTGTTCGCTTGGTGCGCAATTCTTTTTTCTAAGAGATTCTATTCTATTTTTAAAAGTTTAAGAAATTTAAAATCATGTCTATATTTCAAGTTATATAAGAATATTTGAGAAAGTTTAAGGGAGATCACTCCCGGTTTATTTAAAAATAGTGTGATATTTCATCACAATGATAACAGAATGACGATTTATTAAACTGGTTATGACATGAACTAGAATCTTTATCCTTGTTTAAAATGTGGATGGATACTTGCATATCATCTACTGTCTAGTACTGTTGTAATAAAATTCCGATTTCAGTGGCAGAGATTTTTTCTATACGACCGTGGTAAAATTCAAATTATGTTGTTGAAGTGTAATTAATTAAGCTCTTTTGAAGCTGTAAAGTAAGTTTTTAAGTTTGGTTAATTGAAAAGTTTTAATTGGACCTAAGTCCTTTTTTTGAAGGATAATAGAGCTGCTATAATACATTGTTACAGTGCAGTACTTCGTGCATTTAAAGCTAAACATAAAATGGATCCATAACTTAACACTTTGAGACAAGAGGTTTCATTGAATGATAAAGAAAAAGAAAACTTTTTCAAACCTGGATCTTGGATTAGACTGAAATTCAATATAGATTTATGTAATATACTGGGATATATAAATGTACGAATGTTTGGATGGATTGGATAAGGGCTTATTGTGTGTTAACAATTCGTGTGAATTAGAACAAGAAGATCACATTGAGTTTTTTTTAATAAAATGTATACATTTTAACACAATATTACATTTTTAGCTTAGAACACAACGATTTGTTCATCTTTAAACTGTTTTAGAATTAACGAATTGATGCATTTCTAAAGTCTTACTTTCATCACAGCTTTAGACTTTTAGGGAACAGCTGACTTTGATACAACTTCAATCAACGTCTGCAACTGTTCTAGTCTAGAAAAAAACATAAAAATGTTCCTTAACCAAAGGCGACTACACATATATCTTTGTTGTTTCATTTTAAGAATTCCAGAGTTTTAAACACAAAGCTAACTAGCCAAAACATAAGTGCTAAAACTGTCGGGAAAATAAGGAACGCGTCAGGATGGCACTTTGTTTTACAGGCCATTAACATGGCACAATTAACACATATTTTAATCAGTGAACATAACACAACAAAATCCGAAATTTCGGTAAAAATCTTATCCATATCAATAAAGTAGATAGAACTTGCTGCCATCTTTAAAGTTGAGTTCTCGATATCAATGCTTATAGTTAGCATATAAAATGTTATGTACACATCTACATTCATTTTATGTTCTCTATACGATGTGTGATGTATTCCGATACAATCGTTTATAAAAAAAAAACATTCTGCAAATATCTATTTCGATTATATTTTTATTTCAAGCTAAGTAATGAGAAATAATTTCTGGGTGTCACGCAGCGTTATTTAAAAATTGATAATCGGTAAAAAGCTATAATTGTCAAACACTGTCAAGAAATATTAACTCATGCATGAGCGTGTGTTATTATATCTCAACCATAATTTATTAGATAATATATCATCAAGCTAAACTGGTATGTTATAATTATAGCAGAATTTCATAATAATCAAAGTAATGCTAGTTGTTTTTAGTCTTATTTTTTAAGCGATAACACTAAATTTCCGTATTACATTGTAATTGTATAATTTTACCAATTTAAAGATCAATTACGAATCGTGTTTTTGTAGTATATAATAATTAGCATAGTAAAACTTGAAATAGAATACAAACAAAACAAAATTATACTATTATAGAAAAATAATTATGTACCATTTATGATTTGTTTTTAAAATTGATAATTAATAAGTTACTGCTTGTTGTAATATAGAACGTATAAATTTAAAAACATATTTTCTACACACATTTAATTTATCCTAGTTGGTCCTTGTTTTGTGAGTGCTTTGACGATGGCAAACACAACGTCGACAGGCCTAAGTCCGAACCAGATTTTTACATATGACCAATATATTTTAGCCGTGATGTTAAGTTCTATCTTCTATGTGATAGCCTCCTCTTTTGGGCTCATCACCAACGTTATCAATATCAGAACCTACCTTCTCATGGGACTCAAGGATGCCATCACCGTTTCGTTTTTCATATTATCCGTTTCAGAATTCAATTATTCAGTTGTGTATTTAGTTATGGGCGTGTCGGGTGTCATGCATACTTGGTCTATCAAGTTCAGTAGCTGGGTGCCGTCTGAGTCGTTTACAGTCGCAATTTATATCGCAAATCTTTTAATTCCAATATCTGCTATGGTAGCGCTTAACACGAGTTTCATCTCTGTGGCCAGGTGTATGTGTGTCTCTTTACTAATTTATTTCAAACATACATTCAACAGGCTGACTTCTGTCATATGTATGTTAATGGGTTTAGTGACATGCGCAGTGGTGTACATGCCAGTTTTTATATTTACATACGTTATTGAAACTTCTGATCCAGTTCACAATAGGTCAAGGATAGCTGCCTTGATACCTCCCGAGCGAAAAGTCTTGAGGGATATTATAGTCAATATTTTGGGCATGGTGGTACCTCTTGTAACACAGGCGATTATAATTGTATCAACGGTTGTTATTGCACGCGCGCTAACACGGTCGCAACGGTTTAGATTAAGTAACGTTTACCGTAACAAACCTTGTATTGAACAACTAAGCCAAAAATCAAGTAGCAAAGAGAACAAAACAAGGACAGTATCAGGAAAACTCACGGGGAAAGAACGACAAGTTGTAAAACAGGTGTTAGTGATCTCCCTTGTGTATATTTTGTGTAACGCGCCAAAGATCCTGTTTATTTTAACTGGGCTTGCAGTACCTGACTTTTCTCTGAACTGACCGTTGAATAATTTATTTCTGGGTGTAAACAGCATTCGTATGATATTTGAAGCCATCCACCCAGCTTCCAGTCTACCTATTTACTACACGTATAACTCTAAGTTCAGGAAAATATGTAAACTATAGACCAACAGCGGATCTTAACTCCAAGACAAGTAAAATGTCGCCACTGCATATTTCTATCTAAATAACTTGTGTTAAAATCTAATACTATTTTATTATACTATACATTCTCAACGATTGTATTGGTTCAATGTTACTTAAGGCTTCTTTGACGGAATTCTTCTGAAAGACATACGTATGTTGTAAGAAATGTAGATTATTGAAATCTGTTATTGTCAAGAATATAAGTTACTCATTTTTACTTTCTCGTATATACGAAGTATAGAGAAAGTAGCGTGCAAAAAAAAAAATTGAGATTTTTGCAAATCTCGACGTTTTACACCTCCCTGAGTCGGAAAAAAATAGAGTTTTGCAATCTTGTCCGTATGTCTGTGTGTGTGTGTGTGTGTGTATGTGTGTGTGTGTGTGTGTGTGTGTGTGTGTGTGTGTGTGTAAACACGATAACTTGAGTACCGTTACAGCGTTCCCGATGAATTACAAGATGAATTCTTTGATTTGCAGAATGATTTCGCGTAAGATGAAAAACTGCACATGCAATTTTGGTGTAGTATTCACCATTCATGCCCAAACGTAAAATTGATTGACTTTTCGAGAATATATTTTCAACATTATTCTCCGATTAAAAACAAAATTAAGAAATAAATTGAATGTTGATGATGACATATGTTGGCGTTAACAAAAACTTAACCTCGAATGTTTAGTAAATTGCATGCAATTTTACTCATGGTATTAAAACAGATATCAAGGGTAGTTCATATTGAAAGTCTACTAGAAAATCTTATTTTAGTGCATGTTAATTTCTATACTGACTTAGGCTTTTTAATTTTATGGGGGTCGCGGGTCACTTACTTTTTATAAAAGGGGGTCGCCACTCGAAAAAGTTTGGGAACCACTGTTCTAAACGTTTGGAGCACTGGGATTGACCTATCACTGTGCGTCTCTAGCTTATTATTACATTTGCTAGCTGTCAGTCGGATCAGTAATAAACACAAGGATCAGAACAACACTTGTTTCCCTAGCATGTAATGATAAAATTTAGTTTTATATTTTTCTTTAATACTTTAACTGTAGTCTGTAGACAAAGCTATTTGTGTTTCTTACGTGGGGGACGACTGTATTTTGAAGAAGAGTCAATACAAGTAATGTAATAAAGGAAAACGTCAGCCATGTCTATGTGGGAATATTTTGTTTCGCATTAAAATGCCGCGTCTTAAATATGATTTTTATGATAGAAAGGGAATAATTGAAATGGAATATACTATTTAAAAAGTCTTAGTACAGAAACTACTTGAGTAAATAATTTCAAACATGGAAATACCCATAACAACCACGATAACACAGTGACCATAAAACCATGAAAAATTTACGCCAATAGCTTAAACTACGTGACATTGATATGACGAATTATCACATGACCAATATGACTTCCGTATCACAGACACAAACAAATTTACATGGGTGATAACTGTTGTTGGCATTCTTACTTGCTGGTGTTTTGAGTTTATTTTGTCTTTTCGTTTCTCTTGAGACATAACCAGATGTTCCTATACGCTATGACAAATAACAACGACAACTAGCTCATATAAACATTAACTTCAGCGAAGGTGTTTACAAAGCAGGACACCATCGAATCAAATCATTCTCCATGAAAATCTCAGGAACAACGAAAACTGTCATGAGATTCAAATCTAAGACTGTCAAGAAACATAACAAAAGAATAAACTCCATGCTGCGGTCTACTGAAATGCGAGTCCCGTAGAATATCCCGTCGGTAAAAAAAGCAAATATCCATGTCAGTAAATGTAATACAAAATACGCTACCACTTCTGGTAAAAACTGATCAGGTTGAAAACCATCGAATGAATCTGGTGTAGTCTTTAGGGTCGAGGTGTTAATATTCAATATGTTCAGTATTATGTAAAATGTGATGTTCATTGTGATCCCGAGATCATACACCTTGTAGTAACATACATGTCGTTGACTGACAAAAAATAAAGAAACATAGTGTGGTTAACAAATCCACACTTTAAAATATTTAATTGGTTAACTTTTCATTATTTGACACGTATATATAATTTATTTTTCAAGATGCTATGATTTATAGGAATTTCCAAATATACATTTCACAAATCAAAAAGCAAGCAAGTTAGAAAAGTTTTGAGAAATATTTTAAAATAACATTTAGTAAGATAATTACAACTTACGTCAGTGGTTTTATTTAATTAGAGTGGCACGTTAAAATATTACTATTCGTTGTTCTTCAATATTAGTTCTTTCAAAATTATTTATCCGTGATATACAATACATTTATCCTTTGTTATTTTTAAATAAAAATTACCTGCAATACCCTTTAAATATACGAATTTCAGTTTACGAATGTTAAAATTAAAACTTCAGCCATACACAATAAAAATATATTGATTCAATGGTCGAATACAATTATGTACGTTGTTGTTATTCACAATTTGATGTTTTAGTTTCAATTCCTTTGGAACTTCTCCCTAAATGATGAACATAATTGTAGAGTTGTGAAAAAAAATTGCACGCTTCAGCCGAGAGATTAAAATTAAACGTTTCTATTTAAAACAAATCGCAACAATGCTATGAACATATCTATTCTGGAAGATATTTCATTGATCTCACAACATAAGCGTTGTCTAAAGAAAGACAAAAAATAGAAATCTAAAATCTTTCCACTATACGTGTTTGACATTTTGGTATTAATATGGAGAATTTAACTTTGATATCCAACACATCGAATTTAAACGTAATCTTTACATTCGAACAATATGTCACCGTTATGTTAACATGCTGCATAACATATGTTGTTTTGTCAACATTCGGGATTATCAGTAACATACTCAATATGCGAACCTTTATTCTGATGGGTTTCAAAGAAGCAATGACGGTTTCGTTTTTCTTATTGTCCGTATCAGACTTTGTTTATTCGGTTGTGTCCCTTGCCACTGGGACCAATGGGATTTTATACGTCTTAGAGATCATGTTCGACAACTGGTTTCCTATCGAACCTACCTTGATTGCGATTATTACCACACATTTACTAATACCCTTGTCTGCGATGGTGTCTTTAAACACAAGTTTTATATCTATAGCCAGGTGTTTGTGTATATCTCTACCTTTTTATTTCAAGCACGTTTTCAAAAGGAGAACCTCGGTCGTGTTCATATGCTCGAGTTTTGTGTTTTGTGCAGCTATTTACACGCCTATATTTACGTACATAGCGATTGTGGATAAAGTAGACCTAGTTCATAATAGGTCAAGGGCATCAGCGATGGTGTCGCCAGATGAAGAACACGTGAGAAATATTGTTTGGGGCATACTTTCCATGGCAACACCGCTGCTAACTCAGGCAATTATAATTGTCTCGACGGTTATAATGGCACGGGCCTTAGCGCAGTCGCGTAAGTTTAGAATGGAAAATGTTCAAAACTTCACGCAACACGACCCGCAGCAGACAGAAAACTCTCGGAGCAATAAATATTTTTCTCACAAAAGTTCAGTAAAACTCTCGGGAAAAGACAGCCAGATCGTCAAACAAGTTGTAGTTATCTCCTTTTTCTATATCGCGTTGAACACGCCGAAGGTTATGTTTATCTTAGCCGGAGTTTTTGTTCCTGAATTTTCACTGTACGGTTCTTTTAGTAGCTTGTATGTAGCAGTTAGTTGTATTCGCACCGTGTTTGAAATGGTTTACCCATCTATGAGCTTACCAATCTACTACACATACAACACCAAATTTAGAGGTCTCTGCGTGTAACAATAAGGCTTGTAAGTCTTGGTGTCTCTCGTTAAAAATTTTAAAAAATCTCATTAGCCAGGGAAAGATATACATTTTTGAACTAAATCAATTGTAGTGAAGATGATCCTATTGATAAAAACAAAACAAAAGTAAACATGGCGGCTATTTGTTTCTAGGCCGCGCTTCAGGATTTCAAAATTTTAAAATACCAAGAGTGCCCAAATGAAACAATTATAAAAAGTGTACTAATAATAGAATCAAATAGCCGAGAGGCTATTAATATTATATTAATATTGTAACTACGTTTAGGAGAACTTGTTACGGATTCGAGTTAATAATAACTAACTGTACTCTTCTTTAACAAAAAATACCAATCCAACTAAGGCTATATTTTCTATAAGCTAGCATATATCTTGTAGTCAGGTATTATAATTTTTTTCCGATTTTAAAGTAAATTTTAAAACCGATTTAATAAAAATATTCATATTCAGTTTGAAAAATACTAGCTGGCAAGTGCGAGAACGAGAAATTGGTGACATACTTACAAGCCCTAATAATGTTTGTAGACTTCACTAATATAAGATTTGTTTTAAAGTTTAAGAATATCATATCACTGTCGTCTCCCATTATTGCAGTTCCCCAATCTTGCCTTTCTTTTAAAAACCACACAATCCAATGTCAAATCATATTGTCACTGGTAAGCTTTTACTTGCACCGTCCCACGTCGCTCAACTAGATAAATACAACATTTTAAGTACATTCGCACTAGCTTAATTTTTAATTACATTGTCTTACATACTGGATAAGGCAGAGAATAAAAGGCAGCGGATTAAAAAGAATTGCAGGAGACTGCGGAGAATGGAGACATTTTTACAGAGATCACATAGCTCTCATGGGATGGGGTGGTCAGGAAGTAGAGTGCTAGACTTCTAGACCGAAGGTTTCGAGTTCGGATCTCGGTCACGATTCGAGTCCACCCAGTAAAGATGGCTGGGCAAAGAAACATTATCTCTAATTACAATAAATAATTACAAGAAATAATAACAATGCTATACAATGTCACTCAACAATCTAAATATACTCTCTCTTGGAAACATTCAGTAACACTGTCTAACTTCACTATCTTATAGATACGCATCATCTCATCATATTTTCACTTTTGTACCCAAGACACATGGGGCGCCATAAAAAGCTACCTCCACTCTCGCCAGTCTTTGGCTATTTTCCTGGCAATTCCACACGACGGTCTTGCCTCTGCCAACTGCTTCCCTGGCATACGCCTCCACGTCTATCTTGGCCAAACTGGGAAGACCTAGGGAGACACAAGCATTATACACAATCTTTAACTTCATACTAGATTTCATAAATACATTTATTTCTGTACACTCCATATCATCAATGTAATTTTGTTGTTCTAGAATATTTTCTTTATCGTGTTCAATAAAATCATAAAAAGATTCGAATTAGTTTGAATTGAAAAATGTTAAATTGTAAATGCATTTTATTATTGTATTTTATGATGCACAGCGATGTTTCCTTAATTTGTATATGTATTAGGAGAAATAAAGAAGTAGAGTTCATATGATTTTTTACCTTGGCATATAAAGGGATAATCGGGTCAGCAATATGCCCAGCCGCCTTTACTTTCCCTAATGTGAGTTAGATACCCACCAGATTTGGGTGCACTCAATGACTTGAGCCCGGATTCGCCAGCGAGACAATTGCTTAGCACTCTACCGCTAGGCCACACCGTTCCATTCATTTTTATAGTACATTAATGTACCTCGCCTTGTTAAATACCTCACCAAATAGCCTATATGCCGATAATAAAATGTAAGACTAAACAAAATGTTGCCACACAATGAAGCATGACAACAAATTAGTCACGTGCAGAATGAACAATATGTTTGATTATTAAAAATCAAACTGTATTAAGTAAATAAAGAATTGTATGATATTTTTGTAATTCAGTACTCTTAGTTAAACAAACGGAATCAATTACAAATTTGTTTGACACATTACTTTGTTGTAAATAATTGACAATAAAATTTTTCATATTTAAAAAAAAACAATGTTTTTCTTTTTATGCCTGATGTATTGATGTAAATGTATCCCTAGAAACTGACCTAGACTACTGAATATCTAATAAAACAGCATTTGTTTTTGTCTGTCTTTCGACAGGCTTTGCAGCTAACTTTTCAAATAAAATATTACCGTAGGCTAAAAGAAAAAGAACACATAAGTGGCAAAACGTATTTTCTTTTCGCTAAAGTAACACGTTATTTTAATACAATTTCAGTTTTGACGAAATTTGAAAAAACATTTGTGAACACACAAAAATGTTACTTAATGAATATCCAAACGTATATCCAAACGTATCTAGTTAAAAACCGAGTGTTAGTACTGTGATAACTACGTCATATACATAAGTTGTGTCGTTGGTAGTACCTGAATATTTCTGTTCTTAATTTATTACGATACTAATGTAATACAAAGTCTGTTTTACATGTAATTTATAACAGTGTCTTTGAAAATATTCGATCCAATTGTAAAGAGAAACTAATAAAAGGATACACAATTTTGAAAGAAATTTTGTATATAACTCTACCCCAAAAAGCTTGGAAAAATATATGATTAAATTATGTAATTAAAAGCGAGATTTTTTTATTTGCTTTAAAATCATCATCATCATCATCATGATTCCCGTTGATACCTTGTATAGCACAGGAACGCAACCACACCTTTCCATTGTACTCGGTTTTTGGCGATACCTCCAAGTTGGGCCCAAGACATTCCGGCTCTATCTGCATCATTTACAACTGATCTTTTTCTAGTTTCAGTTTTATAAAATAAAATAGTAATAACAGTATAATTTAGACTTGAGAATGCAAAAATAATGTATTCGTTAACTCAGAAACGATGGATGCAATGTGAATTATCGTAAAAATAAAATCTAAAATTGACAGAATTTCTACGGTCAAAACTCCTATGTAGTACATCACGTTCCACTTATTAGATTGAAAAACATTTTCAAACATGGCTTTTGAATAAACTGGAAAATCCCCAACTACATAAGTTACATCCTTGACAAGACGGCAACTAGATCTGGTTTTATTATACTACTAACACAAAATGTTTGTTTTGTACATTCTTTATTCACTGCACTAACGCCAAACACCAAGAAAACAGGTACAAAGTTTTATAGAACAAAGCTCTGGTTATCTTGTCTACTATTTAAATCCTGAAGACCACGACATACATGTAATGTAGTTTTAAAAATATACAAACTCCCAATAATTATGCATCAATTAATATTCAACGCACTAAAAATCTTAAAATATTATAATTAAAAAAAACTTCGAAACAAAATTTAGAAATCTTTTATGTCATAGTTTCCATCATCAACAGAGTGACGTTTATAATGTTGTTTAGAAGACTAGTAATTATCCTCAGAGAATTCTTGTGTGTACAGATAAAACCAACCTTAATCTTAACATCTAAATACACACACATATATATATATACAATTAATGTTAAACCCAACAGGACATACACTTTAATTATTTTACTAGCAATAATTCGTATAATTTTGTGTTAGTTAAAACCACTAAACAACAATTTCAGCTGGGTAATTTATAAATTTAAACCCACGAATTATCTAAAATATTTTACGTCTACTTATTTACATTATCTTTTAAAGAGTCTTAATTATGGTAGCGTGAAAACAAATTAAAAATTCACTTTGTGAAATATTTGATAATTAAAATCAACGCATCTATTGTATAATAGAATTATTTTGCTTTAGTCTAGTATTTATTGATCTAAGCTGACTTTTGATTATACGCACGCTACATTTAAAGTATACTTTTAGTCATACCTAGGTTAAACATAATAATTACTAAGCACGAAAATAAAAGGTTTTCTGTAGCCAAACAGCTATGGTTCTCATTCATATAACATTAAAAAATTAATTTTCTTTGAGTATTTAAATTATAATTTAATTTTCTTAAAATAATAAAATGTTTTATTTAAAGATCATTTTGGTACAATATAATACATTAGCAAGCTTTCAATCCTAATTGTCATAAAGGATAGAAAATGAGTTTTTATTTATAAAAATATTTTTTGCAATTCCGACACCGATTTTATTTTAAAAACAGTAAAACGCGAACCAAATCAGATTTAAAAGAAATTTGGTAGAGTTAAAGTGTTTCGTGTCTTTACAAGAAAAAGAAATCGTAGATAGTAAGAAAAATTTAGATAATTGGCCTAACGAGTTTCTACAATGGATTAAAAATGGAGAATTCAACAGTGGTACAGACCTCACATTCAAATATAAACTTCACGATACAAGATTACATTATAGCAGTCTTGTCATGCTGTGTTATGTACCTGATTCTATCTACAATGGGGATTCTCACCAACATAATCAACATCAGAACCTTTGTCGTAATGGGGGTCAGGGACGCCATGACCGTTAGTTTTATTCTTTTATCACTCTCAGATTTAACATTTTCGCTTTTATCCTTCGTTACCGGAATAGGCGGAATTCTTTACGTGTCCGAGTTATTATTCCTCAACTGGTTTTACGTTGATCCTTCGATAATCGGAATCTTCACATCAAACCTGTTTACACCCTTATCAGCAGTGGTTTCGCTAAATACGAGTTTTATTTCTGTAGCTAGGTGTATGTGTGTTTCGTTACCGTTTTATTTCAAGCATATGTTTAAGAGAAGAACCGCGGTGATTTTTATGTCAACGAGTCTTGCGTTTTGTGTTATGTTGTGTGTTCCTGTTTTTTCGTACATAGGAGTTGAAGAAAAGTTTGACCCAGTTCACAATAGGTCAAGGCTATCAACGTGGATATCAGCAGACGAGGAGTATTTGAGATCCATTGTGTGGGATATCCTTGGGATGGCTATACCACTATCCACGCAGGGAGTTATCATCTTATCGACGATTATTCTCGCGCATGCGCTCACACAGTCTCACAGATTTAGATCGGCGAACTCTCAAAGCAACACAGCCGCTAAACCAAAGTCGAGGGTAGTCACTAAAAGCGATGCCGTTTCAAATACTAATTCAGGGAAACTCACTGGAAAAGAGCTACAAGTTGTGAAACAAGTCGTGGTGATCTCCCTTTTTTATATATTTAGTAACACGCCGAAGATTATATTTCTCTTAGCAGGAATTATCGTACCTGGATTTTCCCTGAACGGACATCTTGGTACAGTTTATGTGGTAGTTAGCTGCATACGTACGGTGTTTGAGATGATTTACCCAGCCATAAGTTTACCTATTTACTACACATATAACTCCAAGTTTAAGGAAAGTGTGTTTAAGAAATAACCCCATAAAGTTGATCGTTCACATGTTAAGCTTCTACCGAAAAGGGTAAAGTCTCACAGGTCATCGCAGTTTTGAAAATTGTCGTCCTTAATGTAAGAAGTTTCTCATTTTTATGTCAGTAAGTTGTTTATTTTATGTAGATTAATGTATGTCAAAAGTTAACCCCGTTGTTTAAAGGCCAAAGCTATCATAAATAGTCTCGACAAATGAGGTACATTTAAGCGATATTTAATGGGGTTTCCTGGGCAACGGAATATCGCTGTCAACGAAGCTATTTTTTACGGTATCAGCAATGATCATAAAACATGTTCTGAAAGGATTACAGAGAAGCAGATAAGGTAAATACAAGAGGTAGTGTGGCAACTGAGTGAAATTTGTGGGAAAAGGAAACGAATATTTTCCTTACACATTTCCACGCAGCTCGGTGATAACATTACTCACAATAGGGAAAGTAAAAAATAAACCGGGAGTGATCTCCCCTAAACTTTCTCGAATATTCTTATATAAAACAACAGGGGATGGGAACTCGGGCTATAGAAATGATTTTTAATCCATTTTAAATACTTAAAGTTTTAAAAATAGATTAAAATCTCGTAGACAAATTAATTGCACACCAAGTGAACGCTAAATAAAAAACGCATAATAGTGCGCAATATTATTAGTACTTTTAAAATTTAAATTAGTTTTTTGAGAAATCGGAAGTAGCGTAAAGTACTACTTCCAGTCAACGTAAATTACTCAAAATTTTACAGAAGGTAGAGAATTAGATCTTTTACTTACATGTGAAATATCATTTATCTATCTGAAATAGTACTCAAGTTATAGGCTTTTGAAAAATTCAAAGTAGAAAAAGTACCACTTCCGGTTGTCGGAAATCTCTCAAAAGTTGATACGGATCTACGATTTTGATATAATACTTATATATGAAATTTCATCAACCTAGCTGTAACGGTACTCAAGTAATCGTGTTTACACACGGACAGACACACAGACACACACACACAGACATACGGACAAAATTGCAAAGTTATGTTTTTCCGTATCAGTGAGGTGTAAAACGTCGAGATTTGTAAAAATCTCGATTTTTTTTTTGGACCGATTACAATACTTTCTCTATACTTCGTATATACGAGAAAGTAAAAAGTATTGCACACCAAGCGAACACCGAATAAAGATGTTCATAATGGTGCGCAATATTATTAGTACTTTATAAATTTAGATGCGATTTTGAGAAATCGGAAATAGCGTAAATTAGTACTTCCCGTCAACGGAAATTACTCAAAATTTGACAGAACGAAGAGAATTAGATGTTTTACTTACATGTGAAATTTCATTTATCTATCTGAAATAGTACTCAAGTTATAGGCTTTTGAAAAATTCAAAGTAAAAAAAGTACCACTTCCAGTTGTCGGAAATCGCTCAAAAGTTGATACGGATCTACGATTTTGATATAATACTTATATTTGAAATTTCATCAACCTAGCTGTAACGGTACACAAGTTATCGTGTTTACACACACACAGACACACAGACACACAGACACACACACACAGACATACGGACAAGATTGCAAAATTATGTTTTTCCGTATCAGTGAGGTGTAAAATACTTTCTCTATACTACGTATATACCAGAAAGTAAAAATGGGAGCACTTGAGGGGGGGGGGGGGGCGGACTAATTTTCAATTTCGTTTTTTTTGGGGGGTGGGAGATGTAGACTTTCTTCTTCGAGGGGGGGGGGGAGGGGAGCTCTGCTAGAAGAAACTCTGTAAGTATCATCTTAGAAACTCACTCAATACATGATGTATGTAACTTGTATTTACAATTATGTTTTAATTATTTTTTTGAAAAAATCTCCAATATTACACGCATTATTCAGTGATGCCTAAAGTAACTTTCTCTAGGTGTTAAACTAAAAGGGGCGAAAAGTGTAAGATTTAAACCATCCAAAGTTTTATTTTAAGTTTCTAGGTAAAATTTTAATGATGAATTTAGCCAGGCAGAGGCTTAGTTGTGTATATTGGAAAATATGTGTAGTATACTTATAAAGAAGTAATTTAGACTATGAAATAGATTTAGATAAAATATAATCAATTTTTATCAGTGACAAAATCTAATTGAAGTACGCAAATTAGCGTTGTGAGTGGACACTGTACAATTATATCTGTAATAAAATGTATGAATTTGCCCTTTATACAAGCTTTTATTCAACTCACTTCCTCTGTCTGTCGTCAGTCTGTCGTCAGTCAGTCTGTCTAGATCGAAACGGCCGAGCGAAATTGTAAGCTTTTTAAACTGACAGATACGGTTCGTAGTTGGTATGTGGGTCAAGACATGAACACAATGCTTCATGACATTCAATTTGACTTAATTTGTTGCCTAATTAATTTTTTATGAATTAATTAAAATTTTGACCTAATTAGTAGGCTGTCTTATCCAACTAAAAAACGTTTTAATAACAAGCTTTTATGTAATAATGCACTAAAAAGTAGAAAATAAATTATAGACTACTATTTAAATTACTATAAAGTAAAGCGTGGGTCTCTTCCTAAATATTAGCAAAGGTATCCAATTGATACTAAAGTGACCCACGCTTTTCTTTATAGTTATTTAAATAGTAGTCTATAATTTATTTTCTACTTTTCAGTGCATCATTACATAAAAACTTTTTATTAAAACGTTTTTTATGAAATTTTTTCTTGGATTTATTCGAATATCTGAAAACATCAGGAGAAAATAGAATAACACACGTTGAGTGTATAGAGGACAAATGCAGTATGTCAACTTTTGTGTAAAATCGATGTACATTTCTACTTAGTTTGTCAATAATACAAGCTACAAGAACACTCATGTACAATGTCAGAAAAGTTGAAGGCAAATATTTTATGAATGTTTGAACATGATATTTTGTATTATTTTTATATTGGAATGAGATTTATAAACTCATTATCTCGAGATTACATTTTGTGGACATACTGCAATTGTCCTGTATATAATCGACGCATTGATCTTTGTTTTTATAAAATAAATGCATTTTGAATAACCGTTCAAGTCTAATTTAAAAATACCAAAATTAAAAAAAAATATTTGGTTCTGTTTTTATTGCACCACATGACAGCAGTTTTGTTTACCAGTTGTGTATACAAAATGGTTTCCTCTTAAAGTTTGCTTAATATACATATTGCATTTCACAATTTTTCCTGTCGTGCCCAAGACGTATGGGGATGATGAAGTAGATTTCATCTGTTTCAATACGCTTAAAAAGCTGTTTTCAAACGGTTCCAAATTTTTGTTGCCAGAAAGAATATTTTTCAACCAAAATTGAATATTTTATATACCATTTGTGTAATAAGTACAAAATTACTTTCGGTTTCATTGAGACTAGAAATATTCAAAAAAATAATTACTAGTAATATATTAGTAATTTAGCAAACACTTTTGTTTTTAATTTAGATTAGTAGAGTCTGTGTGCTGTGGTTATTTCTGGATGTTATATTATTTAATATAAAAATAAATACTACACTATATACCGTAGATCACTATTATGTATTTTTATCACGGAAAAGCATTGTTCTAAATTTTATTGTTTTACTTACCCTGGCTATTCCGGTTGACTTCAAGGAGAGCTTAAGGAAAATATTTGAATTGATATAATAATTCTAAACGGCTTTTCAACGGCTTATATTCAATACAAAAATATAAAAATGAGTGTTATCGATGGTTCCGAAACGGCTTTAATTTTTACAAATGTAACTATAATTTTATCGCTTGCCAAATTTTTTAAAAGATTTTTTCAAAAATTTAGTATGATTACAAGACTTTTCATGCGAATTGTGACGGTAATGTTATTGTACCGCCATCTTGGTTACAACCTTCACCCCTACCCGTGCTCCACCGCTTCCCCTCCCTTCCCGATGAGTTCCAGGACCGTTAGACACATCAACCAGGCTAGATCCACGATGTCAATCATCCCTAGGTAAAAAAAGACTTATGGGTCTGAGGTGATAAAAAGGCCGATAACCGATTAATTTGGTCCTTAAACCTGTTCAGCGCACCAGCACGCTAACCCCACGATGAGTTGGCCTTTAGGTGCGTCTAAGAAATATTCCAGCACACGCAGTTTCTGCTTCTTAACGTAAGGTATTTTGTAATAAATCGACTCATTATACCCTTACAGGTTATTAGCGTTACCATTTATATTATGAGTATCAGCATTAGATCACAGATTATTAAAAACTGTTCCCGGTAGAGAACACTGGTTGAATTATTTTACTAATTAGTATCAGTTTATACGGAGCGATTGTTATTCTACTGCGGACATCAATGACCTCGGCAAATGAGGGGATGGTGTGATCAGAACTATACCTTTGTTTACCTGAGTCAGGTACTCATCAGAGCTGGGTGGACTCAAGGACGTTCTGCAATCACGAGCCCGAACTGAGCTCCGAACTGGAGACCTACGGGCTAGCAGTCAAACGTTCTACTATTCGACCATACCGTTCTTATTATTTTAAATTAAAAAAAAACATTTAAATTTAAATAAAAATGTTACATATATTTAAATTCAATTTAAAAAATGTAAACTATTTTGAAAACATTTAACTTAGCTAAAACCAGTATCTTCTTTGTTCTTAATTTTAATGTTGGAAGGGACTTCCGCCAATACAATTACCTGTCAACTGGTTATGCGCCATATAGCCCGTGGACTCCGATTTCAGCCTGCTTTTCTTTTTGGATTTTTTCCATAGCCTTTGTCCAACCAAGAACAACCTACAAGGCAGCATTTGTTTAATTTTGTAATTGTCTCTCCTAGAAGAGTTGCTGTCAAATCAGAATCAGTAATATTAAACTAGTCAAGGAAGATGGAGGGAAGCAGTGAATTACACCGCAGTGTAATGTGGGATGATTGAAAACAAGCTAAAACTACACGAGAGTATCCACGTATAAGATCTTGTATGTGAAATTTAGTCTACCTAACTGAAACAATATTAAAGTGATCATGATATCAAGGAAATAGAGCAACACACCACTTCCGGTTACAGGAAATCATAGGCCTACAGTTCTTGAAAGGGACCTTCGCATATTTGAAATTTTGTCTAGCTTTAATGGTACTCACTTTATCAGCTTTTGTGAAGAAGAGTTGCTGTCAAATCAGTACCAGTAATACTAAACTAGTCAAGGAAAATGGAAATGATTGAAAACAAACTGAAAGCACTCGATCACAAAATAAAAATAAAGCGGGATTGATGTCCCCTAAATGTTTTTCCTCTATTGTTATACAACAGTAAGGGAGATAGTACTTATGGTGCAATGTGGCTATAAAAATGGTTTTATTTTAAAATACTTAATTTAAAAAAAAATAGAATCGAAACATGTAGAAAAAAGAATTGCGCATCAAATGAACGTATACATTCTGTGCATATCTGAGCGGCTACTTTATAAAGAGAAGAATTGATTTTTAAAAAGTTAATTAAACATCTAACTAAGTCACATTTTATCTCAAGGAGCATTGTCATCGAGTCTTGTCCAACGTGAAAAGTTTGAAACAAATCAGTTCGTGGTATTTTTGAAAAATCGGAAATTTCGCTACTTCCGATCATCGGAAATTAGTCAAAATTTGCTAGAAGCAAATAAGATATTGAATCTATTTCTTTTATCTAACTGAAACAGTACTTAAGTTATCTGTATTTTAGTTACTGGAACTGGAATAAAGTGCAACTTCCGGATATCGGAGGTGACTCAAAGTTTGAGAGCATCCACGTATAAGAACTTTTATGTTAAATTTTGTCAACCTAAATGAAACAATAGTCAACTTATCGTGTTGCTTCCGGTTACAGAAAATCATACAGTAGTTGAAAGGAACCTTCGCATATAGTTCATTACTTATATTTAAAATTTTGTCTATCTAACTTTTAGAAGTAGAGTACGTATATATTCTGGTTACCGGAAATCGCTCTACAAATTAGAAATTATACGTATATAAAAAAAATTCGTCAACGTAACTGAAACGGTACTCAAGTTATCGTTTGCACGTACACACACACCCGACGGACAGGATCACAAAACTATGATTTTCTAGCTGCAGAAAGTTGTGAAAGGTCAAAATGTGTCAAAATTATTTCACGATTTTAATATATTCTTTATATTCCGTTAACGATACAGTGTGGTGTGTAAAATAGCGAAAACTCTCAATTTTCATTTTTGTACACGGTTACAATACTTTCTCTTTAATCTGTATACGAGAAAGTAAAGATGTATAGACAATAAAAATAATTAGTAAATGTCTTTTGTCTTGGTTAAAAAAAAAACCTTCGCTCAGCTATATCTAGTTGATGTCAAAGATCTTTAGAGAAGACAGTTACCGTAATATGCACTTAGGGAAGAATGTTTGTCGTACAAGACATTTGTAAACTTTCGATTTCCGACCGAATGGATTATGGAATGAATTGCTGAGGTAGAAAAGCAAATGATAAAACAAGCACGTACAGCGTTCGAGCTGACAATAAACACACAAGTTACGAACTACATAGTTAAATAGGTTTAAAAAAATCAGATGTTCATGTTTAATGTATCAAATCACGGCACCTAGATGAAAAATCAAAAACAATTTTTAAAATGTTAGTTTTCACATGGCACTTTGTCATGAAAAAATAAAAACGTGTCCTGAAATATTTCGCTCTGTTATTATTGCACTTTATGCATGTTACTAATGGAATTTAAGTAGCATAACATCACAAACAGAGTTTCCCCCCCCCCCCCCCTTCCGAATTTTTTTTACCGCCCCCCCCCCCCCGAACGAAATTAAATGTATATAATTTATATAGAAAATATATACTTTTAACAGTGTCCGCCCCCCCCCCCCGAAGAAAGTCTACCGCCCCCCCCCCCCCCGAAAATTTCAAGTGCCCCCCCGGAGAAAAAAGTCTGGAAGAAACACTGATCACAAAAATCCTAATCTGTTAATACAATGCATAAGACTTCCATGAAAACCCGCATACTAAACTACTCAAATGCGTAGAATGTATATCTAAATTTACAGGCTATTTCTGCGATGTGTTTAAAAATGCTCCCCCCCTGAAAATGGTGAAAATTCAGCAAACTCTGATGATGTAATAATATATCTAAACTACATGTTGTTTTTAATCATCAGTTCAACTAAACTGATATTGAAGTGTTTGCAAAAAGAAAAATAAATCAAGAAATGTTCAGCATTTTTAAAGTTTATCTTATGTTTATTTATAGACCAACGAGGAAATTTCATATACTTCATAATCAACGCTTTGTTCTCAGATTATATTTATTAATTATATTTTATTGGAAAAATCACATTAGATTTATTAAACATTTTAACTAAAAAATTGAATAGAGACTACACGTAATAGCGTGTTTCATTTTCTTCTTACAAGCAGTCCAGTAAGAAAACATTGTATGGATGTGTTCCGACTTTGTACGCATTGTTCTTCGTCATCGTTAACAAAAATAATTATGCTCTAACATGTTTTCAGTAAAGTGTAGTTCTTTAAACAATAACAATTTATTCTAAATATGTTGTAAGCATTTCCTATTTATTGGTATGTTACATTTAATATTGACTTTAAATTATTCATTTAGTTTTAAATTAATGATCCAGGTTTATATAATGACATTCGTCACTCCTCTTTCTGCTAAGGTGTACAATTTAAAACCCATTATTTTAGAATATATACAGAAATATACAATTTTAGTAAATCGATCTAGTTGCTTTAAAAAAAATCACTGTAGAAGCTATCTATTTTAATTCTAATAATTTCAAATACTTAAGGTTATACGAAAAATACAGTGTATTACAATGGCGTTAACAATTACACAGAAAGCTAGCTAACTAAATAAATACTGCAATCACCTATTTATTAGGAAAATAATTAGCTGCTGCAACGCCTAGTTATTATATAATTAACTTCACAAAGACCGAACTTTGAATTGTGTTCATCCTTTAAACAAAGAATATATTAAAGTGGTGGTATGATAATTTTAAAATCCACAATTATAGTATCTTATGGTAGGAATTTTGAAAACTCAATATTTTGGTTTAAAAAAAAATAAAAATTGTTCATTTGAATCAGTTTTTAAGTAAGCTTTATAAAAGTTAAGCGAGAAATAAAATTATTATATAAAGAATATCAAAGTATGGAAAGTTAAACGGAAAACAAAATTGGATAGAAATATATTCATTTATCTATTTAAGGAGCGTGTTATAATTTAACGATGAATAATTTAACTGTAAGAGAAACATCAGCGTCGAATGTTGTGCTGACATTTGAAGAATTTCTGATTGGGATGTTTTCATGTAGTGTTATGTACGTGATCGTGTCAGCTTTTGGGATTCTCACAAACCTCGTCAACATCAGAACTTTCATTATCATGGGATTCAAAGATGCGATGACAGTTTCGTTTCTGTTGTTATCTATATCAGATTTTACTTTTTTAGTTGTGTCTCTAGGTGCAGGAGTTGGTGGGATTTTATACGTCTCGGAGATAATATTCGACGAGTGGTTTTTAGTTGAACCTGCCTTGATCGCACTTCTGACTACCAATCTTTTTATACCTTTATCTGCTGTGGTGTCTTTGAACACGAGTTTTATATCCGTAGCCAGGTGTATGTGTGTTTCGTTACCTTTTTATTTCAAGAACACATTCAAAAGAAAAACGTCCGTCATCTTCATGTCAGCGAGTCTCGTCTTTTGTGAGATGGTTTACCTCCCTGTGTATACCTGCATGGTGGTTATATATAGATTTGACCCGATTCACAATATGTCCAGGCCGTCTGTTATGGTATCCACGGATTTAGAATTTATAAAAAATATTGCGTGGGATATCTCTGGTATGGGTATACCACTCATAACACAGGCGACGATAATAGCATCAACAATTATACTTGCAAGAGCGCTAACAAAGTCACACAAATTTAGATCGGCTAATACTCAAAGCAACTTATATTACGATAGAAAATCGACAGAAAAGTCGATTAAAAAACAAATTTCTACGGATAAAAACTCTGGTCATCTTGGAGGAAAAGAACGACAAGTTATAAAACAAGTGGTACTGATCTCCCTTGTCTATATCTTGTGCAACACGCCAAAGATCTTGTTTATCTTAGCTGGAGTTTTTGTTCCAGAGTTTGCAGTGAGCGGGCCGCTGTACCCTGTATATGTGACGGTGAGCAGCGTGCGCATGGTCTTTGAAATGTTGTACCCAGCCTTAAGCTTACCTATCTACTACACCTACAACGCCAAGTTCAGAGGTCATTGTGGGTTTTGATATCGTTTTGAATGGTTAAAGTCACATTTATTACTTAAAATTTTGTTTTACATATGCAAGTACTCAATGTATTATTAATGTATACCTATGAGACCCCACCCTCCCACACACATTTAAGTTGCATTTTGTTTTGCTACCAATCGGGTAAAGGCGACCTCTTGTAGGTAGTCATGTTAAACAATGTTCTAACCCGGAAGCCACGAGTTCGGAATGCGGGCTTAAAGGCCATAGGTCGTCCCCTGGCCGAGCGGCTCCGTACTTCAGAACCAGCGGGTTCGTTTCTTGTCCCTGTTGCAGTCTGCTAAAACAAAATCTTAAGCCGCAATGACCGTGTAAGAGGGAGAGTAAAAGAGAAAACAGAGAAAGAGAGAAAAAGACAGATAAGCGGACAGAGAGAGAGAGAGAGAGATACAGAGAGACAGATATACAGAGAGTGATATAGAAACAGAGAGACATAGAGAGATAAAGAGAGAGAGAGAGGTCTGCTAGAGTGACTTAAAATTAAACAAAAAATATTTGTCCAGTTCTGAATAAACATAATTTGTGTAGTGACCACTTACAATGGCTAGAGTGAGAGTAACGGGATATATTTTTAGCAGCATGACTGTTCGACGAAATGAGCATACCATAGTAGTCTAATCTATCTTGCGGCGTAGCCTAGATTGTAGATCTTCTTTCTGAATAGGAAGTTAAAGCTCGCCTTTTGTACTTGCACTGGTAAATACATTTAGTTCGTTTATACCTTCATGTCCTCACGGCCAATCAAATGTTTTATTTATGGCTGTTGTCACACATCAAAAATCGTGTGAGCATTGGCATTTCATTTGTGCCTTGTACAGTGGGCTATTGGGTTTTCAAAATAGTGAGGTTTTTTTATTTTTTAAAGCCATTATTCAATAATTCATAAAATTTCAACTACAGATTTGAATATTACTTCACAAAATTCAATCATGTATAATAACCCAGACGATTTAAAAAAGTTAACTTTAACACACACACACACAAAACATTTTGCAGTTTGGCTCTTCACAAATCATATGAAATCGAGTCGGGTCGGCAAAGCTCATAGCTGATAAATCGAAAAGTTCCGAGTTTGAACCACCCGGGCAGATGAAGCTCGATAATTGGGGGACTGTAACCCACCTAAGAGAGACATCCCCAAAATCAAGCAACTGCTGCCTTGGTTGTTCTTTGGTGAACTAAGGCTATAAAAGTAAACCCAAAAAGAAAAGCGGGCTGAAATCGTAGCCAACGGTCAATTGACACAAATAATTTATTGTGCTTAGAGGAAATCCCTTTCACCATTAGAGTTAGAACAAACAAAAATAACAACATTTCTTTATAACATATATCTAAATGATGCACAAATAATAAAACAGACACACGCTCTGAACCCCAGACATCAACATCCAAACTCCAAAACACCGAAGGTACCTCTTTTCTTCTTCTTCTTCGTTCTTAAATTGTAGTATTTGAAGAGATTCCCTCCAACACAATTAAGTATACGTGTCAACTCAGATCCAGCCTGCATTTCTATTAGGACTCAAATTCTTATTAGTAACAGATCCTTTAAGGTCTGCTTGTATCTCTTGGGCTCTTCTAAAAGAGAAACATCAGTCAGATCATTATACTAAGCTATTGTGTTCAGTCACAGGAAAGTAAAAACTACGACTGGTTTCAGGGTAGTCAATGTAATGTGTGTGGTATTTGTGAAGAGGTTTTATCTAAGATATTTTGTGCTTTGACTTTGCTGTGCATATAACTCATTGTAAAAACTCGCTGATGCTAAGATAATTAAATAAAAAACAGAATTTTAATCAAGGAAAGTAATACATTTTTAATTTTTCCAATGTTGTTTCAGTTCTTTTTAAACTCTAAATTTTAATCACAACGTAAAAACAAACACCTCTATATGTAACAATCATTAACTAAGATTAACCTTAGAATAAATAAAGGATAGAGACAGAACACAGCTGAGGTCGATATATTACCTTGTTAGATTTAGTTTGGTATAGGTGTTAATTACTAGTTTATGGATCACATTTACAGTATTTATATACTAGCGATTAGACTTCAAGTCGGCGTGTTGGATAATATTAAATTAGATGAAATTTACAGTACGGGCTAAGGCTGTGATATATAAATTAAAATAACGAATATCCGTAGTGATATAGTTATTTTTGTTTTTACATGATAATGACATACACTGTTACCAGTAAAATCAGTGTGTCCAGCCTTACTTGGCAATATAATTATGATCACATGTTCTGGAGATCTGTTCCTATCAATAAAACTACGAGCTATGAAACTAGTAATATTTCTGTTGATTAGTTTAGATTAGATTTATTCAATAGATTAAATTTGCCCAATAGATAGAGGGATAATATTATGTAAAGTCGCTGGTCTCAAAGGGTCCTAAATAAATCAGTCCTTAAGTTCCATTTTTTTTCACAAACCTCGACTCCGTATCAAGGGTACCATCTACAAATCCTCACTGCTTTTACAGATTTTATCGATTACCTTTACATAAAGCGCCTGTCTTGTTTTGCTAACTTTTAACACATTATTTACATCAATTAATTAATTAATTGAGCAACATTTGTTTAAAGAAAAGAAGACCGATTTTTTTCTGTTAGAGGATTATTCAATAAGTTTAATTAATGACTTTTCCACATGGGAAAATGACACAAAGACAATGCCAAATGTGCATCAATAACTTCATTGCAAAAAAACAAAACAAACTATTTTGTAGTACAATAATCCTCTTTAGATCTAGAGATCCATTGGGCAGATGTGGTAGAGTTCATGTTTCTTGACTTCTGCATATGAAAGAAATATGTGGTCAGCACTTTGCCGAGCCGTTTTTACTTTCCCTGGGTGGACTCTGGGACTTTGGACCCGGATTTGAACTCGAGAATATCGAGTTAGAAGCCTATCGCTCTACCGCTTAGGCCACGCGGTCCCATGCTATTTCGTAGTAGTTATTAGAAAATTTGACCATATTATTATGATATTCGTTGAAACATCATTCAGCGAATGAAGTAACATTTTTAGATAAATTGTCGCTACTCACTGTAAGATTATTGTTATGTACACAGAATGTTTTTTTACATATATTATCTATATATATAATTCTCTTCTTGGATACCCTAAAAAACACCAAGCTGTAAGCGCGCCTAGCAGCCCCCTCTCTTCCTCTCTAGGCATATCCCTACCACCCCCACCCCCCATGGTCTGGTGAGCTGTGGTTCACGCTAAATGTTTACAATCGTAGAGCCGGGTTTAGTGACGGCTATTAGGGGCAGATAATTTAGTTTGAAACGATTTTAAACTTAGGGGAGGTAACTAAGAGGAGGCTGCTTTCACGGGGGAGGGGGTGTAGGGTAGTGGTTGGGGGAAAGGAGGGTGGGGGTAGTATCGTCCTTAACGACCTACTGATAGTGTTTTAAAGCAAATATTTTCAGTGGCAGCATTCGTACTGTCGAATTCACAAATTATGAATTACTGAAAAGTAGAAAAAAAACAAACAACTAAATAGCGGCGTATGATACGCCGCGGGTCGGTTCGTTTATTATATTCAATAAAAACTATCTTACTCACAGCTAGCTAGACTCATGTTTTTGCCAAATTTCATGCACGCAATGTACACTTTTCATTCAAGGTTTAGAAACATCTTACTCATCTTTTGTTGCGTTTTTTTTCTTTATTTCATCACATTCTAAAATCTAGTTCAAGCACGATGCGTCATTTCAGTTTGGCTATGTTATCTACATAACCTACTTATTAACATTTAATTTCCTCAATTTTTTTTTCTTTTCGGCGCTCCCCACCCCCTAGTTAAAAACGATTCGTAAAATACCAGTTAACGTCATACTGTCATTACCCACGTGATCTAGATTGTGGGAAGGGCTAAAACAAACAGAAACAAACATCGAACAATAAAAGTAGAATTGTTCTGTTTTTATTACAGGGTGTATGATTCTGTTTAACGACTTAATTTGCTATAATTATGATGGCTTCGTGTAAGTAAGTATACACCGCAGGAGCTTGATAATATTTTGATTGTATTAGATCAAAGCCACTTTTAGTGATTTAAAATTGAAAGATGGTTTTAAAATTCAAATTTTACCGTCGCCTTTGAAATTTTCTAAAAATCAAAATTAATTTTAAACGTAATACGTCTTCTTAAAAAACGATGCTTCAAATATATTTAAACATAAAGTATATTGTATTCTCATCAGTCTTCTAAGTAAAAGATATTATCCATTAATGTTATAATTTTGTGCTACACTAAATTTATCATTTGCTGATGTACTTGTGTTTAGCATATTTGTTTTGTTGTATTTAATTTAAAAAAAAGTTGGTTATTTAAAATACCGTGAATTTAACAGGCATTTAACTAGAAAAGAATGACTCTATTAAGCGGAAATCACATTTTTCAATTTTAAGAATAAAAAACCCAGCTTGAAATGTCAAGTTTTATAAATGTGCTAGATCAGAAAAAAAACCTTCACTGTAGGCTAAATATTTAGCAGAATTAAAAAAAAAAACCTTGAAAGTAGGCTAAATATTTACAGAATGAACTGTTAAATTGACTTGTCTTATAACTTTGTTTTTTATAGAGGTTTTCTTTATACTCTTTAAATATTGTATCTTGAAGTTACGCTTCATTAATTATTCATTTAAAAAGATAAATTGAATACAAATTAATAAGATTACAGACATCTTGCTATTTGAAGTTAACGAAAAATAAACTATAAGTTCTAGGAGAAACCAGTTCGTTATTGATATTCATTCGACACTTTAAAAAACTCTATGTTTTTGTTTTATGAACTTGGACGAAAAACGTGGACACATTGAAACATAAACGGAATATTTAAAGTTCACTTACATGGAGAACTCAACAGTGAGAAACACATCAAACGTACTTTTCACATTTGACCAATACCTTCTTGCGGTACTCTTATGTTTTATTATGACATCTGTAGTGTCCTCCATTGGGGTACTCACCAACATCATCAACATCAGGACCTTTGTTAAAATGGGTCTCAATGACGCAATGACCGTTTCGTTTCTTCTATTATCCGTATCCGATTTCACATTTTTATTCGTGTCTCTGACTGCAGGACTGGATGGTATTGTATACGTCTCGGAGTTTGTCTTCGACGTCTGGTTTCCTATTGAACCAATCATGATTGGTGTTTTCACCAAAAATTTGCTCATACCCTTGTCGGCAGTCGTGGCGCTAAACACGAGTTTTATTTCAGTAGCCAGGTGTATGTGTGTTTATTTTCCTTTTCATTTCAAGAACATATTTCAAAGAAAAACTTCCGCCATTTTTATGTCGACGAGTTTTGTGATATGCGCTGCTATGTACACTCCTATATTCACGTACATGGCGGTGTTGGAAAAGTTTGACCCCGTTCGTAATAGGTCAAGGCCGTCTTTGACTGTATCGCCAGATGAGGAGAGTTTACGAGTTATTGTGTGGGATCTACAGGGGATGGCCATACCGATTTTAACGCAGGCGGTCATCACTGTATCGACTGTTATAATGGCACGAGCACTCACGAAATCTCAAAGATTTAGATCAGTTAACGCTCAAACCAGTTTCGAAAACGTTATCAACGAAAAAATTTCATTAAAACAAGCTTCAGGCAAACTTTCTGGGAAGGAAAGACAAGTCGTGAAACAGGTTGTGGTGATCTCCCTTGTTTATATTTTGTTCAATACTCCCAAGATATTGTTCATTTTAGCAGGGATTTTCGTCCCAGATTTTTCCACATATGGGCGTTTGAGTTTTCTGTATGTGATTACTAGTGGTATTCGCACCGTATTTGAGGTGATTTACCCGGCCCTCAGTCTACCAATCTACTACACATACAACACCAAGTTCAGAGGGATTTGTGGCCTTCATAACATATTAAAGTATTAAGCTTTTTGTATTTTTTAAATATATACTAATCGAACTCAGAGGCGTAGCGACCCTTCCCGGCGCCTGGGGATAAACTTTCAATTTGGCGCCTCCCTCGGGAGCAAATTTTCAATTTGCACCCCCCCCTCAACTTTTCGATTTGCACCCCCCACAACTTTTCGATTTGCATTCCCCATCAAAGTTTCGATTTGCACCCCCCCTCAACTATTTGATTTGCACCCCCCCCCCCTCAACTTTTCGATTACACCCCCCCCTCTCAAACTGCAAAAATTGCATTACAACCCATTTTGGCGCCCCCTAAGGTCGGCGCCCGTGGACATATGTCGTCCCCTGCCCCCCCCCCCCCCATCGCTACGCCTCTGATCGAACTTTCTTTTTTTGTTTTAATTTAATCAAATAGATTTGGACCCTTTTATTTTTATTTATGCTAAAAAATTGCTCTCGCTTAAGATAAGTAAAAAAAAATTATAGTTTTAGGTGTATGTTGTCAATGTGTGAAGATGAATTATGATACATATTCATTGTTTTGTGTGTGCTGTATGATCAAATACAAGTCGGCATCCATGGCCGTAATAAAAGTATAACTATTTTTAATGTCTGTGTAAGGTAGTGTTTATTGCGGGTGATGATGGAGGAAATAAGCAAGGCTGCTGAGCAAATAAACGCTTTGCTTTTATACTTTCACGGGCTGTTAATAAAATAAGCTCTGTGCTTGTATCTTCTTAAAGCTCAGAGAAAATTGTCACTTTGCTTATTTCCTCTATCATAACACAAAATGTCTGAGGAAAAAAAGCCGACATAACACACACATAATGCTAAAAAGGATAATTATTTTATTAATCAGTAAAATTCTTAATATCTTCTCTAATTAAAGTCGTTAATACTATTTTCTTAGACTAACCTTAGCCCTTAACCTAACCGTAACCCCCAACTCTTACGCACTATAAACAAGAAAAAACAACTTACCATAATTCTAATCGGCTCCGCATCATAAACCTTCTTACTTCTAGATATCGCGAGCTACTGATAGTGTTTTCAAGCAAATATTTTTAGCCCTGTCGACTTTATAAATTAGGAATCACTAAAAAGTAGAAAATAAAACAAATTTATAAAAACCTTTATAGTAACAAGCTTTTAAATGCACTGAAAATTAAAAAAAAATAATTTGCCTTCTTTAAAATAAAAGCTTTTGTCACTAAAATATGTAGAAGACCTCATGCGCGACTTAAGCTTTTATTTTAAAGAAAGCACATTAGTTTTATATTCTTACTAGCCGTCCCGGCCAGGCCCTGGACTGGCATCTCTGAAAAACGTATCTGTAAAGGACCATAACTTGTGTGTTTAGTAATCAGCATTTACCCGGCATTGCCCACCCTAATCACAACCAACCAAAACACACAAAAAACGCAAACATAACACTAACAATAACACAAAACAAACACAAACGAAAACACAAACAAACGCAAAGACAACCCCAACCACAAACACAAAGAAAACATAAACACTAACGCAAACAAAAAAGCAACCAAATCCAAACGCAAACACAAACCAAACCACACCAAAAAAAAAAAACAATGCAAATATGACACGAACACAAATACAAACACAAACAAAAACAAAAAAGCAAACGCAAACACAAACACAAACACAACCACTAACACAAAGAAAACACAAACGCAAAGAAAAAAGCAAACGAAAACACTAATGCAAAGAAAAAAAAAAGCAAACGAAAACAAACCCAACCCCAAATCCAAACGCAAACACAACCACAAACGCAAACCCAAACTCAAACACAAAGAAAACACAAACGCAAAGATAAACTCAAAGTGTCCACAGTCTAGCCCGGGGCGCCAAATCGCACCATGACGACGTGCGGCGTAACCGCCTGATTCAACTTAGTAAACGACTATAGTACCCAACTTATTCATAGTCTTTTGAACTCACGCGAACGTAGGTACCATAGCCAACACGGGAAGGCCCGGGGTGCCAAATAGCACCCTGTCGGGGTGCCGGAGGACGCCCGGATTTGATTCACTTAAAGACTATAGTAACCTGTCTTATCCTTAGTCTATCGCACTGTTTAAAACAAAATTATGCACCATAGCGCTCACATGATAGCCCAGGGCGCCAAATCGAACCGTGCAGGGGCGCCGGCGGACGCGCCTGTTTCAATTTAGTGAACAGAATTATAATACTCCAAGCTTATCCGTAAATGGAAAGAAATAAACATATAGGATTTGTAGGACCTGGCTTATTAAATGTTATTGATTTAAAAAAAGTAAACTATGTTCAGTGTATAGAATAAATAAAAGGCAGTATTAAAAATACCAACAACATTGCACTTTATCAATCACCCCTAATTATGTAATTATTTTTTTTCCTAACACCAAAACAAAGTAGTAAAAAGTAAATTCTTTCTCCCCCCGATTTAATGGTTTTTTAAAGAGAAGTAACTGTGTTTTCCAAGTTAAGGGACGTTATGAGAACTAAAGGACAAAATGCAAATACATTTCAGACACAATTTTAGAAATTTTATAAACGTTGATACACTTTTAAAATTTTTTATGTAATGTTCATAATTGAAAATTATTCTTCTAAGTATATAAAATGAAATTTTTTTTTAAAGACTTTCAATAGTAATTTTTTAACTTAGACCATGAGCACTTTAATAATCTAACACTTAAATCCATTAAAGTATCGTTTTTTTTCGTTTTTTCCGATATTATTTTGTAATCCACAACAAACATTTTACAAACATTTTACAAACATTTTACAAACATACAGAATTGAATTTAATATATCAGATTTTCAGTACACTTAAAAGCTTGTTAGTATAAAGGTTTTTTATATTTGTTTTATTTTTATCTTCGTACAAATGTGGTTTGATTTATCAGTTAATGTTGTGTATTATGTCTTTATACCCATTCATCATTATAACGCACAAAATGCCTGCTAGTTAACTGGTGTGTAGAAGATGAATATTCTAGTTAGATATTTATTTATAAACTCTAGCAGTTTTTGACTATTGACACAAGAAGCAGAAAGAGCAACGAGTGCTTCAGACAAAAAAAAAATTCATAAAAAACGTTTTAATAACAAGCTTTTATGTAATGATGCACTAAAAAGTAGAAAATAAATTATACACTACTATTTAAATAACTATAAAGAAAAGCGTGGGTCACTTTAGTATCTATTGGATACCTTTACTAATGTTAAGGAAGACACCCACGCTTTTCTTTATAGTTACTTACTTATAGTAGTGTATAATTTATTTTCTACTTTTTAGTGCATCATTACATAAAAGCTTGTTATTAAAACGTTTTTTATGAATTTTTTTTTCAGTACTTTACATGTTTTATTTACAATAGAGTTACATGACTAAAAACCATTGCGCGCCTACTGAACATCACGTTCAGTAGGCGCACAAAGGTTTTTGAACGCAGCCATTACGTGATGGCGCAGCTATTGAAGGTGATGACGCGTGTGGTGTGGTTGGCTAGACATGCCTACTAATTCGGTCCAAATTTTAATTAATTAATAAAAAATTAATTAGGCATCCAATTAAGTCAAATTTAGTTTCAGATTGCATTGTCTTCATGTCTTGACCCACGTGCCAACTGTGAATCGTATCGGTCAAGTAGAAGTTTCCGAATTTTCACTCCTGCGTTTCCGTCTAGACAGACAGACAGAGGAAGTGAGTTAAATAAAAGCTTGTAAAAACAACAATTTGAACACATACCATAGTAGTTAGGACGTCAGTGTATTTTTTAATAAGGTTTTATTTAGATCACAACGTCATTTTTTTTGGGTTTGTGGCAAATCTTGTACCTCAATTTCGACCTACTTCTTATGCAGCGATTTCATTCAAACTTTCTAGATAAGTTCTTCTTCGATGACAATGCAAGGACATCTTTTTCTTTTTCTAATTAGACATGATGTAAGTGATTAAAGTTTACTTTAAAAAAAATTACTTTATTCCAATATAAAAGGGTAGTAAACAAGATAAAACACTACCGATTGCCAGAGCTACTACCAAACGACGCGAACCGTGTGTCAAAGTTAGCTAGTTCTTTGCCTGTGCGTCGACCGATGGCTAAGAAGGGGCCAATAATCTTCTTTTAGATATCACTAGCAATTTTGTTTAGTTCTAGCCTATGTAGTGTCAAATGAATTTAGAATGAATTACTAAAACGTTATAATAACAAGTATTTCTTCTTCTTCGTTCTTAATTTTCAATGTTTCCTTCCAACACGATTACGTGTCAAATTGTTTTGCGTCATGTACTCCGTTGACTGCGATTTCAGCTTGCTTTTCTTTTTGGATTTACTTCCAACAAAGAACAAAGTACAACGCAGCAGTTGTTTGATATAAGAGTTTTCACTCTTTGATAGGAGTCTCATCTGCACCAGGGGTTCGAACTTGTGACGTTGCGATATAGCAACCATGAGCTTTACTGCACTTACAGCTTTAAATGCACTGCCAATAAGAAAATAAAACAAACTTTGCTACCTTCAATAAAAGCTTTGGTTGCTAAAATTTGTAAAAGAACTCATCAGCAAACTGTACGCAAACTATACAACTATAAATTAGGGTTTTCATAAAGAAAGTGAACATAGTAATCCAAAAGTAAATGCTCAAGATGGTAGCGCAGTCCATTTAAAACTTTATGAAGAAGAACACACCACTGCGAAAATTAATGGGCGCTTATTGTAATAGAGATGGAATACAAACAGTTGTAAACTTTAGATTTGATGGAAATCCTATAAATGATGAGGTTACACTAGCTATGCTGGAAATGGAAGATGGAGATTTAATCGATGATTTTCAACAACAGACGGGAAGTTGCTTATCTTGGACTTAGTAGAAGAAAGCTTGCAACACTAAATGACATTGGGATGGAAGTTTAATTTTTTTTTTAATCGAGGTTTTTCAGTTTTATACATTTTTGATTTTTTTTTGTGTTAAATAATTTCAACAAGCTACAATCCATACAATCATTGAAGTTAAATAGCTGATTAAACTGGGAAAGTGTGTTGTACAGTGTAAAGATTTTCTCACTTCCAAGCTAGCAAGGACATTTTTTTATTACATGTTAATTATGGTTAATGATGATGTAAAGACTTCAGCAAGGAAATTGATAACAGCGGTTATGTTTTAAAACACGGTCTGGGCTGAGCATTTTGTCTTTTCTATCATCCTATGTCATCTATCATTTTGTTAAATTCATTAACGTGTACATTTCATTTTGTTTTCCAATTCTGGTCCTAAATTTATAGTTTACTTATCTTTCATCTTAATATAAACATTGTTATTTGAAGTAAATGTGTGTTACTTTAAAAATAGAATGAATTCTTATTTACAAAAAATAAAAATTTGAATGTTAAAAAAAAAATTAAAACAATGTTATGATTTAAAACACGGGTTCCCAACCTGGGGGTCGCGACCCCCCTGGGGGTCGCGAACGGCTTTCTAGGGGGTCGCCAACTGATATACTAAATCTTAGTAATGAGAAACAAAACTGAAATATTTAGAAGAAATAAATATATTTACTGGAAATGGAATAGAGAAGAAGCAATTAGTACTGTACAAAGTTGTTCTCAGTCACGAGTTTATGAAATCTTCAAAACTAAAACGGCATTTGAGACGAATCATTCGGAACACACCAAAAAAGATATAGTTCTTTCGTCAGCATAAAGCTAGTTGCAAACGTCAGAGACTTGAAAAAACAGGAAGTTTTCACAAAGGAAACACAACATTAGTGCAAGCATTAAATGAAGTCACGATAGAAAATGCCAAGCAAAAAACACAACAATAAGAGAAAATCTCATCAAACGCTGCATGTTGAAGATTTCGAAGTTAATTCTTGGGGTTTCCAGCGCAGTAAAGATGCAACAAATATCTCTGTCTAATAATACTATTCAGCGGCTCACAGCAGACATGCCAGTAGATGTTAAATAGCACATTTTTATTGAAATCAAGCTTTCACCATTGTTTGATTTTCATGTTGATAAAGCAACAGACGTGAGTTCGTGTTCGCAGTTGCTTGTATTTGTCTATATTCATTCAGATGATAGCAAAGAAGAGTTGCTATTTTGTGAAGATAGCATGGAGAAAATAAGTACGTTTTTTGCAACTGGAAGATCAATGTGGGTTAAAACGGCTGTAAGGGTTTGTACGGATGGTGCGCTATCTATATTTAGGTCAAAATCGGGCTTTCAGAAAACAGTAAAGATTTAGCTCCCTAACCACTGCCCTCGCCATTAAGACTCAATTGCTAGTAAAAGTCATAAATTATATTAAATCTGGAGCCTACAAAGAACTGAGCAAAGACATTAATATAGATCACGAGTTTCTGCTTTTCTACACTTCAGTACGCTGGCTGTCAAACAAAATGTTGTGAATCTCGTTTTTTTAAATGAAATCTGAAATCAAATTGTTCTTGGAAGTGCAAGAGAAACAAGACCTTTTTGTATACTTAAAACTACATAGAGTGGTTGGAGAGAGTATTATACCTAGCAGATGTATTCGAACATCAACATAAGCTTAACATGAAGCTTCAGGGAAAATGAACGAATATTATCACTTCCCATGATAATCTCGGGGGATTTTTATCAAAGCTGAAAAATCGGCGAAGAAAATAAATCTTGTAAAATATCGCCATGTTTGAAAAGCTCTGCAGTGTGGTAGATGAATCTGAATGTGAGATAATTAAAAATTTAAAAGAAGCGATTTCTGGGCATCATGAATCTCTTGCTAACGAAATTCAGCGCTATTTCTCTGAGGTGAAAGAAGGAGAATCTGCATTGACGCATTACCCAGTCTCTTCTTCCCTTAATGTTGACAGCTTTCCCGGTGAATTATTTGATTTTCGGAATGATTCCACGTAAGATAAAAAACTGTACACACAATTTTGGCGTAGCATTCACCATTCACACCCAGACGTAAAATTGATTTTCGAGAATAGATTTTCAACACTATTGGGTGTTGAAGTGGAGTCCAAATGGAGTCCTGCCGGTTGGCGTTTTTTTAAACCAAATCTGAATATTTTTATTAAATCTTTTTTTTTTAAGTTAGGAAAGCTACTTTCGCTTTTGGCTTCAAAACAAACTCAAGAATTTAGAATCAGAATTTCGTGAATTTAGATCTAGAAATCGAGATAGAAAATTAAAATCTAATCTAGATCTAGATCTAGATTCTAAATCTAGATCTAGATAAAGAATTGACTTTTCAGATTTTAATATAGTCTAGAATCTAGATTCTAGAATTATATTTAGAATATAACCGACTCGTTAGATTTAGTTTTAGTTTTAGAGTTTTAGAGGTTTAGTCTTTTTAGATTTTAGTTAGAGGTAGATTCTAGATTCTACTAACTCTAGATATCTAGATCTAGATCTAGGGACCGTAGTCTTGATCTGATCTAGGGACCGTAGTCTAAACCGATTTTATTAGAAGAGTAAAGAAGAGGTTGTAAAGTCAAGTGACCAAGTCTAAAGAATTAAAGAACTTTAGTAATTAGGCCTACATAATTATAATTAGTTACTAATTACTATAGATCTAGTAATGAGAATTAGATTCTTCTTCTACTTTAGTGTACTAACTTAGTACTAAGTACTAGGCCTAAATAAAATTAATATTAATTATTAATGATACGTCATACACTCATACTTTAAGTTTAATTAAGTCTAAAGTTTAAGTTATAATATAAACAGTATCTAGATCTAGATACAATAATAATTTTAATATATTATAACAAATCGTCAAATACTGCTATCAAATAGTATTATTTACTAGATCTAGGGCCTATGTATTTTATTTAGATCTAGATCTCAGCCTTATTTTAGTTAGACCTAGAATCTAGATCTATAATAATAATAGTATTAAGTATAGGCCTGTTACTGTATATTATATAGACTATAGCGTATTTTCTTTTATAGTGAACTAGGCCTATATGATTAATATGAATACTTTTATTAATATAATAGTAATAGGTGTTAGTATTAGTTTAGTTAGCTAGCTAGTATTTAAGCTAGATTTAGTAATAATAGAGTAATTAGCTAGATTTATGTAAAACAGAAACCTTTAGACTTAACTTTTGAATTTAGGCCCATAAATTTTTTTCTAGACTTTCTTTTGCTTAGAAAGTTAAGAACTGATTAAATTAGTAATTAGGCCCTATGCCTATTAATCATATTATAGTTAATTATAGGCCCCTAATTTAAATTAGGCCTATTTAGTTATAAAGACTTTGCCTTTATTCATTTTAATAAATAGGCCCCTATTTTAAATCAATGCCATATTTAAAAAAAAAATCCTTTTCCTAGTACTTTTTCTTTTAGATCTAGATCTAGAAGTAGATAAACTAGATATTACACGGTGACAGTAGGCTAGACCTAATAACCGTAATTACTAATTAGTCGTCTGCTTAGTAGTTAGTCCTCGTAGAAATAGTTATCGTTATATATATATAGACAAGTTATAGTGTAGGCCCTACCAGTATTACTAGATAAAATTCTATATCTAGTAATAGCTCTAGAAATTCCAAATTTGATTTAAGCCCAAAGTGGGCCTAAAAATTGGATTAATCTAATAATTACTAACATTAGGGCCTAATTAGTTTAATTGTAATAAGCTTTGTTTGACTTTGTGTTACTGTCATTGAGCTTTTAGTTTAACATTGAAAATTTAATTCAAAGATTTAAAAAAAAAAAATCAGCAACTTCAATTAATCTATATAGCTAGATTCTAGATATTCATACTGTTGTACAAGGCTTACTTAGTAGAAATTAAATATGCTATAATTACAGAATTCTGACTATATCACTCAGAATAAACAGATATGACTAAATAAGCCTAATGTATATTACATTGTTTTAGAAGAATTACTTTTGCTTTACAGTAAGCATGTATTTTTAGTGTCTGTGTACACTAGTTAATATTTATTTTTACTGTTAATGAAAGTATTATTCCACAGATGAAGCATGTTCCACTTGTAATAATATTAATTATGTCTTGTTTTTTTTTACTTAGACCAATAAAACAGTTGTGTGGTTTACACTTTAAGTCAGTATCTCAAGCCAGTTACCCTTAATGATAATGTACTCAAGCCCTCAAACCACTTCTCTGGTTTATCAATTGTGTGCTCTACTGCTTGACCAATGAATCCCAATTTAGTATTTGTAGGTCATTGTAAAAATATATATTGATATATCCTAAATAAATCTTTTATCAAGTGTTAAGATTTATGTTATTTTTATTGAGTGTTGTTTTAATACGTTCTTTGTGTTTGTGTGTGTTAGTTCAGTGATTTTGGAAAGCTGTAGTGATTGAGGAAACTAAACAGTGTTTAACTTGCAAATTTTATATGAAGAAAAACACACTGGCGTTAGACTGCCATTACTACTAACCCAAAGTCTCAAGTTAAATTGAGGTTTAAGTCAGTAAAAAGTCCCTGTGTGCACCCAGCAATGAGGGGTACCTAAGTAAAGGCATTGTCATTGTGCTGACCACATCATGGCTTCGAATGCCAAGTTCACAGAACAGTTGAACTCTTTGCAATCTGATCCATGGACAAACAGGCTAGAAACAGGAACTTTACAACTCTCACTGTTGTTTACAATATTTTCATACAATAACATTAACAATTACAATCAATAAACATATTCAATGATTAATACACGTTCAATTTTTATTAAATAAATTAATAATTTATTTAGTATTTAAAGATAAAGGCACTTTATTTAATGTAACATTTGTCCCATAATTTCAGGGAATTTAATGTTTTTCTTGATCAAATAGTTATTCACAAATTGCAGACTCAGATGAAGTCTTCATTCTAAAACACATTTTGATTTCCTATGTTTTGTTGATAGTGTTCGTTAAGGTTGCCTGGAACATGTGTAGGGTACTTTCTTCTGTGTTTACTAGAGGTCTATATGCACTGATTTAATTCAGGTATTCTGAAAAATAGATTTACACACAATATTTATACTTAAAATTTTGTCTTATAATCATAGTTTACATTTTTATACATAATAAGCGTATCAAAAATATAAATAAAATTGCAATCAAAACTAGCCATTAAATCTATAACTTCAGGTCAATATTGACAAATCTCTTACTAAATCTAAACTCTAGATCTAATAACCATAATTCAATGCCTACTAAAATAACTGGGTCTTGTGCTAGATTTACACATAAACTTCCTACATCTAGATTTCTAAGTAAGCATATGCCTACTACTGTAGTTAGTAGCAGACTTTCTTAATCTTTAGCAGTCAACTAAACTTTAAATCTACTTCTTAAATCAAATCTAGATAGGTTCGCAGTAGCAACAGATGTCAACATTTTAATTTTATTAATATTATAATATTATTATTTATAATTATTGCCTACTAAATTACTAAATAATTCTAGATCTAGATTTCTCTAGACAAGTTACTAACTAGATTTAGCACTGCTGTTAACTAGCTACATCTAGAAAAAAAATATATATAGACTAAGACTAAGAGACCTACTCACTGGATCTAGAATTATAGAAAAATCTTATTCCGGCTAGTCACTTCGTCATTAATTATTAATTATCATTAGGTCCTATTATTAACTTTTTAATTTATTACACTCACAATGTTGCATTCACTCTCTAAGTCTACTTCAGTAACTATGCTCAACTGAACTACACTAACATCCTCAGTAGTAGTAGTCTACAGTCTGCACTTAGTTAGACTAGTCGTAGTCACTACTTGTACTTAGAAGTACTTACTAGATATTAGATAAGTACTTGCAATCAGATCTCTACAAACAAACATACTTTATAATATAATTTATAACTTTAACATACACTAAATCTAATCACTGTCATTTTTTATTTAGAGGGATCAGTATAGATCTAGACTCTAGTTAAGGAAGTATAAAGAACAGATTTAGGATCAGGTAGATTGAGATCTAGACATCTATTACTAATAACTATTAGATATCTAGAATCTAGATCTAGTTGCAATATGCTGAAATAAAGTGTAAAGTCGAACTTGATAATCGTTTGTTTACTGTTTACCAAATCGTCCAGTAGGAGTAATGTCCCCTGGGGCTAGGCTTGCTAGGTCTTAGATTTAACTTTTAAAAATAATTAATTTACTTACCGCCACAAAACTTTTCTGTCAGAATTGAATGCAAATACATTACTTCCCAACCGTACGTACACAATAGACTTGAAATTTTGTATATTTGTTGCATATTGGGAGTTCATGATGAGTTTAAAATCTTGAAGCGAAGTCAAGAAACAAGCAGCCGCCATGTTTTTTTTATCAATTGGAATCATGATCACAAAAATTCATTTAGTTTAGAAAATTTAATCTCTCCCTGGCGGAAGTTTTTCCAAAACTTTGAATGGATTAATGAATTAATATTATTAATTATTTCAAAAATTATTTTCAATAGTTTATCTTGAATTAAAAAATTCAAAACACGTAAAAATCAATACTTAATATTTTGTTTTAATTTTTGACAGCTAAAACATAATTTTAGCGCTTGCCAATTAATTTATATAATTTTTTGAAAAATAGCATGTTATATAGCAAAGTATTACTGCAACACTCAATTGTCCGTTTAAAAAAAAATAAAGAAATAAATTAAATGTTGATAATTACATAGGTTGGCGTTAACAAAAACCGCAAATGTTTAGGAAATAGCATGCAATGTTACTCATGTTATTAAAAAAGTTATCAAGAGTAGTTCATATTGAAAACCTACTAGAAAAATGTTATTTTAGTGCTTATTAATTTCCATACTAGTTTCGGCTTTTTAATTCTATAGGGGTCGCGGGTCACTTACTTTTTATAAAAGGGGGTCGCCACTCGAAAAAGGTTGGGAACCACTGATTTAAAAAAAAAGAATACAATGCTTAATGGCTTTGCTATATTAACACTACATGATTCATTTTGTAAACATAGTGAAAGACTGTAATAGCATAACTTATTTACTCGCTGCATAAGCCTTATTCGAACAACATTAAATATTACACTAATGGCTTTGATTCCCATCAACAAAGATTGCCACACGTAGAGTTATGTGACGGAGTGGCCTAGCGGTAGAGAGCTGGACTACTAACCCCTAAGTCTCGAGTTCGAATCCGGGTTCGTCAGTAGACCGTCCCTGAGTCCACCCAACTCTGATGGGTACCTAACTCACGTTAGGGTAAGTAAAGGCTGCTGGGCATAGTGCTGACCATACTAGCCGAGGTTACAGAAACAACTGAACTCTACTTCGTAGAAAGTCAGGTTTGAAAGGGAACTTGGCTTACACTAAAAGCTGAGAACTTCTGTTATATCATGTTCAAACTGTAAGTGAGTGTCATCTAAACATCAAATCTTCATTAAGAAAGCAGCATAGATTAGTAAAATTACAAAAATTAGAAAATGAAATGAGACAGGTTGACAGTCCCTTTACAGCGTGCGTTATGTTGAAAGCTCCGCCAAAAGCTGAAATCCACACATCAATTATCAAATTAGCTCTTAAATTTTTAAAAATATAGATAACTCTTTTTATTGAGAAAATAAGTAATGGAACATTTCAAGAGAAAGTACGTACAATGATGGCTTAGAATTAAAAAGATAATTTAAACCCACATAATTTGAGTGTCTACTGTATACTATAATTATCTCTTTCTGTTTCTAAAGTTGACTGCCCAGTGTAGCCTTATAATAAAAAAAATACTTTTAAAATGTATAATTATCATATTATATAGTAAACAAACTATTACTGAGGTAAACTTATAATTGAAGGCTTACAAGAAGATTAAATATTATTAGTCGATATTTATTATTTTTGATTTTCCCAAACATATTTCTTCTTTAGCTTTAAAACACGTTACTACTGCAAATAAAATTGATAGCGCATTTTGTAAATTAAATTATTTCAACTAGTCACCCGTTGTCTTATAAATACATATGAGTTTTTGTTTGTAGTTCCATAATAAACGAAGTTAGAAGTTTTATACAATATATTCAGATTTTTGAACACGTGCGTATATAATTATTTATACGATGGAGAACACAACAATACAGGATAGACAACAAATGTCAAACGTTGCCTTCACATTTGATCAATTCGTCGTTGGGATGTTTTCATGCAGTGTTATGTATGTGATTGTATCAAGCTTTGGGATTCTCACCAACATAATCAACATCCGAACTTTTATTTTAATGGGACTCAAAGACGCCATGACAGTTTCGTTTCTTTTGTTATCAATATTAGATTTTATATTTCTAGTCGTTTCACTTTTAACTGGCGTTGGTGGAATTTTATTCGCGTCCGAGTTCATGTTCAATGTCTGGTTTCCTGTAGACCCAACGATAATCGCACGCGCATCCACTAATTTATTCATACCTCTGTCGGCTACGGTTTCTCTAAACACAAGTTTTATATCGGTAGCCAGGTGTATGTGTGTGTCTCTACCGTTCTATTTTAAGAACAAATTCAAAAGAAAAACATCCTTCATCTTTCTGTTAACGAGCCTCGTATTTTGCGAACTGTTGTATATTCCAGTACTCACCAGCATGACTGTTGTGGATAAGTTTGACCAGATTCGTAATTTGTCAAGGCCGTCTGCAATGGCATCACCGGATATGGATTATTTAACAAACATCGCCTGGGATATATCTGGCATGGCGATACCGATTTTATCACAAGCAACTATAATAACGTCAACACTTGTAATGACAAAAGCACTAATTAAATCACACACATTTAGATCGTTCAACTCCCAAGGGAGCACACATTCTAATGGAAATCAGCAGGAAAACATTTTAATTCATAAATATTCGTCTAAAAAAAATTCAGGCCAACTTGCCGGGAAAGACTTGCAAGTTGTGAAACAAGTCGTGTTGATCTCCCTTGTTTATATTTTGTGTAACACGCCAAAAATCTTGTTCATCTTAGCTGGGGTTGCCGTCCCTGAATTTTCTGTCGATGGATCTTTATATTATCTATACGTGACGATAAGTAGCATTCGCATGGTGTTAGAGATGATCTACCCGTCATTTAATCTGCCAATCTACTACACCTACAACTCCAAGTTTAGGGCACATTGTGGGTTTTGATAACATTTCGCATACAATTTATATTATCGTTCATTCTTTTGTGGAATAACCTTCACTTTTTGTAAGTGTTCACATTTGGTTTTAGACGAGCATTTAATATGGAAACAATTTGTTTGGACTTTGTGCAATTACTGCGAATTAAATTTCTTTTAACACAATGGAAAATAGTTTTCAAATGTAATTTTTTGTGCTAAAAATTTAGAAATGGATATTTGGGTAATATTTAGAATGTTCGTGGGCGACGATAAATGAAGAAAATTAAAAGTTTTGAGTTAGGCTTATTATTATTGACCAATTCTATTACATATTTACTTTCTAAAAGTGAGTTTTGACCTCTTCTATACATTTTTGTATATTTGTATACCACAGGAAAAGCTGGACAGGCACTTCCATGTAAAATTCGGGCTACAGAATTGGTTATTTTGTGACAAAACCAATCGTTTTTCGAGCAAACATAAAGTTCTTATAGAATAAGCCGTTTACAAAGTCTGAATTTTTTTTGGGAAACAGGACATAGAGTAAAATGATACTACCTGTTACTGGAAAGCACTCGAAATAAGATAGCAGCCAACGTATAGATTCTGATATATATATATATATATATATATATATATATATATATATATATATATATATATATATATATATATATATATATATATAAAATATCTGAATTATCGTTCTTATATCTATAAGTTTTAACAAGCGTAATTGTACTGTCAGGGGTAACCAGAGGCGTAGCGAGGGGGGGGGGGGGGGGCGCGGGGGGTGCGGATCGCACCGGGTGACACCATTTAGGGGGGGGGGTGACACCAAGGCAAAAAATAGTAAAATATATAAAGAAAAATTTGAGGGGGGGGGGTGCAAATCGAAAGTTTGAGGGGGGGAGAGCAACTTGAAAGTTCAAGGGGGGGGGGTGCAAATCGAAAACTGAAAGTTTGTCCCCGGGAAGAGTCGCTACGCCTCTGAGGGGGTGACACCATTAAGTTCCGCACCGGGTTACACCCGACCTCGCTACGCCACTGGGGGTAACTACGCCTCGTACCAGGGGAGATGTAAAAAGTTCACAAAAACAGTCTTGTTGCTTTAAAAAACAAATTTACACAACGTTTGTCATTAGATCATTTTATACCTCGGAACCAACCCTCTCACTCAATTCTATTTCTCATTCTTTTTACTCAATTTACTCATATAATTCTATCGAAAAATCATCTCACACAGTCCTTTAACACTACCTTTTTAAAACACTCCTCGGACTAAATCATGTCACTCGATCTTCCAACCCAATACTTTCACGTAATCCTTTAATACGATCCCCTCACACAATCATCGCACATTCCTTATACAAATCCTCCCACACACTTGTCTCACATAATCCTCTACATAATCCTCTACATAATCCTCTACATAATCCTCTACATAATCCTCTACATAATCCTCTACATAATCCTCTACATAATCCTCTACATAATCCTCTACATAATCCTCTACATAATCCTCTACATAATCCTCTACATAATCCTTTACATAATCCTCTACATAATCCTCTACATAATCCTCTACATAATCCTCTACATAATCCTCTACATAATCCTCCCACACACTTGTCTCATATAATCCTCTACATAATCCTCTAATCCAATCTCCTCATCCATGTGCCAGCAAATACACGTCTGTGAAGGTTTGGTATGGATAAGCTCTCGTTATATGAGCACACATAACATTGGACTAGTGAAATATTTCCTTTTAGTACGGCTATTGTGTTTAGTATATCCATTAGCAAGTCTATCCAAATAAATTCATAATGCGTTTAGCCAGTGGCACTGATTTCTCTTGACAAATAACAGACAAAGAGACCTCTGCTATCGGGAATGTAGCCAACGCCAATATTGGAGTTTGTTGTTTTATGAAACTTGTCGGCCTTATGTCCAGTAGGCCTTTTTTTGTCGGCCATTTAGATGTCGGCCTTATTTCCTGTCTAACTTTTGTCTTGTCGGCCATTTAGATGTCGGTCTTTTAGATGTCGGCCTTATTTCCTGTCGGCCTTTTGTCTTGTCGGCCTTTTGTCAATGTCGGCCGTTTTTCCGTGTCGGCCTTTTGTCCGGAACCCAACAAAATAACAAAATGAAGCCTAAGACGGCGATAATCACACTTAAAACAACGGCACAGTTATACTGGACATATAATTCAAGCGTAAACGTTTTCGTGACTTCGATCCCAGAACTATTGAGAACTATTCTGTCAAACTAACCACGATGGTCGAACATGTCTACCTCATAAACTACTTACAGTGCGAGAGTCGACCTAGATTATTAAAATATTTAAAAAAAAATTCATAACATTGACACTCTATTTAAATGTGATTGATAAAATTGAAAAAATCGACTACGTATTTTAAGTATTTTAAATATTTTTCGTAATATTTTATATACGGGCGTTATTTTTTCTTCATACATAGAAAACAGCATCGCATAAAATAAAAAGATAACATAATATGTACAGTTTGATCGCTTCTCCAACGTTGGATAGATCTGAAAGCTAAAGCTGTGAATCTTGCTAATGTATTTTCTTCTTTTTGAAAGAGTTAATCTTCGTTTGTAGTTGCTCAATTATAATTGGTAGGGATGTCACGTTGTTTGGTGGTATATTTTTTTCCCCCGCCTCAGACATGTAATTTACAGCGTCAGTTGTGTGTTCGCTTTAGTATTACAGTTTTCATCATCGGCTTGTGAGGACTGATACAAATTTACAATAGTAATACTTCTTTCTTACTTGTAGCCTGCTTTCATTCATTTAAGATGGTTTACTTATACATAGATCTAATACAAAACGTCTAAATATATATATAAAAAAAAACAACCTGAAAATGCAAATGTGTAATTAAATAATGATTCAAGGGATTTTTTTTCTATCGGCGTGGTGGGCTGAGGGGGGGGGGGGGGGGTATTGGTTTTTTAAGTAGAGCTGAAATAAATTTGGGATTACAGAGAATTTAAATGATACAAATTTTAAGCAACCGGAAAAGTTATGTTATTACAATGAGACACATCAAATTAAACATTCTTCCCTTTCAAACATCTATATCTATAGCAGTCCTCAAACAGTTTTAAAAAAAAATTCATTTGTTTTAAACATTTAAAATAGTAATAACTAGCTGACCCGCGACGGCATACATACGCCGCTATCTAGTTGTTTTATTTTCTACTTATCAACAATTCATAATTTGTGAATTCGACAGTACCAATGCTGTCACTGAATATATTTGCTTTAAAACACTATCAGTAGCTCGTTAAGGACGATAACCCCCCCCCCCTCCTTTCCCACCCCCCCCCTCGTGAAAGCAGCCTCCTCTTAGTTACCTCCCCTAAGTTTAAAAACGTTTCAAACTAAATTACCTGCCCCTAATAGCCGTCACGTTAACCACAGCTCACCAGACCATGTAGGGGTGGGGGTGGTAGGGAGCGCGCTTACAGCTTACTGTTTTCTAGGGTCTCCAAGAAGAGAATTATATATATACGAGCCGGCCCGCGGCATAACATACGCCGCTATTTAGTTGTTTCTAATTTTCAATAATTCATAATTTGTGAATTCGACAGTACCAACGCTGACACTGAAAATATTTCTTTAAAACACTATAAATAGCTCGTTAAGGACCATAACCCCCCCCCCTTCCTTCCCTCCCCCCCCCCCTCCTCCCCCCCCCCCCCCCCCCCCCCTACGTTTAAAATCGTTGGCTCTGCTTGTAAACATTTAGAGTGAACACAGCTCACTAAAACCATGTAGGAGTGGGGAGGTAGGGAGAGCGTTTGCAGCTTGTTTTCTAACGGCTCGAAGAAGAGAATTATATATATAGATAGAAGATAGATAGATAATTTATTGATGGTTTTACACAGCATCAAAGACATGAACATCAATTGTATATACACTAATTAAATGGAGAAAATAAAATTGCATAAGAGCTAGATTAAAAAAAAAGGTGTGCAAACTCGGTTTCTTTTGACTGCTTAGTTTACTGTGCTCCATCCTTAGCTGCGAAGTCAAAAGTTCACATTCTATCCATCCATGGACAGAAATACGTTAGTTTTTTTTTTCTTTTTTTTTAATAGCATATGCCAATGCAATGCATAGATATTTATTGAAACTTGATTTGATACAATTGAGCAAATTCGAATGCTTGCTGTAATAAGTTAAACTAAGGGAGACACATACACATTTATTTTAAAAACTTCAAGAAACATGGGCAATTTGATTTCGTGTCAGATATGGTAAATGGAAATAAGAAAAAAAAATATATGTGGTTTATCTGTTTCATCGTATCTTAAAGCAGATTTACGGAAAGTATTAGATTACTTGTCTTGATTGTTAAAGATTCTATAATGCTCGGACTTGAGCACTGAATCTACAAACTCTACTAAATATTTCAGTGTAATTTATTCAGCTAACATAAAAATAATATGAGATATAATCAGAGAAAATACACAGTAACATATTAATTTACCCTAATGTCCATATCCCAGTAAAGAAATTAGTCAATCGATTAAAAAAAATCGTGAATAATCTCCCTTCAAATAGATAATTTACTTGATATCATACAGTATACTAAACATGGCTACGAGAAAGCAATTCAATTCAGCAGTAAATTGAGACATGTTTTCTATTTACATGTAAGATACTGACTTCATATGAACATGTAAAACACTAACACTACGTTCATTTAAGATGGTTTACTTATACATAGATCAAATACAAAACGTCTAACTATAAAAAATTAAAAAAAAACAAAAAAAAAAAACAACCTGAAAGTGCAAATGTGTAATTAAATGATGATTCGAGGGATTTTTTTCCTCGGCATGGTGGGTGAGGGGGCGGAGGGGGGGGGGGGGGGCGGGGGCGGGGTAGAATTTGGGTTATTAAGTAGAGCTGAAATAAATTTGTGATTACAGAGAATTAAAATGATACAAATTTTAAGCAATCGGAAAAGTTATGTTATTACAACGAGACACATCAAAGCAAACATTCTTCCCTTTCAAACATCTATATCTATACAGTCCTCAAACAATTGCTTTTTTTTCAATCAATTGTTTTAAACATTTAAATCAGTAATAATGATTTGTTTGATATTTTTACACAACATCAAAGATATGAACATCAATTGCATAGATAATAATAAAAGAGAGAAAATAAAATGGCATAAAACTAGACTAAAATAAGGTATGCAAACTTGGTTTCTCTTCACTGCTTAGTTTACTGTGCTCCGTCCTTAGCTGTGTAGCCCAGGGGTCGGCAACCTTTTGAAGAGGAAGAGCCAAAAGTTACAATTTTCAAAATTTCCCTGGTTTTAAAGAGCCACTAACATGTTTTTATTTCAAATTTTTATTTTTTTATTAAGATTATTAGTATTTGTCCAAGGAGCTGGAGAGCCGCATATTGATATCAAAAGAGCCGCATGCGGCTCTCGAGCCGCAGGTTGCCGACCCCTGGTGTAGCCACCCATGGACAGAAATAGACTACATATGGACATGAAAAATATAAACTGCGAAAATTAAAAATAAACCGGTAGTGATCTCCCCTAAACTTTCTCGAATATTCTTATATAAAACAACAGGGGATGGTAACTGGGGATATAGTTATGATTTTTAATCCATTTTAAATACTTAAACTTTTTAAAATAGAATAGAATCTCATAGAAAAAAGTATTGCGCACCAACCGAACGCCGAATAAAGATGTTCATAATGGTGCGCAATATTATTAGTACTTTTAAAATTTACATTAGTTTTTTGAGAAATCGGAAGTAGCGTAAATTACTACTTCCAGTCAACGGAAATTACTCAAAATTTAACAGAAGGTAGAGAATTAGATCTTTTACTTACATGTGAAATTTCATTTATCTATCTGAAATAGTACTCAAGTTATAGGCTTTTAAAAAATTCAAAGTAGGAAAAGTACCACTTCCGGTTATCGGAAATCGCTCAAAAGTTGATACGGATCTACGATTTTGATAAAATACTTATATATGAAATTTCATCAACCTAGCTGTAACGGTACTCAAGTTATCGTGTTTACACACGGACAGACACACACACACACAGACATACGGACAAGATTGCAAAATTATGTTTTTCCGTATCAGTGAGGTGTAAAACGTCGAGATTTGTAAAAATCTCGATTTTTTTTTTTTGCACGATTACAATACTTTCTCTATACTACGTATATACGAGAAAGTAAAATGACCGACTACATAAGCAATAAACTTACGCAATTTGAAAAAAAAAGTATTGAATTAAGTTAATGTTTCTGTATTTATAAAAATGCTAAATGATAATTCTATGATAAAAAATATGAAAACCAGCTGGCAATTATATCAGTGTGAATTTATTAAAATTTATTATATGAAAACAGAACAGTAAGTTATATTTGTTATTTGTTACTATAAAATTGATTTACAGTTTAACGACATTTGGCAGCTTTGTTTTGATCGTTTCCCTTAGCTAGTTTAATAAATAAGAAAAGGGAAGTAACACACTCTATTTAAAAAGTAAATTTTAAACAGACTAAACAATCATGTTTATATTAATTAACGATTGGACATTACAATTGTATAGATTTATGTATATATATATATATATATATAAATATATATAAATATATATATATATATATATATATATATATATATATATATATATATATATATATATATATATATATATATACTTAATTGAATCGGCGCGTTTTAAATATTGTACGGGACTGTATCTCTTCATGAAAATAGCGTATATCTTACAATATCACTTTTGTTAGACCAGCAGAAAACACTTATCACTTTCGTGAAACGATTGGAACTTTAAGCAACTATATCAGAGGTTCACAAAATGGTCGATTTCATTTATGTAATAGGGGTCGGCGTGGTCGAGTCGGTAAAGCTCATGGTTGCTAAACCGAAAAGTCTGGAGTTCGGACCCTCGGGCAGATGAGGCTCGTTAGCTGGGGACAGCCACTCTTCTAGAGCCTTGTAGTTTGTTCTTGGTTGGACAAAGGCTATGGAAGCAAATCCAAAAAGAAAAGCAGGCTGAAATCGGAGTCAATGGCCTCAATGGCGCAAAACCAGTTGACACGTATCCTTAATAGTGATGGAAGCATGGTCGAGTCGGTAAAAGCTCATGGCAGATAAGGCTCGATCCCTCCCAACACTAAAAATTAAGAACAAAGAAGAAGAAATTTACGTAATTAATTTTCAAACCGTAGCGATTACAAAACACATTTGACTACTAAGGTCTATTTTTTTCCAATAAACATTTTTATTTTGCTGATATAACTTATCGGTTTTAAAATACACAAGCTATATTTATGTACTGTACACTTACCTTTTGGTACTGACGGAGCATGTGGCAGGTGAAGTAGAGTTCACTTGTTTCAGTGACATCGGCATATATTCATGTAAGTTTACTTAAAACGTTTTTTGTTTATATCTCCTATAGCTTCTGACTTCTTAGTGCACGGGTTCCCAACCTGGGGGTCGCGACCCCCCTGGGGGTCGCAAAGGTCTTTCTGGGGGGTCGCCAACTGGTATACTAAACCTTAGTAATTTGAAATAAAACATAAATATTTAGAAGAATTTTTGAAATTCGGCTTCATTAACATCACTGGAAATGTAATAGAGAAGAAACAAAGCGCACTGTACAAAGTTGTTCTCAGTCACGAATCTATGAAATCTTCAAAACTAAAACTCATTTGAGACGAGTCATTCGGAACACACCAAAAAATATATGGAGTTCTTTCGTCGTTATGAAGCTAGTTGCAAACGCCAGAGACTTGATCGAACAGAGAAGTTTTCACCAGGATTAGTGCAAGCATCACATGAAGTCGCAATAGAAAATGCCAAGCAAAAAAAAAAAAAAAAAATAGGAGAAAATCTCATCAAACACTGCATGTACGTAAATGTTAAATAACACATTTTTATTGAAATTAAGCTTTCACAATTGTTTGCTTTTCAAGTTGATAAATCAACAGACGTGAGTTCGTGTTCGCAGTTGCTGGTCTGTGTCTATATTCATGCGGATGATAGCAAAGAAGAGTTGCTCTTTTGTGAAGATAGCATGGAGAAAATAAATGCCTTTTTAAAAACTGGATGATTAAAATGGGTTAGAACGGCTGTGGGGGTTTGTACGGATGGCGCGCCATCTATGTTTAGCTCAAAATCGGGCTTTCAGAAAACAGAAAAGATTTAGCTCCCTAACCACTGCCCTAACCAATCGACATCAAGAGTCCATTGCTAGCATAAGTCGTAAATTATATAAAATCTGGAACCTTCAAAGAACTGAGCAAAAACATTAATATAGATCACGAGGTTCTGCTCTTCTACACTACAGTACGCCTCAAAAATGTTGTTAATTGTGTTTTTGAATTGAAATCTGAAATCAAATTGTTATTGGAAGTGCAAAGTAAACAAGACTTTTTGGTATACTTAAAACGACATAGAGTGGTTGGAGAGAGTATCATACCTAGCAGATGTGTTCGAACATCAAGATAAGATTAACCTGAAGCTTCAGGGAAAATGAACGAATATTATAACTTTCCATGATAATCTCGGGGCAATTTTATCAAAACTGCAAAATTGGTAAAGAAAATAAATCTTGGAAATATTGTAAATTTGAGAAACTCTGCGGTGTGGTAGATGAATCTGATTGTGAGATAATTAAAATTTTGAAAGAAGCGATTTCTGGGCATCTTGAATCTCTTGAAAACGAACTGCATCGCTATTTCTCTGAGCTGAAAAAAGAAGAATCTACATTTACGCATTACCCATTCTCTTCTTCCCTTGATGTTGCCAGCATTCCCGATGAATTACAAGCTGAATTCTTTGATTTGCAGTATGATTCCGAGTAAGATATAAAAAAACTGCAGACACAATTTTGGTGTAGTATTCACAATTCATACCCAAACGTAAAATTGATTGACTTTTCGAGAATATATTTTCAACACTATTCTTCGATTAAAAACAAAATTAAGATAATTATAATGACATAGGTTGGCGTTAACAAACATTTTTTTAAAATTAAAAACTTAATTGACCACGAAGGTTTAGTGAATAGTATGCAATTTTACTCATGCTATTAAAACAGTCATCAAGAGTAGTTCATATTGAAAGTCTACTAGAAAATCTTATTTTAGTGCTTATTAATTTCAATACTAATTTCGGCTTTTTAATTCTATGGGGGTCGCTGGTCACTTACTTTTTATAAAAGGGGGTCGCCACTCGAAAAAGGTTGGGAACCACTGTCTTAGTGAATAAATCAACCGCCTGCCGCTTCATACAGAAGTTTATCAGCTTCCCGAATGTACCTGTTTGGATATAATTTTCATATACACCGTTTTTTTTTTTATTTTATATACTTCGTAACTCAGAGCTGTAGTTAAGAGAAAACAAACACAACGCTCTACCCGTTCTTCTTCTTTGTCCTTAATTATTTTTGGATTTGCCTCCATAGTCTTTGGTCTCAAAACAGACAGTAACAGAATGTATGATTGATACTTTATAGCTCTTTGATAGCTCTTGATCGCTCGTTGACGACAAAAAGAAATGCTACTATAATTGATTCTAGTAAACATGTAGTTTTCATCATGATTATAATAGATAAGCCCCACTGAGTAGCTGAAATAAATGACGATTTTATAACTATGTAAATAGTCTTAAAATATTCTGTATATTGTAAAAAATGAATAATTATATAAACTCTTATTTTCAAAGCACTAACGATTTCAATACACAACTTTTAAGAATTTTTAAAACTACTAATTATAATCACTGAGGATCCTAGAATATTTAATAGAAAATTTGTCTTTGAAAAATATTAAAGAATTATTTTTTAAAATTGCTAGTTTTGACGTATACATTTCTTATCCATAATAGCTCATGGCAATTTACGTAAGGTAAATGTCATTGCAAGGTAAAATTACTATGCATTATATTTTGGTTCCCCTAAACTCGACGACTATTTGGATGTTTTGAAAATTATAACCGACAACCCTACATAGTTTATACTAAAGTATAATTATCTTTCCCTCGGTTTAAATCTAGTATCGATTTTAAAATGTGTATAATTTTAAAGATGGCATTATTTTTTTTTCCAAAAATTAAAACTACGTTACAATAAAGGCTATTATAAAATATTTGGGATTACATTTTCCTAGATTTTTCTTATTTTATCTAGTTTCGAGAGAAAAGCTTGTTTAATATTATTTAAAAAGTAAATAACTATAGAATTTAGATTTTTTAATTCATAATCTGCCATTAATATTGGTATCTAATATTTAACTAAACGGTGAAACGAAATATCATATATTCTCTTTTAAGAAATTAAATACATCATTTTTTTTGTAGCAGAAAAGGGGTGAACAATATAGGACTAAATACAAAAGCAAATGTAAAAAAAAAGTATAATTTTCTCATTACAAATGGAGGTGTCTACCATAGGTAACACACCAAGACCAAATGTAATCTTCAGTTTTGACCAATATATTTCTGCTGTGATGTCTTGCAGCATTCTGTACGTAATACTTTCATCGACTGGGATTCTTGCCAACATTATCAACATCCGAACGTTTATTGCCATGGGTCTCAAAGACGCCATGACAGTTTCGTTTCTTTTGTTATCGGTCTCGGATTTAACTTTTGTAATTTTGTCTCTCGTCATGGGCGTTGATGGGGTTTTATACGTGCTTGAGTTTACATCAAACGACTGGTTTCTTTTTGATCCGACCATGGTGGCGATTCTAACGACCAATCTGTTTATACCTTTATCAGCTGTGGTGTCTCTGAACACAAGTTTCATATCCGTGGCAAGATGTATGTGCGTTTCGTTACCTTTTTATTTTAAGCACACGTTCAAGATAAGAACAGCCGTCGTCTTTATGGCAACCAGTCTTGTGTCTTGTGCTGTGATGTATGTTCCTGTGTTTGCGTGTATGTCCCTGACTCGTCAGTATGATCCAGTCCACAATAGGTCAAGGCCGTCGTTACTGGTAACACCGGAAGAAGAAAATGTCAGAACGATCGTGTGGAATATATCAGGCATGGCGATACCCCTCTCAACACAGGGGGTTATAATTATATCCACGATCATCATGGCTCGTGTTCTTAGAAAAGCGAGCCAATTTAGATCGGCTAATGCTCAAGGATACTTTCACCCTGATTCGAAGACGAAAGAAAATTCTGGAAAGAAAAATATTTTTCCTGAAAAAAATTCAAGCCATTTAGCAGGAAAAGACCTGCAAATTGTGAAACAAGTCGTGGTGATCTCCCTTGTCTATATTTTATGTAACACTCCAAAGATCGTGTTTCTTCTGGCGACAGTTATCGTTCCTGAGTTCTCAGTGCACGGGAAACTTAGTTTACTTTATGTTGCAGCCAGCAGCATTCGTATGATCTTTGAACTAGTTCATCCAGCCTTAAGTCTGCCTATCTACTACACTTACAACTCCAAGTTCAGAGGTCACTGTGGGATTTTATAGCGATTTCACACACACGAAAATGGTAAGGTAAAAATGGTCGTCATCTAAATAATTTAATATTAACTTTACTTTTTGTGTTAATCGTTGAGCAAGTGTGAAACGGAAGATTTTGCACACGTAAGGGTATTTTTAAACTCAATATTAGCAGTTATTTTACATTTATCAAATAAGCTATATTGTAATTTTTATGCTAATTGATTAATCAAACAAATGAATGTTTAAAAGAATTGTGGAATATATAACAGTATTTATGTTTTGAGACGGCGTGGTCGAACGGTAGAGCATGCGACTGCTAACCCGAAAAACTCGAGTTTGAATCCGGGTTTAAGTTTGTAAATGTCCGTGTATCCACCCAGCTCAGACGGGTAACTGACTAACATTTAGGGAAGTAAAGGCGACTGGGCACGGTAGTGATCACACCATCTCTTTACATGGCCAGGTGAACTCTACTTCACTTGCCCCGTGGACCGTCTGGTTCGAGAAGAAACTTTACTTACTTTTGTGTGTTTGTTAATCGTCGAGTTTAGCATTCATAGGGGTATTTTTAAAATTAATTTTAGCAGTTGTTTTAAATTTATCAAATAATGTATTAAATAATTTATAAGCTAATTTTATGCAAATTAATTAATAAAAAAATATCATCCCGAATGTAAAACAAATTTTATTTATATAAAACAGTAATCTATTGCAGTAGGGAAGGTAGTAATCTGAAATGTGATGTTAATTTAGGGAGAGTTCTGATTTCCAAGACGGCCCAGACGGTACAGATTTTTCGCTCCATACCTAGTAATGAAAAATGGTCTACATGCTGGGGGGACTGGTTTATCAGTAAATCTCTGTTGCCGATGATTCATCTACACGTGTTTGTATATAATAATAAAATTAGTCTTGATTTTGTATTCTTAGTCATTATTTTTCATTGAGAGTATGTTGTGTGTGCATTTAGCTCGGGAGTTAAGTTGCATGTGGATTTTGGGGTCGGTAGCTCAGGTAAACTGGCAAGAGGAGTGATTTATGCACGACCCCATAGTTAGAATATCAGAATTGAAAAAGCTGTTTTAGAATAATAATTATATATATATATATATATATATATATATATATATATATATATATATATATATATAATATTTTATATATATATATATATATATATATATATATATATATATATATATATATATATATATATATATATATATATATATATATATATATATATATATATATATATGTATGTATGTATATATGACGACGATGGTGACGTGGTGGGTGACTCAATAAGGTACCGCCCCGGGTATCACCCGATGTAATGACTTCACTGTATTTTATAATACATATTAACCATTTTAAAACGTTTTTCTTAACTCAGCTTCGCGTTTGTTTGTTTGGATGTTTGTTGTTAAAATTGACATCGAAAATTAGCCCACTTCTGATTGCTCTAGAGACCTGAAATTTGGCATGCATGCTACTTTCGCCTAACAATTTCAGATGCAATCATAAAAACTAGCAATTAGTGACCGTAATTAGCTTAATTTAATTACGCCCCAAGGACCATAAAATTGAGGACATGATTTCTAAAGATATCGACAAGACTTGAGGCCTATTGACACAGTTACTTCGGCCCCAATCGATGTGAGCGCGCTGGCCGTGATCGTATAGTGGTTAGTACTTCGCGTTGTGGCCGCGACAACCCAGGTTCGAATCCTGGTCGCTCAAGATTTTTAGTCCGTGTATTTATAAACACTTTTTTAAAAAACACGTTTTTCATGTGTAGCAACGGACTAAAAAGGAGAAAATAAAATACTTAAAAAAAACTTTTTAAAAAACCACGTTTTTTATGTGTAGCAACGGACTAAAAAGGAGAATGGACACGGTAACACATTGTTAACGGTGACACGGTTGGTACGCTGGGCATGCTAAAATACACATAAACACGTTTTTCCTCAACTCAGCTTCGCGTTTATTTGTTTGTTTATGGGAGATTTGATCACGTGATTCGTGAGTAGATCTCCACGCCAGCAACGTAAATTACACCCTTTCTCTGTTTAAAGCGTATCGGTCGCTCAAGATTTTTTTAGTCCGTGTATTTAAAAACACTTAGTCAAGTCATACTTAATCAAGTGATTAGATAAAGTAGAAAATAAACTATATAAAAAACTTTTTAAAAACCACGTTTTTCATGTGTAGCAACGGACTAAAAAGGAGAAAATAAAATACTTAAAAAAAACTTTTTAAAAAACCACGTTTTTCTTGTGGACTAAAAAGTAGAAAATAACTATTTACATACATTTGATGACAAAAAACGTGGGTCGGGTAGATGGGTCGGGAAATTTGATGGTGAACGTAACCCACGTTTTTTGTCATCAAATGTATGTAAATAGTTATTTTCTACTTTTTAGTCCACAAGAAAAACGTGGTTTTTTAAAAAGTTTTTTTTAAGTATTTTATTTTCACTATGCCTAGCCTGTTCTGTTCAGTTTTAGCGTGAAGCGATGTGTCGTAGAATAAAACTACTTCCACAAGACATGGATACATCCAATTGATGTTGTGCAGTAACTTTCTCTGGTCAACCAAAATAAACATTTTAACATGAACACAAATATTAAATACAATTACTTCGTCTATGATATGTCGTTGCTATAAAAAACAATTAAACTTTGAAAACCTAAAAATGAACATATATGTACACATGTAAATGTTCATCTGTTACTGCAAATACATATACATTTTTTCCAGAGAGAAATCTAAACAAAAATTGGACAATGTTGACTCAGTAGGCAGATATTGTCATTGAATGTCAAGATCAAAGTTATATAAGCCAAATTTTAATTATATAATAAACATAAATTATAATATTAAGGTTAACAGTTTAAATAAAACAGATAAAATATCGACTGCTTAATATAATAATTTAGTTGCGATTGAAAAATAAAAATAGAAATAAATGCGATATTTGAAGTAGGGCCTAACTATATTTTTTTTCTAACTTAAATACGGGACCGTGTGGTCTAATGGTACAGCGTTCAGCTGCTTACCCTAGTCTCTAGTTCGAATCCCGGCTCGCTTCCGTTCGACGTCCCTGAGTCCTCGCAATTCTTAAGGTTTAAATTAGGAAAAGTTAAGGCGGCTGTGCATTGTGTTCACAACACTATCAATTAAAATAAAGTAAGTTTGTAGTCACATACAACAAATTAATCCACCAAAGTAAGATGTAGACAAAAACGCAATTTATTATTTTGAAACTCTTGATAACACGCAATTCGACGACGTTAACATACATAGTAATGTCTTGATCATAAGATTATAACTAAATTAGATAAAACACGCTATACAAATGCTTTTTCTGGTATCAATGCAACTGCCGTTCGCAGAGCTTTTTTTATGCTGCATAGTTCTCCTAGTGGTGGATGATTAAGCTGATATTTTTCTACATTATTTTTTGCTTTTAGCACGCCTTAAAATATGGTATGTGTATTTTCAAATTTGTATGTAATCATGAGGGGCCTGTGAGACAGTGTACGCACCTCTGTCCCAAAATGTTGTCGTCCATCTATCTATCTATCTCTCTCTCTATACGGAAACCGGCTCAGAAGGTTGACTGCCATTAGCCAGACAGGCCTCAGTGTAGCAACTCCGACACATGGTGGTAGTAGCAAGTCGTTTAGTGCCGGTTTGATCGCTACACGTCGGTCGCTTCTCCGTCGGTTCTCACCGGGCTATCCTTCCCCACCCACGAGACGCGGGACGTCGTCCCACCGTCTGGTACCCAGCTTGATCGTGGGGGGGGGGGGGGGCGTTCGGCCAGATCAAAAACCTCTAGCTGCTGATGGCTACCTCTAGCCATTCCGCACCCATTAGGGGGGGGGGGGTCATGGGCTTGGTCCGATTAGTGGCACTCTTCCGAAGCCACGTGAAGGCCGCAGCTTAAAGTCTAAGTATCTGGTTAGGGTTGAGAGCAGACCACTTTTGGTTCCCGGCAGTCTTGCACCTCACCTCACCCATGCTATAATGTAGGGGAATTGGGAGTCCGACAAACCAGGCTCTTCTATCAATCTAAACTATATAATTCTCTACGTGGGACCATTTGGGACATCATGCAGGAGGGTGAGGATAATCGTCCTTCACGAGCTACTGATAGTGTTTTTAAGCAAATATTTTCAGTCGCAGCATTGGTAGTGTCGAATTCACAAATTATGAATGACTGAAAAGTAGAAAATAAAACAACTAAATAGTGGCACGCCGCGGGTCGGCTTGTTAACAATATTTATGATCCCGCTGTTAGGTAAACTCTTTGTGTTGACATGTGGAACGTAGTTTCAGTTGCTAGATACATTCCCATAGAACACAGTACTGCTAGCCAATCACAATAGCGTTTGCAATCTCTGTATTAGATCAGAGCAAAGAAAATAAAAATGCATAGTTAAATTATGAGAATTCCTTAATTCATTTCTTCAATAAACAAAATCTGATCCAGCTTTGTCTGTTCTTTTACGTTTGGCGAGAGTATATATATATATATATATATATATATATATATATATATATATATTACCCATGGCCCCATGGCTATGCACTATAAACTAATAAACATAGCGTTTTATATTGAATATATTAAAAACTACAAATATACAAAAGATTTCTTCGTTTTTGTATAGCCAACGTTTTGTTTCTAAAATAAAAATTCAAAATATGGGTTCTGTACTAGTGTGAAACAAATCTACCATTTTTGACAGAAGTTCCACGTCCGTCTCTAGAAGCCACGGGCCAGTTCTCTATGTCTTCTCAACAAAATACCATAAGCATTTCCCAAGTTATCGCCAAGCTTAGATTATTGGAAGCAATATAAATTCATACGATGACATACTTCAACCGTTTAAAAATTCGTTTCGCTTAGATTGTTATTAGAAGCTGAAAAGGAAACTATTCACTATTGAACACAAATTTATTAAAACAGCAACCCCTGATTACTGTCAGAATACAACGGTACCCGGAAGTAATCATCAGCTTTCAGTAATTATTTAATTTGTTCTGTGACATTAAAGCCTGCATAGTTTCCTGAACTTGGAGTTATGCGTGTAGTATATGGGTAAACTGGCAGCTGAGTTTGTTATTTCCAGCAACATACACACGTTACTGACCGTCATATATAGGTGGGTTAATCGTCCACCTAACGTCAGATCAGGGAAGATAACTCCTGCTACGATGAATAATATCTTGGGCGTGTTACACGCGATGAAAATAAGGGAGATCACCACGACTTGTTTTACGACTTTTGTATCTTTTCCAGCGAGTTTCCCCGAACTGATATTCGAGTTGTTATCTTTCCCTTCAGATGATGAAAAGCTTTGAGTGTTGGCCGATCTGAATTTTTGCGATTTCGTGAGTGCTCTAGCTAATATAATCGTTGAGATTATAATAATAGCCTGCGTTGAAAACGGTATGGCCATCCCCAGTATATTCCATACAATGTCTTTCACACTTTTTCTATCAGGTGATACCCACACTGATGGTCTTGACCTATTCAAAACTGGATCAAATTTATCAGTCACACCCATATACTTAAACACAGGAACATACAGTACAGTTGAAAAAAGGAAACTCACTGACATAAAAATCACAGCAGTTTTCCTGTTAAAAATATTCTTGAAGTAAAAAGGTAACGAGATACAAACGCATCTTGCTACGGATATAAAACTTGTATTTAACGCTACAACAGCAGATAACGGAATAAACGAATTTGTGCTAAAGACGCCGATAATATTCGGTTCTATGGAAAACAATTTACCAAACATAAATTCTGAAACGTATAAAATCCCCCCAACCCCCGTGGCTAAAGACACGAATGATAACATAAAATCTGTGACCGATAGAAAAAGAAACGAAACCGTCATAGCATCTCTGAGGCCCATCGCGACAAACGTGCGGATGTTGATGATGTTGGTGAGTATTCCAAAAGTTGATACCAACACGTACATGATGCTACAAGACAACATGCCCACAAGGAACTGGTCAAATGTCAAGACGGTGTTTAAAGCTGTATCTCGCACTGTGGAGTTGTCCATGGCTGAAGTTTATAACTGGTCCTACTCCAGACTTTAGAACATTTATCCTTAAATCAAGGACAATTTTTTAACTGATAAAGAGCTCATCCTTTTCAATGAACATTGTTGTTACCATAACGATTTCGTCTATGTATTTCGATAATTTATGTTATTATTATTACTGAATAAGTAAAGAGTACAAAGTAATAAATATCATCGTAGTCAAAGCGAATTCCCTTTCATCTGCAACAAATCTTCTACACATTTCTTTGGTTTTATTCAATAGCAATGTATTCGAAATTAAAATATGTTATGCTATTTTATAAAGTTTTTTGCTCTGTTGTTCTTCATTGCCTTATGTTTATACAGAACAAAACGACATCGCACATAACCGAAAACCCGATCAAAGAGATTCAATAATACAGTTCAAATAAATAACAAACATTCCCAGAAATTCAAGGCTTAAATGTATTCTATTATAAAGTTTCTATTCATACTGATTGCCTTGTTGTGAAATAATGAACGTATGTTATCATAATTTCTATTCATACTGATTGCCTTGTTGTGAAATAATAATTAAATCAATGTATAGAATTATATGTCTGGATTGAATATTGCCCCGAGCTACCATTAACTATCCCAAGTGGATAATTACAAAAGTTAACAATTTCATAATTATTTCTGAACAGTACCACGTGATGTCAATTAGTTTTTAAAAAAATACCGAAACAACTTTAATTATCTGGTATTAAGTTATTAAATGTCCATTTACTAGTAAACAAGGATACTAATTACTCTGGAAATTAGTATCAACTCGAAAGACATCTGTTTAACCTCCCCCTCCCTTCCCCCATAAATGCCAGTGTTCTGAAAAGAGGGGGGATTTCTCTAAATGTGGATACGTTTTTTTTAATCGAATTTACTTGTTAATATTGATCTTAAAAACGCTTGAAGCAAACAAAAGGTGAAACTGCATAGGTTAAATGCTGTTTAGTTTTGGTATAAAATTGATAGAAACTGTTGCCACGGTTTTAGAACATGATCAACATCCACAACAATGTCACCCGTTTAGTGACGGAAATACTACAATCAGTATACTATATATCTAATGAGTTTATTGCTAAGTAGACCAATATTTATCTGTGTTATACCGAGGCTGGCTTTTCCATTTTATCTTAGGAGATCATTCCTGTAAAACAGTAAAACTGGCAAGCTAATGGCAGGTAAAACGATAAAAACTAAAAAAAATAACACACTAATACAGTCAGATATTGGTATACGAGAAGAATGGCGCGTGGATGGTTTACTTATTGTCGACAAATCATTAAAATAAATTGCATTAACCATAACATAAATTTTTTCGGGAGCAGAAAGAATTTTTTTTTCATAAAAAACGTTTTAATAACAAGCTTTTATGTAATAATGCACTAAAAAGGAAAAAAATAAATTATACACTACTATTTAAATAACTATAAAGAAAAGCGTAAGTCACTTTAGTATATATTGGATAACTTTACTAATCTTTAGGAAGAGATCCACGCGTTTCTTTATAGTTATTTAAATAGTAGTGTATAATTTATTTTCTCCTTTTTAGTGCATTATTACATAAAAGCTTGTTATTATAACGTTATATTATGAATTTTTTTAGTACTTTACATGATTTTATTTACAAGAGAGTTACATGACTAAAAACCATTGCGCACCTATTGATCGTGATGGCGCGCTTTTGCCGTGATGACGGGTGTGGATAGAACTGCCTACTTCTCTCTTCTTCTTCATTCTTAATTGAGAATATGGTGGAGGATTTAGACAACAAGTCCGACTTCGTGAATAAACCGAACTCTGGTCTCCAGATCAGCAGGTGCCCCATATAATTTTTCCCTGAGTGGGGTGAGCAGGGGCCAGTGTCTGACTCGCGCCTGGCTATATACAGAATATTCCTGAAGGACGTGCTCCGTATTTTTCGGGGCCTTGCCTACTAATTCGGTCCAAATTTTAATTAATTAATACAAAATTAATTAGGCGACCGATTAAGTCATATTGAATGTCACAATGCATTGTCTTCATGTCTTGACCCACGTACCAACTACGAACCGTATCTGTCAATTAGAAGTGCCTGCAATTGCGCTCGGGCGTTTCGATCTAGACTGACGACAGACTGACGACTGACGAGGAAGTGAGTTTTAATAAAAGCTTGTAACAACAGGATCCCCGTTTGTTTTGCATCTCAGGTAATTTGTCAGTATTTCTGTAACGATCATTGCTTTTTTAGTTCCGGGTTGAGTCCTACCTTACTGGAATCCCCTTCCAGCTGAATGAAAGCTGCCGATTTAGGTCCACCCAGTGAGGTGATGAAGCTGACGATGGTGATGCTGACGATGATGACGATTCCTCTAAAGCTCATTCTAACCCAAACGTTGAAGTATAACGTTGTTCCTAGTGTTTGTATTACCTACAAGAACACACTGATGCTATTCTTCTTATATATTTAACAGCACTCTGTCGCATATGACCGTTTTACGCTACTAAGTTATATTTGGTTGTCTTAACACTAAAATAATGTCTATATTTAATTTACTTAAGAATTTATTTTACATATAAAACCACTTTCTTTTTCTGCCGTTATATTAGCTCATATCTTAGATAATTTGCTTGTCTTGAAATGTTTATACCGTTCTTGTAACCCAACAGTTATTACTGTTTTTGATGCTACTTTTTGTGTGGGCTATAAACATATTTACACTCTTACCTCTATATAAAAGTGAAAACCTACCAATCAATATTTACTCTTACTTGGTTTTCCAAGACACCCATAGACATAACCACAAGAATGTTGAATACTACTCAAGACATAACTCACTTAGAAAACGTGAAGACTGAACATTTTCGTTTTATGGAATGTTTAAAATTATAAGTAATGAAACACAGACAGCCCTTTGTAAAGAAACTTACATTTTTTTTCTACAGAAAATTATTGATTAAATTGTATGTGGATACTTAACTATTTAACGTTAAAAATACTTAATTAAAAAAACTGGGCTTATAAACTTGAAGTTAGTTAAAATAATATTTTTTGCAAATTTGTGTATATTTTCATCATGATGCCAAGACAAACTAAATGTATTGGATGAGTCCAATAATTACACGTCTAAGGTCAAGAGTTTTAAATAATAATCGGTTAACGTAGTATTTAATCTTTTTAAAATGTCGGTGAAATAAGAATTTATTATTTTTTTTGTCTCTGAAAAAGTACTATTTTTTTGTATTGTTGAAATAATAATTTACATTTTAGTGTAAGAGAAACAATAATTTACACTTTTGTATCGTTGAAATAATAATTTACATTTTTGTGTCGCTAAAATAATAATCTACTTTTTAGTGTCGGTGAAATAATAATTTATTTTTTAGTGTCGGTGAAATAATAATTTACTTTTTAGTGTCGGTGAAATAATTATTTACATTTTTGTGTCAGTGAAATAATTATTTACATTTTAGTGTCGGTGAAATAATAATTTACATTGTTGTGTCCGTGAAATAATAATTTACATTTTTGTATTAATGAAAAATAATTTACCGCTTTGTGCCGGTAAACATCAACACCTAAACAAGTAAGTTTTCTAAACATAACACATACATTTTGCACATTAACAACATCATATCTATCGTATTTTTATAATCTAATTTCAACCAACACTAGATGAATTAAAAAGGGCTGGAAATTTCCACTAACAAACCCGCTATACCAAAATAGCTTCCAAACCTCTCGCAAGATAAGCTACATTTAACATTAGTGAAGACACAATGGTAGCTGTAAAATATAATTATATGATGATTTTATCTTCACTATTCTCTAAACACGTTCTTCAGTTACACCATAAATAATACATGTGTAGGCAAATTCATTTTTATTATGATTTAAACTTTTAAATTATTAAAAAATAATTCTGCTCAGTTGTTAAATCCTGAAAATACTTTCTTCTATAACACTGTAACTTTTTACGTGACGAATTTCAACACTTGTTTTAAATTACTTGTGTTTTCTTTTTAATTTTTTACTTCATAATGTTAGATATAAATAAAATATCAATGAGAACACAAATCGAACAGATCATCATCTTTTCCAGTTCACGACAAAGACACATGGGTAGATCTGTTGCAATGACCTCGGCTTTGTTTTCCCTAACGTGAGTTAGTATCAGGCATTCTACTGACCTGAACCCTCATTCGAACTTGAGAATTTCGGGTTCGCAGCTTAGCGCTCTACCGTTATGCCACGCCGTCCCATGAACAGATACATATACTAAAATCAACACAACAAACATATTTTGATGAAAAATTATTTAGAGATTGTAGGTAGGTATTCGTCTAACTCTAAACGAACATTGACTGGTTCAGACTCCTTTTTAGACATAACGATCCGTTGGACAGTTGAAATAGATTTCATATTTATGTTTCTTGATCTCGGGATAATGAAGGGGTTATGCCCAGCCGCCTTTAATCGCCAGAGCTGGGAGGACTCATATGACGAAGTCAGCATTATTTGAATTTCACCATTAGAGTTAAAACAGCAAAATACAGTCAATAAATCACAATATGACGTGTTCTTCGATATATTAAAACATGATTGTTTTCTCACAATAAAGATTGTACTCTGTCAATAAAAATAGTCTCAATGAAAATAGTACTATCTCGAAAAAGATTGTACTTTCTCAATAAAGATTGTACTCTCTCAATAAAGATTGTACTTTCTCAATAAAGATTGTATTTTCTCAATAAAGATTGTACTCTCTCAATAAAGATTCTACTCTCTCAATAAAGATTCTACTCTCTCAATAAAGATAATATTCTCTCAATAAAGATTATACTCTCTTGTAACAACACGTATTTCTGTTGGTATTACAATACGGTCGTTATTGTGGGTTCGTTTATCCAAGAATACGATCAGCAGTGCTTTATTTACATGGATCCAATAGAAATAATAAGAATATTTCACAGTAGAATAATGACTATTACATTATAGTCTAGAACAAACTGACGTGGTGACATCTTACATCTTACTACACAATCACAGTCCAAGCCCCCTTCGTACACCTTGCGCTCCCCTTTTATACGGTCCATTCTCTCCCCTTACGTCAATGAGCGATCTCACCCAAAAGCATGGAAAAATACATGACGAGTCGCTCAGACAGTCCTTCCGCTAGCCAGGTACTCTACATTCATGCAACTTCATGTAAAACACAATATAATAAAGATACCTAATAATACAGTCTGTGACATCTCTCAATTAAGATTGTACTCTCTCAATAAAGATTGTACTATCTCAATAAAGATTGTACTCTCTCAATAAAGATTGTACTCTCTCAATAAAGATTGTACTCTCTCAATAAAGATTGTACTCTCTAAATAAAGATTGTAGATGACGTAGAGTTTTTCTGTTTTCAAGCACATCTGTATACTGGGGGATTAAATGGTTAGCACGATGCTCAACAGCCTTACTTTCCTTAACGCGAGTTAAGTAATCATCAAAGCTGGATGGACTCAGAGACGTTCTACAGTCTCGAGCTTTGGATCCGAACTCTAGACTTTTGGGTTAGCCGGATTGAGCTCTACCGTCCTACCATGCCGTCTATATTTATTTATATAAAAATACGACTGAATCTCTGATATTGCTCTTTCCTTACACCTTGTTCTCTGAATTTCAAACAGAACTTCTTCTTCTTCTTCATTATTAATTTAAGTGATGGAAGGGATCCCCTCCAACACAATTAAGTATACGTATCAACTAGTTATGCGCCATTAAGGCCATTGACTCCGATTTCAGCCTGCTTTTCTTTTTGGATTTGCTTCCATAGCCTTTGTCCAACCAAGAACAAACTACAAAGCAACAGTTGTTTGATTTTGGAGTTGTCTCTCCTAGAAGAGTGGCTGTCCTCAGGTATGGAGTTTCATCTGCCCGAGGGTTCGAACTCGGGACCTACGGAACAAAATGTACACAATCTATTTCTGTGCAAGTGAAAGGTGTTAAAGAATTGCAGAAAATCTCATGTCTAGGGAAACTACCACATATTGTGTTACACAATGTGGAGACAACAGCTGCGTCGGCGGATGATCCGTTAACAGAGTTAAGTGTGAAATGAAGACAACAAACATCTGGTTTGAAAACTAGCAGGGTATAATATTAGCCACTGTTACATAAAAAAAATAAATTTAAAAACAAATCCTACTGCGATTTATTGGTCTATTTTTTTAAGCATATCTACAAAAATATATAGATTTGTCATTAATATGTGGATTTTAAGGTCTTTAAAAATTGTATACAAATAGAGTATTAGCTCAAAATTCGACACATCATTAATTTACATAAACGATAGCAAAAAAACACACACGTATAAATAATTACATTTTTTAAAAAAATCCTTAAGTTCTGTTTCACATTGTCTAAGAAAACAAAAAGTCATATTTTTAATGAAAAATATAGAGTTAGATATGTTGTCTGAACTTGGTGTTGAAAGAGTAATAGATTGGTAAACTGAGGTTAGCGTTGAGAATTTCAAATATCATTCGTACATTTCCGACGGTCACATAAATCGACTCCAGCTGTTTGCCTAGAGCGAACTCCGGAATGATAACTCCTGCTAAAATAACCACAATCTTCGGCGTGTTACACAAAATATACACAAGGGAGATCACTACAACTTGTTTTACAACTTGTCGTTCTTTCCCTGCTAGTTTTGTTGACGTTTTATTAAATAATTTTTCATCTATCGGCTTAGCATTCGTTTGCGTGCTGGTTTGGACGTTTGATCTGAATCTCTGCGAATTCGTAAGTGCACGAGTCATTATAATTGTTGATGTAATTATCGTCGCTTGTGTTATCAGTGGGATCGCCATGCCCAAAATACTCCAGACGACATCTTTGATTCGCTCTCTTTCTGGCGATAACCAAGCCACCGGCCTTGACCTATTATAGGCCGGATTGTACTTTTCTACCACACCCATATACACAAAAATCGGACTGTAAACGCCTGCACAAAACAAAAAACTCACCAACATAAAAATGATTGATGTTTTCCGATTTATAACATGCTTGAAATAAAACGGCAATGAAACGCAGATGCACCTTGCTAAGGATAAAAAACTTGTGTTTAAAGCGATCACGGCAGAACACGGTATAAACAAATTTGATGGGAATAGAAGAATGATATAAGGATCTATGGTGTACCATTTGTTAAACATGAACTCCGATACGTAGAAAATTCCGCCGACTCCTACAGCCAAAGACACGAGAGATAAGTTAAAATCTGAGATCGATAACAAAAGAAACGAAACTGTCATGGCGTCTTTGAGACCCATTGCAAGAAAGGTTCGGATGTTGATGATGTTGGTGAGAATCCCAAATGTTGATAACAACACATATGTAATACAACACGCCAGCATTCCTGTCAGGTACTGATCAAAAGTGAAAATTACGTTTGGGTTTGTTGTTTTCTTCATGGTTGAATTATCCATCATAAGCGTAACCAATTAATTAATTAATTAAAAACGTTATCTCTTATCTTTGTATTGAATTTTTATTAATGTAGACTTTATTACTTGACATAAAAGCTATTTCCTTAAATCGTTAAATTTTTGTTAATAGATGAAAATGAACCTTATGTAATATGTTAAAAAAGTGCACATATTCACACAAGTTTATAAACGAAGGATCTAAGTCCCAACTATTGTTTGTATGTTTAAAATTGTGACTTGGTTATTAAATAAACATCACAAGCTTATGAGCGCTCACTATTTTTAAATAGATTATCCACTACATCTAAGAAACATAATTGATTAAAATTGTGTTTGTAATAATTATGTATTTAAAATACTGAAAAAAAAGAGACAAGGGATATTATTTAATTTTTTTGATAATTTTAAGTTTTTAACCATAGAGTAATATTTTGTCGTTATTTTTATAGATTTTTTAAAAGAAATGAGTCCCAGTATAGGTTAAATATACATTGCTAGTCAAATAATTACAGGTCTTCCGTAGAATGTTTAGACCAGTATACTAGAGTTCAATTAAAATTGGTATTATTTTCATTCTCTTTTTTGTCATCGACAACGTTATTCCTGAAATTATATGTTATTTCTAATCTAAAATTTACCAGAATTTATGTTTAGAGTTTAAAATTCCATTTAATTTTACTGTCTTTTTAATAATATATCAAACTAAAATAGTTAGAAACGTTTTAATTGTTTTCTATTATAAATAGTAGACAAGTATTGCTCAATACATTTACTTTAGTAAATTTTTAATATATTGCATAGTTTGTTTAAAAATAATCTCAAATATTAGAAAACTTTAATATATTAAAGTTATGGGAAATAGAAAGAGACATAGCCGTAAACAGAAACAGTATGGTATTAAGGTGGCGTGCTCTTTAGTTAAAGTTACAAGTACGGATAATCTTTATCCCGCTACAACTTTGATTTTGTTGTTTTTAATTAAGTCACTGGTTGAGTTAGTTTCACACGTGGTCAAGATCCAAAGTTTTATTGAAGACAACAACGGTTGGTTTGCTAGGTCAGTTTGCTGTACAGTTTTAGCTATCAACTTCTCATATTTATATGACTTAATGGACATATATGTAGCTATCAATTTCTCAGATTTATGTGCCCTAATGGACATAAGTAGCTATCAATTTCTCAGATGTATGTGACCTTACGGACGTATATGTAGCTTTCAATTTCTCATATTTATGTGCCCTAATGGACATATGTAGCTATCAATTTCTTAAATTTATGTGACTTTATGGACATATATGTAGCTATCAATTTCACAGATTTATGTGCCCTAATGGACATATGTAGCTATTAATTTCTCAGATTTATGTGCCCTAATGGACATATGTAGCTGTCAATTTCGTAAATTTATGTGACTTTATGGACATATATGTAGCTATCAATTTCTCAGATTTATGTGCCCTAATGGACATGTAGCTTTCGATTTCTCAGATTTATGTGCCCTAATGGATATGTAGCTATCAATTTCTCAGATTTATGTGCCCTAAATTTATGTGTCCTAATGGATATGTAGCTATCGATTTCTCAGATTTTTGTGCCCTAATGGACATGTAGCTATCAATTTCTCAGATTTATGTGCCCTAATGGACATGTAGCTATCAATTTATCAGATTTATGTGCCCTAATGGATATGTAGCTATCGATTTCTCAGATTTATGTGCCCTAATGGATATGTAGCTATCGATTTATCAGATTTATGTGCCCTAATGGATATGTAGCTATCAATTTCTCAGATTTATGTGCCCTAAATGTATGTGCCCTAATGGATATGTAGCTATCGATTTCTCAGATTTTTGTGCCCTAATGGACATGTAGCTATTGATTTCTCAGATTTATGTGCCCTAATGGACATGTAGCTATCAATTTCTCAGATTTATGTGCCCTAATGGACATGTAGCTTTCGATTTCTCAGATTTATGTGCCCTAATGGATATGTAGTTATCGATTTATCAGATGTATGTGCCCTAATGGACATGTAGCTATCAATTTATCAGATTTATGTGCCCTAATGAATATGTAGCTATCAATTTCTCAGATTTATGTGCCCTAAATTTATGTGCCCTAATGGATATGTAGCTATCGATTTCTCATATTTTTGTGCCCTAATGGACATGTAGCTATTGATTTCTCAGATTTATGTGCCCTAATGGACATGTAGCTATTGATTTCTCAGATTTTTGTGCCCTAATGGACATGTAGCTATTGATTTCTCAGATTTATGTGCCCTAATGGACATGTAACTATTGATTTCTCAGATTTGTGTGCCCTAATGGACATGTAGCTATTGATTTCTCAGATTTTTGTGCCCTAATGGACATGTAGCTAATGATTTCTCAGATTTATGTGCCCTGATCAACGTCACAGAACTCCAGTGTAAGCAATCAATAAATGGCGTTACCTGCTCTGAATTGTATTTACTTCTGCTTCTTTTAATGACACTCTACTCTACACCATTCCCGTGAATCTTTTTTAAATATCGCAGCTGCTTCACCCACAAATGATTAACGTTAACTTAACAAGGTATAAAAATTACTTAACTATTTTAAGGCATAAGATTATTTATTATGTATAAAGTATGGTCATCTAGAGTACTTAGACCACTCAAATCATAACCATGGAGACAGTTGGAGAGTATAGTTTTTTTAAAATACATTATTTATTTGTGAAACACTTAACTTGTCGCATTACTTGTGTTTAATGTATGTTTATTAATAGATCTAAGAGAGCGAGCACCTTACTGTTGAGGTGTTAAACTGAGAGAGTTTTCTCCCTGCTCAGAGCTACGACTTAACATGTCCAAAACTTTACATACAGTTTTCACTTTCCGGAAATATAAACACAATGTATCGCTCTGCGAAAAATTACATAGCAATTCGCAAACAGCCATACAACTAAGTTAGTAGCATTTATACTAAAAATTGACAGAAATGTCACAAAATTGGCAACTTTAAATATGCATTTACTTCAAATTTTTTTTTTCTTGAGAAAGTTGTAACACCAAAGATGTAAATTTTCCGTAAAGTAAATAAAAACAGAGGTGAAGTTGAAAACGAAAACGGTAAATAAGAAAAATTGTCCATACTAGAATAACAATTCGCGGCCAAATATACCCCGATAATCAGATATTTCGATGAAAATATTTCTTTTATAAAAAGAGTCCAGCAAATGTGGAATGAAACTAGAATAAGTTATTGTTTTGAAGAATGATTAATATGACATGGTTTTAAGTGGTTCGAGTAATACCTTTACTTTATTTCTGATGTTAAACTCTAAATCTGTCCTTATTAGGACAACAAATGAACATCGGATAAAAGTAGTCTTGACGATTACTTTGTTTGCAGTGGTAATGTAAGGGCATGTTTAAAGCAATCAATTTTAACACCCTTGGCCTAGAGCCAGTCTGTTATTGAGCGATTCCAACTATCACTTTGCTGGGTTTTTTAAAATGTATTTCGAAATGTCTTATTACTATAACGGTTACTTTGTACTTGTGAGTTTGAGTCATGGTCGGCTGAAAGTGGTCTTGACCATTACTCAACTCCCAATGGCATTGTACATGCATGGTTATAGTAATGAACATTTTTAGCCTTAGCCCTAAAGCCAGGCTTTTATTGAGAATTGACAGAGTTAACTTGCTGCTATTTATAAAATGGATTGAAAATGTTCTCATTACTCCAATGATTACTTTGTATTTGTGAGTTTAAGTCTTGGTCGGCTGAAAGTGGTCTTGACCATTACTCAACACCCGGTTACATCGTACTTACTTGGTTATAGTAATGAAAATTATTATTCTGTGCCCTAAAGCCAGGCTGTTTTTAAGAATTGAAATAGAGTTACTTTGCTGCTATTATGAAATTGATTTGAAATGTTCTCATTACTACAACGATTACTTTGTACTTGTGAGTTTGAGTCATGGTCGGCTGAAAGTGGTCTTGACCATTTCTCGGCTCCCAGTGTCATTGTAATAGTTTGTGTGTAGTGTTGAACTTAACAGTTCCTATCCCTGTGCTGTTTGGAGTTGATCTTAGCCTATATCGTGGATCTGGTACATTTGCTATTGTTACTTTAAAATCATGTATACACTGAATCTTACCTGGTTCGTGCATAGACCTAGGTTTAAATGTATTTAGTTCGGACAGTTGAATTCTGTTTAAGTGCTCACATGGTTATATTATTAACCGTGTTTGCTCATTAAATAGTGATACCTGTGCATAAATCGTGTAAAGAAAATAAAGAAACTCGTCTGCATACAGATTGCGGAAATGTTAAGAGAATTGATAGGAAAAACTTTGAGAATTAATTTCACTTTTGTGTAGCAACGTTTCGACAAACAGAACTGTATTTCAATAAAATAAAAATAAAATATAAAAAATAAAAAAAAAAAAAAAAATAAAATAAATAAAAATAACAAAAATAATATAATAAAGTGAAAAAAATGTCAATTAATATTTTACGTAAATAATTTTATTCGTTTTTTTCATTATAATTTACAGAATGCAAAGTTCAAAAAGAATATTGAATTCCGCTAAAATGTTTTAGTAGTATAAACAGCTAATTGATCTAATAGTTGCAAAATATTTAAATAAAATTCTGTAAACTCATCACCAATAATTACCTGTTTTAAATTATTATACAAAAATGTGATTAAAGTAAATTATTCTCCTCTCTCCACCTCGCATCTCTTCTCTACTTTTATCTTCTATTAACGTCTTTTCTCTTTTCCCTCTCCCCTCCACACCCACTCTCGCTTTCTCTCTCTTGTTCTCTCTTTCTTTATATATATATATATATATATATATATATATATATATATATATATATATATATATATATATATATATATATATATATATATGTATATATATATATGTATTTTCACCTTTACATATTTTTTAAAACTTAAAACTGTTCACATTAAATAAAGGACGCTGTTCGATTTAGTCTATAAAACTACGACATGTATGAGATTTCTTTTGCGTTTAGTATACATTTCATCAACCAGTCTGTATAGTTTTTAAACAAAACATGATTTTAAAAAATAACATTTTAACAACAAGCTTTTGTTGATTACTAAAAAGTAGAAAATAAATGATTTTCTTTAAATATATAAAAATGAGATAAGGAATTTTATTACCATAGAGATATATGACTAAAGAGAACTGGAAAATTATATAGAAAACTAATTAATTATTTAAAAAGTATGCAAGCATCCAACTAAGTCAAATTTGATGTCAATGTCACATTGCATTGTCAACGAGTCCTCAACTACATAGAAGTCAATATATAAGAAGTGGTCGAAATTTCGCTCACCCTTTTCGACTTTTGACAACAGAAAAAGAATGCTAAATAAAAGCTTCTTATAAATTAACAGTCTTTAAGTTCTTTTAAGAGCTGACTTTAGTTTCTCAACAAAACTGATTTCGTACATTGTCTGAACTTTGTGTTGAATGTGTAGTAGATAGGTAGACTGATTGCCGAGTTGAGTATTTCAAATATCATTCGAATATTGCTGCATGTCATATAGAATAATTCCAGTTTTTTTCCTAGCGCAAACTCAGGAATGATAACTCCTGCCAAAATTATCACGACTTTGGGTGTGTTACAGACAATATACACAAGGGAGATCACTACAACTTGTTTTACAACTTGTCGTTCTTTCCCAGCTAGTTTTCCCGAACTTTTATTCTCAGATTTTTCATTGCAGTTGACGTTATCTTTTGACTGAAGGCCATTTGGAACGTTCGCTGATCTGAATCTTTGTGATTGTGAAAGTGCTCGAGCCATTATAATGGTTGATGTAATTATTATTGCCTGTGTTAAAAGCGGTATTGCAATTCCTAATATATCCCATACAATGTCTTTTATATAATTTCGATCTGGAGACACGAACGCCGAAGGTCTTGATTTATTATGGGCCACATCAAATTTATCTACAACACCCATATACACAAAAACAGGGACATATAAGCCTGCACAAAACATGAAACTCGCTAACATAAACACGATGGAAGTCTTCCTATTAATTAAGTACTTAAAATAAAACGGCATTGAAACACAGATGCACCTTGCTAAAGACACAAAACTTGTATTTAACGCTACCACTGCAGAGCAAGGAATAAACAGATTGGAACTCAAAAGGCCAATGATGTAAGGGTCTATGTTATACCATTCTTTAAATAGAAATTCCAAGACGTAGAAAATTCCACTAACGCCCATAGCAAGAGACACAAATGATATGGTAAAATCCGAGGCGGATAGTAAAAAAAACGAAACAGTCATCCCATCTTTTAAACCCATGGCTAGAAAGGCCCTGAGGTTTATTATGTTGGTGAGAATTCCAAATGTTGATAACACCACAAAAATAATACAACATGCCAACTCTCCTAAAAAAATTGATAAAACGTTAACATTATATTAAGATTTGATGTGTCTCTCAAGGTTGAATTCTCCATCTTATAACCAAAATTATAAAACTAGTATAAAATTTGCTTTTTTAAAAACAATCTCCTTAAAATATTTTGTAATGCTTCTTGTACTCCGCAGTAGCTTATTTTCTAGGCGAAACAATTACTTGATTATTTAAACTTTTTTTTTTATTTTTACAAGAATATTAGTTGTATTACAACTTTTCAATTGTTTATTTAATTATTTTAATGCACACACATAACCCGTACATCAGAACTCATATGTTGTATGCTTGCTAGATTTATTAAGACTACTTGGAAATAGATTTAAAAAAAACCGTGGCTAATATATTATTTGGATTCATTCGTGACTTTTTCTTTGAACATACTGTATCAAATTGTATGATTACGCATTATAGACTATTTTATTTTAATATTTGTCATTAAATAATTGGGTAAAATATACGTACGGTTAAGTATTTAGTTTCTCGAAAAGAAAAAAAAATAACAGCTAACTTCACTAAATCAAACAAAAATAGTTTGCTAGCGGCTAGCCATATAATTATATGACTGTAGACAATTATTTTTTCCGGTATAAAATTTTATACAATTATTTTAGACTATTTTTTTTCATTCCGTAGGTATTAGGTTTTCCTTCTTTTTTTCTTTGTTGATCGCTATCACTAAAATGTCATATTATCGTCTACACTAACCGCACGTTAATCAGAGGCTTAGTGAGTTAATGTTTGTAGTTTTTAAAATTTATTTTTTTCCACATAATTGGACATTTTTCTGAGGTTTGGCTATAATTTTCTTTAAACTTAAGGGGAAAACAGATATGTTTTAAAAATATTTCTTGCAGAGCTTCGCGGGGACATATATGCAAATAAAATAACATACACAATAGTAAACAGGTTTACGATCGGAAGTATAATGTCTAAATGTACTACCATAAACACATCAGAACAAAGCCTGATATTAGACGTGAATGTTTTGATCGTCTTTGATCAATTTCTAACAAAGATATTGTATTTACTAGTGACGAAGTTTCTAACGATGACGTTGTGTTTACTGAAATCGGAAATTCCCAGAGAGATGTTGTGTTTACTGACGTCGGAGTTTTCAGCGAAGATGTTGTGTTTAATGATGTTGGGGTTTCCTGAAAAGAAATTGCGTTTACTGATATCGGAGTTTCTGTTGTGTTTGATGATCTCAAAGTTACCGCTTGCCGCCACATCAATAACAATCCACACTCGGGTTGAAGCTAAACTCAGCTTGCTTTTCTCTTCAGATGTAGGCATTATTTTTCCACATTTACGTCGTGTTATTTGCAGCATTCTCGAATCATTGCTTAACTTTGCTTGTTTATGTGTTAAAATACTTAGCATGAATATATTTTATAAAATATTTATATTTGACTTCAGTTTTAAATCAAGTATATGTTTCAAGAAACATCAGCATCTTTATGCTGTTTCTAACTTTCACTGATCTCATTTTACAAGGGATGACAATTTCCAATAAACGCATTTTATTTTTTTCTATAACATAAACTTGCCGCATTTTTTAACCCAGTGATATTTCTACTCAAGCAACTATTGTAGCCCACAAACGTGTCTAACAAACAAATTTGTTCTACCTCAAAACCGCGAATATTCCAGAAACTTGTCAAGCCCGACCATTATCCAGCTCAAAACTTATTTAGTTCAGAATCTTAACTAGCCAACACAAATTTCTTTCCCAGAAACATTTCTAGCCCACAAAGATTTCTACCCCAACAGTTTTTGTCTATATGACACAAAACACAAATCTGCTCTCTAGATTTGCGGCCACATACCTATCTGGAGTAAAAAAAAAAATCCAAGTTATTCTGTAATAGATCTACACTCACAGACCTAACTCTAGTTAAAATAAATCAATGCCTAGAAGATCAGCATTCGCAGACCTTACTCTAGTAAAAATTCCAAGTCATTCTGTAGTCATTCTTTAAAGTTTCTATTGTCTAGTTAACTGTGGTAAAAACGTTTACTGTGGTAAAAACGTTTCTTGTTGATTTAATGCTGCTGTTAATTAATTTTTAATTCTGACTAATTAATTGTAGCTTATGTTTTCAAGGTGATTTATGATCTTGTTAACATAATCAAATGTTTATTTTTGCCTGAATATTGTGCATTACATGCCTCCTATGCTCATATAATAACATATTGATGTGACATGATTCGATTGGTTTTAAAATACTATTTACCTGAAACTAAAATTCGACAAAAATCTCAAAAAAGTTTTTTCAACCACATTGTTATATAATAACACTACACACTGTTCTTGTTGATGTCCATTATTATTGCAATAATTTTATCATGACTCACTACTAAAAAAGTACTATAAACAGCATCGCTGTCGTCGCTCCAGTCGATGTTGTCGTCGATGTTGTCGTCAATGTTATCATCGAATCTATTGTAAATCCAAAATATTTTAAAAGACGTTTCGATCTCCCAGGCGCCGCATAAAACAATTTGCTAATATTTAAGAGATTTTGCTTTGCAGATCACATTTAATGTTGGTTATCTAGCGGAAGTGTTGGTATCTCTTGTTGCTTTTATTCAGTGACGGGAGAGAAAACTGGAGAAGCAATTTTTTTTTTAAGTATTTAAAATGGATTGAAAATAAACCGGGAGTGATCTCCCCTAAACTTTCTCGAATATTCTTATATAAAATAACAGGGGATGGGAACTCGGGCTATAGACATGATTTTTATTCCATTTTAAATACTTAAAGTTTTAAAAATATAATAAAATCTCGTAGACAAAAGAATAGCACACCAAGTGAACGCCAAATAAAAAAGTGCATAATAGTGCGCAATATTATTAGTACTTTAAAAATGTACATTAGTTTTTTTGAGAAATCGGAAGTAGCGTAAATTACTACTTCCGGTCAACGGAAATTACTCAAATTTAACGGACAGTAGAAAATTAGATCTTTTACTTACATGTGAAATTTCATTTATCTATCTGAAATAGTACTCAAGTTATAGGCTTTTGAAAAATTCAAAGTAGAAAAAGTACCACTTCCAGTTATCGGAAATCGCTTAAAAGTTGATACGGATCTACGATTTTGATAAAATACCTAACTATGAAATTTCATCAACCTAGCTGTAACGGTACTCAAGTTATCGTGTTTACACACTGACAGACAGACACACAAACACACAGACACACAGACATACGGACAGGATTGCAAAGTCCAGTTTTTCAGACTGGATTACGCATAAAACCTCTTAATTTTGATAAATCTGGATTGATAATTTTTTTTTTAAGTATTTAAAATGGATTGAAAATAAACCGGGAGTGATCTCCCCTAAACTTTCTCGAATATTGTTATATAAAATAACAGGGGATGGGAACTCGGGAATAGTAGAAATTATGTACACAAAAACGCCAGCTGTAAATAAAATAGACCTTCACAATGCGCCGGATATGTGGTCCGCACTAGTATACACACCTTGTTTACGCTCACTTGGTGCGCAATTCTTTCTCTACAATTCTAATCTATTTAAAAATTAAAGTATTCAAAAAATAAACCGGGAGTGATCTCTCCTAAACTTTCTCGAATATTCTTATATAAAACAACAGGGGATGGGAACTCGGGCTATAGACATGATTTTTATTCCATTTTAAATACTTAAAGTTTTAAAAATATAATAAAATCTCGTAGACAAAAGAATAGCACACCAAGTGAACGCCAAATAAAAAAGTGCATAATAGTGCGCAATATTATTAGTACTTTAAAAATGTACATTAGTTTTTTTGAGAAATCGGAAGTAGCGTAAATTACTACTTCCGGTCAACGGAAATTACTCAAAATTTAACGGACAGTAGAAAATTAGATCTTTTACTTACATGTGAAATTTCATTTATCTATCTGAAACAGTACTCACGTTATAGGCTTTTGAAAAATTCAAAGTAGAAAAAGTACCACTTCCGGTTATCGGAAATCGCTCAAATGTTGATACGGATCTACGATTTTGATATAATACTTATATATGAAATTTCATCAACCTAGCTGTAACGGTACTCAAGTTATCGTGTTTACACACGGACAGACACACAGACACACACACACACAGACATACGGACAAGATTGCAAAATTATGTTTTTCCGTTTCAGGGAGGTGTAATACGTCGAGATTTGTAAAAATCTCGATTTTTTTTTGCACGATTACAATACTTTCTCTATACTATGTATATACGAGAAAGTAATCATGTCTATATCCCGAGTTCCCATCCCCTGTTGTTTTATATAAGAATATTCGAGAAAGTTTAGGGGAGATCACTCCCGGTTTATTTCTTTTGTGTTTGTATTTGTGTTTGCGTTACGTTTGCGTTTGAGTTTGCGTTTGTTTGCGTTTGTGTTTTATTTTGTGTTTGTATTTGAGTTTGCGTTTGTGTTTACGTTTGCATGTTGCATGTTGCATTTGCGTTGTGTTTGCGTTTGGTTTTGTATTTGTATTTGTGTTTGTGTTTGCGTTTGTGTTTTCTTTTGTGTTCGTGTTTGGTTTTGTTCGTTCCAAAGTTGGTACATTTAAAATCAAATTAAGTAAAAAAGACAACAAATAAATAAATTAAAACAAACTCATTAAAACTAATTAAAAACAAAATAAATTTAAAATTTAAAATAAAAAAATTTAAATGTAAAAAATTAGAAAATTTAAAAAAAAATTAAATTAAAAAATAATAATTAAACTAATTAAAAAATAAACAAACAAATAACAATAAATCAACAACAAATAAACAAATAAACAAATATAAAATTAATAAAAATTAAAATTTTTAAAATTTTTTTAAAATGTTGAAAAATAAAATCAAATTAATTAAAATTTTTAAAATCAAACTAATTAAAAATCAAATTTAAATAAAATAATAATAATTAAACTAATTAAAAAATGATTAAATTAAACTTAAAAATTTAAAAAAATTAAAAATTAAAATTAAAAAATAAAAAATAAAAAATAATCAAATTACGTAACTAGTTAATTAAAAAATTCAAATTTAAATTAAAAAATAATAATTAAACTAATTAAAAACAAAATAAACAAAATGTAAACAAAGTAATTAAATTAAAATTTAAAAAACTAAAATCAAATTAATTAAAATCAAACAAATAATCAAATTACTTAACTAGTTAATAAAAATTACAAAATTAAAATAAAAAATAAATTAAAAATTCAAACTAATTAAAAACTAATTTAAAAATAATTAAATAATCAAATAATCAAATCTAGTTTATAAAAATTAAACTAATTAAAATTAAAAAATAATAATTAAACAAATTAAAAACTAATTAAAAACGCATTAAAACTCATTAAAAACTCATTAAAAACAAATGACGTAACTAGGTCACCGATGGTGATTACGTCACAAGGTCACCTGCGGTGATTACGTCACAAGGTCACCCCCTCACTTGACCTACTGACCTACTGACCTACTCCCCATCCCCATCCCCCAGGCTGCGCCTGCGCCTCCTCCCCATCCCTATCCCCATGCCCATCACCCTCCCCCTCCGGAGTATTTTACTATATGTCATTGTACCTCCGGTCTGCGCCTGCGCCTGGAGTATTTTACTATATCTCGTTGTAACTCCGGCTCCCCTCCCCCTCCGGAGTATTTTACTATATCTCGTTGTACCTCCGGCGCCTGCGCCTGCGGTCCAAAAGTGACCTAATATACTACTCACAAAAGTAAATTCGTCATGTATATACAGCATTAATGTCTACACCATTCTATACTTACATTGTTTCCCTTCAGGTAATTCAGTGGCTACCTACCAATCTTCTTTGGACCATCCCTGATTTGTGCACAAAGTAAATTCTAACATGTACTCACAGCCACGTCATCTCCCTTCTATATTTACATTGTTTCCCTTCAGGTATTTCAGTGCCTACCTACCAATCTTCCTTGGACCATCCCTGATTTGTGCACAAAGTAAATTGTAACATGTACTCACAGCCACGTCATCTCCCTTCTATATTTACATTGTTTCCCTTCAGGTAATTCAGTGCCTACCTACCAATCTTCCATGGACCATCCCCGTTGTTCTGGCAGGAGTTATCGTTCCTGAGTTTGCTCTTGGCAAACAGCTGAATCTAATTTATGTGACAGTCAGCTCAACTAAAATAAGCCCAAAAATTTAATTAATCACTCACGAAGATTTTTTTTTTAATTAAGAGTCCATCCATAAATAATTTTTTTTTTTGCGATTTAACCCCCACCTCAAAACATTCCTAGAACTAATTTTAGTTTTGATGGAATGTTGCTTCTTTTTTACAAGCTTTTATGTAACTCGCTTCCTCTGTCGTCAGTCGTCAGTCTGTTGTCAGTCTAGATCGAAACGCAGGAGTGAAAATTCGGACTCTTCTACTTGACCGATACGATTCACATTTGGCACGTGGGTCAAGACATGAAGACAATGCAATCTGGAATTAAATTTGACTTAATTGGATGACTAATTCATTTTTTATGAATTAATTAAAATTTGGACCGAATTAATAGGCATGTCTATCCAACCACACCACACGCGTCATCACGTTCAATAGCTGCGCCATCACGTTCAATGGCTGCGACATCACGTTCAGTGGCCGCGCAATGGTTTTTATTCATGTGACTCTATTGTAAATAAAACATGTAAAGTACTGAAAAAAAATTCATAAAAAAACGTTTTAATAACAAGCTTCTATGTAATAATGCACTAAAAAGTAGAAAATAAATTATAGACTACTATTTAAATAATTATAAAGAAAAGCGTGGGTGTCTTCATTAACATTAGTAAAGGTATCCAATAGATACTAAAGTGACCCACGCTTTTCTTTATAATCTATAATAATAGTTTCGCTGTCTGTGTATCTATGTATCTGTATTTCTATCTGTGTATGTATCTGACAATAACGCTCTAGAGAAAACACAAGCAAATTAAAAACATGCATAGTGAAACGAAAACGAAGTATGACGTCATATGGTAGAAAATAATATCAAGCCGGAGAGTGCACACAGTAATATGACGTCATTGATTCTCGAGTAAACATTGAATAAAAAGGCAACTTTGTCTAATCTAAGTGGTTTGCGTGAAGAGTTTCTTTCATACAATTCTTCGGGTAGGGGCGAAGCCCCACTCCCGCGTAAGAACGTCTGAGCCCCCCCCCCCTCCCCAACTCAAAAGAAATTTCTCATCGATACTCTATTATAAAATTACCGCCTAATTAATGTGTATAATCTAAAAAGTGGTTTTCTTGCAAATTCTTTAATGCAATTCTTCGCGTAGTGGCTAAGCGCGACACCAGTGTTTCTTTCAGACTTTTCCTCCCCGGAGGGGGGAACTTTTTCTAATCTAAAAAGCGTTTAGCGTGCAGTTTTTTTTCAAGCATCTCTTCCGGTAGGGGCGAAGCCCCGCCCAGATTCTTCCTTTAGTCTGTATGATCTACAAATGCGACCAGTGTTTCTTTCAGATTTTTTCCTCCCCGGAGAGGGGTGGGGGTACTTGAATTTTTCGGGGTGGGGGTAGAACTTTCTGGGAGGGTGCGGACACTGGAAAAAGTATATAATTATATTTCGTTGAATGGGACAGTAGTCATGTTTTGGAGGTTGTGTGTGTGTGGGGGGGGGGGGGGGGGGGCGAAGCCCCCTCCTCCCAAGTAGAGTTGCCTGAAAGAAACTCTAAATGCGACTTTTGTCATGAATGAGATTAGGTGCATGGTTTAGGGATATGCCTATGACTATATTTTGTATAAATTAAAGTACCGATTCTGGATAAAAATCTGTTTTCAATGTCATTTTTCGTTTCCGGTTAAATTGAATGAAGGTGGTGATTTTGGTTTTGGTTTTAGTTTAGAGAAAAGAGACAGCACTATCAACCTAGCGCCCGTTGTATCCTTCCTCAACGTGCCATTTTTCTCGTCTATAATATTAGTTTCGCTGTCTGTGTATCTATGTATCTGTGTATCTATCTATCTATCTGACAAGAACGCTCTAGAGAAAACACAAGCAATTTAAAAACATGCATAGTTAAACGAAAACGAAATATGACGTCTTATAGTAGAAAATAATATCTAGCCGGAGAGTGCACACAGTAATATGACGTCATTGATTCTCGAGTAAACATTGAATAAAAAGGCAACTTTGTCTAATCTAAGTGGTTTGCGTGAAGAGTTTCTTTCATACAATTCTTCGGGTAGGGGCGAAGCCCCACTCCCGCGTAAGAACGTCTGAGCCCCCCCCCCCCCCCCTCCCCAACTCAAAAGAAATTTCTCATCGATACTCTATTATAAAATTACCGCCTAATTAATGTGTATAATCTAAAAAGTGGTTTTCTTGCAAATTCTTTAATGCAATTCTTCGCGTAGTGGCTAAGCGCGACACCAGTGTTTCTTTCAGACTTTTCCTCCCCGGAGGGGGGAACTTTTTCTAATCTAAAAAGCGTTTAGCGTGCAGTTTTTTTTCAAGCATCTCTTCCGGTAGGGGCGAAGCCCCGCCCAGATTCTTCCTTTAGTCTGTATGATCTACAAATGCGACCAGTGTTTCTTTCAGATTTTTTCCTCCCCGGAGAGGGGTGGGGGTACTTGAATTTTTCGGGGTGGGGGTAGAACTTTCTGGGAGGGTGCGGACACTGGAAAAAGTATATAATTATATTTCGTTGAATGGGACAGTAGTCATGTTTTGGAGGTTGTGTGTGTGTGGGGGGGGGGGGGGGGGGGCGAAGCCCCCTCCTCCCAAGTAGAGTTGCCTGAAAGAAACTCTAAATGCGACTTTTGTCATGAATGAGATTAGGTGCATGGTTTAGGGATATGCCTATGACTATATTTTGTATAAATTAAAGTACCGATTCTGGATAAAAATCTGTTTTCAATGTCATTTTTCGTTTCCGGTTAAATTGAATGAAGGTGGTGATTTTGGTTTTGGTTTTAGTTTAGAGAAAAGAGACAGCACTATCAACCTAGCGCCCGTTGTATCCTTCCCCAACGTGCCATTTTTCTCGTCTATAATATTAGTTTCGCTGTCTGTGTATCTATGTATCTGTGTATCTATCTATCTATCTGACAAGAACGCTCTAGAGAAAACACAAGCAATTTAAAAACATGCATAGTTAAACGAAAACGAAATATGACGTCTTATAGTAGAAAATAATATCTAGCCGGAGAGTGCACACAGTAATATGACGTCATTGATTCTCGAGTAAACATAGAATAAAAAGGCAATTTTGTCTAATCTAAGTGGTTTGCGTGAAGAGTTTCTTTCATACAATTCTTCGGGTAGGGGCGAAGCCCCACCTTCGCGAAAGAACGTCTAAGCCGCCCCCCCCCAACTCAAAAGAAATTTCTTCATCGATACTCTATAATAAAAATTACCGCCTTATTAATGTGTCTAATCTTAAAAATGGTTTGCTTGCAGTTTCTTTCGTGCAATTCTTCGGGTAGTGGCTAAGCGCGACACAAGTGTTTCTTTCAGACTTTTTCCTCCCCGGAGGGGGAAACTTTTTCTAATCTAAAATGTTTAGTGTGCACAGTTTTTTTTTCATGCATCTCTTCCCCGCCCAGGTTCTTCCTTTAGTTTGTATGATCTACAAATGCGACCAGTGTTTCTTTCAGATTTTTTCCTCCCCCGTGAGGGGCGGGGGGTACTTGAATTTTTTTTTTTGGGGGGGGGGGGGAGTGGGGGGCGGGGTAGAATATTCTGGGAGGGGGCGGACACTGGAAAAAGTATATAGTTATATTTTGTTGAATGAGACGGTAGACATGTTTTGGGTGTGTGGGGGGGGGGGGGGGGCGGACCCCCCTCCTCCAAAGTAGAGTTGCCTGAAAGAAACTCTAAATGCGACTTTTGTCATGAATGAGATTAGGTGCATGGTTCAGGGATATGCCTATGACTATATTTTGTATAAATTAAAGTACCGATTCTGGATAAAAATCCGTTTTCAATGTCATTTTTTTGTTTCCGGTTAAATTGAATGAAGGTGGTGATTTTGGTCTTGGTTTTAGTTTAGAGAAAATAGACAGCACTATAAACCTAGCGCCCGTTTCCCTTCTCAACGGGCCATTTTTTTCGTTATTTAAATAGTAGTCTATAATTTATTTTCTACTTTTTTGTGCATTATAACATAAAAGCTTGTTATTAAATCGTTTTTTAAGATTTTTTAAAATAATTTCTATTTCTAGAAATTAGGCCTACCGAAATATCTTTTTGAATAACGAATCCGCGAGGAATCTAGTAGGCAATATTAAAATCTAATTATCATTGCTTAGCCTTTTTACAATGAATGTGGTATATTTAAATATTTTAGCTTTTTTCGAGCGCTTTTTAGGCCTGAATTTGTAATGTATTGTTGCTACAGATGTGGCTCCCTTGCACGTCCGCCAAAACATTGATCAGGTTTAATAATTAAATAATGTTATTAATTAAGTAATTAATTAATTAGGAACCACCTGGGCGTCCGCACTGAGACTATCACTGTAAGATTCAAAGCGTTCGAAAGTCGAGGCGATGAGAAGGAACTGAATTGCTGGAATGACTCATGTATCGGAGAACACGTTCTAGCACTTCTATCCTGATGGATTGTAAAGGCTTACAGCTTGCCATTTCGTAAGTTAATTTTGCCATAGGTGTAAAAGGGAATGGCTATGACTAACTCACTGACAAATGAACACGTCCATCAAGTAGATGTGAACTCTAACCTCGATATGTTATTGGTGTACCTTCACTGTTTTTTTTGTGGCGGTGCACCGCCTAGAAGTGGTGGAATGCCTTGTGTGTCCCAGTGAGCCCCAGAGCTATGCCGGCGGGGGCCTGGTGCTCCAGGCAGGTTTAACCAAGCCGGACAGGTCTGGGCGGGTGGGGCTCAGACAAAATGGTCATCCATATTGGGGGTTGTGCGATGGGTTAACTACTCGTCCACATAAACAAAGATAGATCTAGTTACGAAAACCGAAGCCAAGTCTGAAATTAACCCAGACTTAGGAAGAAACATAGAATAAAAGCTCGGAAAAATAAACCGGGAGTGATCTCCCCTAAACTTTCTCGAATCTAATTTTTTTTTTTTGCCGTCTGACGTTTAATAGATTTCCTTACTTACTGTCTACCCTTTTCGCGCAGGGAGGCAGTAAGAGAAGGTTGCATGATTATATACATGAAATATTAAAATAGTTCAATACATGGCATTGCATTCAATTATACATAAGCGTTTACAAAACGTCTAAGATACCTATTTTTTCTTATGGTGTACACTTGTATGTGCCTTCATGCTCTCTAGTGGGAGGGATAAGTTACAATCTCTACAGTCATACATCGTTTCTTCTTGATGGTTTTCTGCAAAGTGTGTGCGTATGTCTTGGTAGTACCCTTTGTCTGCACAAAGATCACACTGTAAGTATCTGTAGTGGATACTTCGTTCGTGCTTTTCCCTTTCCCAGGGTGATTTACATTGTTCTAAGCAGAACCTGCAGTGATTGAAGTCATGAATTAATCTTTTACTTTTTGTTTTTTTTCTTTTCTTCTGTAGGACTATCTTCCTTCTTCCTTTTGAAAGTTGTAGTAATGTCCATATCTGAGAACGAGAGCAGCGTGTTCGTTTTTAGGGCTTGGTGATGGTGCTGGCTGGACGGATGGCGTTTCTTGTTGGCTACTTGTTGTTGGAGGTGGCTTGGCTAATGGTGCTGCTTGTTGGCTGTTCGGTGTTGGTGCTAGCTGGGTGGGTGACGTTGTTTTTTGTAGTGTAGATTGTGCTGGTGTTTGGTTACTGGGCGTTGATCGTAAGTTGAGAGTTTGACAGCGGTTGGTCCAGTGTTCCGTTGACGAGCATGTTTGGCAGGCTTGTTTCCTGTCGTTGATCGCTATTAGAATGTTGAGTGACTTGTTTTTGTAGTTTATTTGGATGTAGTGAGGGATGGTTGATGGGTTGTCAGTGTATATAGAGAAGCTGCGGTTGGTGGTGAGGGGGATTGTGTTTATGGAGGGTTCTTTGTTGCTGTAGGGTTGTAGTGCTTGTATGAGTGTGCTGTCGTTGAGTGTGGGTGGGACCCATCTAAGGGTTCCGTTTATTCTGTTCTTTTCGTGTAAAGTGAAGTGTAGCGTGTATGGGCCATATGTTTTGTGTGTGTTGTGTAGAGTGGTGACGTCGAAGGCAGTTGATGTAAAGAACCAAGTGTCTGCACGCCCGTAGTTTAGGAGGTAGATCTGTTGATCGCTTATCAGTTGGCGAATGATATGACCTCTCAGATTGGGTTGGCCTCTTGAGTTGATTGTGACTTGAATGGTGGGTTAGTCAGCAGGAAAGAGTTCCGGACAGTCTTCTTCAGGTAGATTCAGTATGGCGGTAGTAGCTGAAAAGGGTTGGGCCCTGGATTTCATTAAACCCCCCGGACCGTAGTCCGTGTGGCTCCTCCCCGAGTCTCTCGACCCAGGGGGAACATCCAAGGGCGCAACCCCTTTGCTGGCGTAGATTATATTTGCATATGTCGTCGAGCTAGGCTGTGACATTGTTGGATGCGTATAGGTTATCACTTGGGATAATATGGGTTAAAGACTATGGGTTAACTACTCGTCCACATAAACAAAGATAGATCTAGTTACGAAAACCGAAGCCAAGTCTGAAATTAACCCAGACTTAGGAAGAAACAGAATAAAAGCTCGGAAAAATAAACCGGGAGTGATCTCCCCTAAACTTTCTCGAACCTAATATATAAAGCTCAATTCTGTATATTTGTTTGTAAAAAAAAAAACGTTGGAATTAGTTTGTCGTTGACATACTTCTATGGATTTAAGTGTTAGACTATTATCGTGCTCATAGTCTAAATTTATGAGTTAAAAAATTACTATTGAAAGTGTTGGGAAATAATTTTCATTTTTCAAACTGATAGTAATAATTATCGGCATGTTCATTAAACACAATTTTTCAGAATCGGTACTTTAATTTATACAAAATATAGTCATAGGCATATCCCTAAACCATGCACCTAATCTCATTCATGACAAAAGTCGCATTTAGAGTTTCTTTCAGGCAACTCTACTTGGGAGGAGGGGGCTTCGCCCCCCCCCCACACACACAACCTCCAAAACATGACTACTGTCCCATTCAACGAAATATAATTATATACTTTTTCCAGTGTCCGCACCCTCCCAGAAAGTTCTACCCCCACCCCGAAAAATTCAAGTACCCCCACCCCTCTCCGGGGAGGAAAAAGTCTGAAAGAAACACTGGTCGCATTTGTAGATCATACAGACTAAAGGAAGAATCTGGGCGGGGCTTCGCCCCTACCGGAAGAGATGCTTGAAAAAAAACTGCACGCTAAACGCTTTTTAGATTAGAAAAAGTTCCCCCCTCCGGGGAGGAAAAGTCTGAAAGAAACACTGGTGTCGCGCTTAGCCACTACGCGAAGAATTGCATTAAAGAATTTGCAAGAAAACCACTTTTTAGATTATACACATTAATTAGGCGGTAATTTTATAATAGAGTATCGATGAGAAATTTCTTTTGAGTTGGGGAGGGGGGGGGGGGGGCTCAGACGTTCTTACGCGGGAGTGGGGCTTCGCCCCTACCCGAAGAATTGTATGAAAGAAACTCTTCACGCAAACCACTTAGATTAGACAAAATTGCCTTTTTATTCAATGTTTACTCGAGAATCAATGACGTCATATTACTGTGTGCACTCTCCGGCTTGATATTATTTTCTACCATATGACGTCATACTTCGTTTTCGTTTCACTATGCATGTTTTTAATTTGCTTGTGTTTTCTCTAGAGCGTTATTGTCAGATACATACACAGATAGATATACAGATACATAGATACACAGACAGCGAAACTATTATTATAGATTATAAAGAAAAGCGTGGGTCACTTTAGTATCTATTGGATACCTTTACTAATGTTAATGAAGACACCCACGCTTTTCTTTATAATTATTTAAATAGTAGTCTATAATTTATTTTCTACTTTTTAGTGCATTATTACATAGAAGCTTGTTATTAAAACGTTTTTTTATGAATTTTTTTTCAGTACTTTACATGTTTTATTTACAATAGAGTCACATGAATAAAAACCATTGCGCGGCCACTGAACGTGATGTCGCAGCCATTGAACGTGATGGCGCAGCTATTGAACGTGATGACGCGTGTGGTGTGGTTGGATAGACATGCCTATTAATTCGTTCCAAATTTTAATTAATTCATAAAAAATGAATTAGTCATCCAATTAAGTCAAATTTAATTCCAGATTGCATTGTCTTCATGTCTTGACCCACGTACCAAATGTGAATCGTATCGGTCAAGTAGAAGTGTCCGAATTTTCACTCCTGCGTTTCGATCTAGACTGACGACAGACTGACGACTGACGACAGAGGAAGCGAGTTAAATAAAAGCTTGTAAAAAAGAAGCAACATTCCATCAAAACTAAAATTAGTTCTAGGAATGTTTTGAGGTGGGGGTTAAATCGCAAAAAAAAAAAAATATTTATGGATGGACTCTTAATTAAAAAAAAATTCTTCGTGAGTGATTAATTAAATTTTTGGGCTTATTTTAGTTGAGCTGACTGTCACATAAATTAGATTCAGCTGTTTGCCAAGAGCAAACTCAGGAACGATAACTCCTGCCAGAACAACAGGGATGGTCCATGGAAGATTGGTAGGTAGGCACTGAATTACCTGAAGGGAAACAATGTAAATATAGAAGGGAGATGACGTGGCTGTGAGTACATGTTAGAATTTACTTTGTGCACAAATCAGGGATGGTCCAAAGAAGATTGGTAGGTAGCCACCGAATTACCTGAAGGGAAACAATGTAAGTATAGAATGGTGTAGACATTAATGCTGTATATACATGACGAATTTACTTTTGTGAGTAGTATATTAGGTCACTTTTGGACCGCAGGCGCCGGCGCCGGAGGTACAACGAGATATAGTAAAATACTCCGGAGGGGGAGGGGAGCCGGAGTTACAACGAGATATAGTAAAATACTCCAGGCGCAGGCGCAGACCGGAGGTACAATGACATATAGTAAAATACTCCGGAGGGGGAGGGTGATGGGCATGGGGATAGGGATGGGGAGGAGGCGCAGGCGCAGCCTGGGGGATGGGGATGGGGAGTAGGTCAGTAGGTCAGTAGGTCAAGTGAGGGGGTGACCTTGTGACGTAATCACCGCAGGTGACCTTGTGACGTAATCACCATCGGTGACCTAGTTACGTCATTTGTTTTTAATGAGTTTTTAATGAGTTTAATGCGTTTTTAATTAGTTTTTAATTTGTTTAATTATTATTTTTTAATTTTAATTAGTTTAATTTTTATTAACTAGATTTGATTATTTGATTATTTAATTATTTTTAAATTAGTTTTTAATTAGTTTGAATTTTTAATTTATTTTTTATTTTAATTTTGTAATTTTTATTAACTAGTTAAGTAATTTGATTATTTGTTTGATTTTAATTAATTTGATTTTAATTTTTTAAATTTTAATTTAATTACTTTGTTTACATTTTGTTTATTTTGTTTTTAATTAGTTTAATTATTATTTTTTAATTTAAATTTGAATTTTTTAATTAACTAGTTACGTAATTTGATTATTTTTTATTTTTTATTTTTTAATTTTAATTTTTAATTTTTTTAAATTTTTAAGTTTAATTTAATCATTTTTTAATTAGTTTAATTATTATTATTTTATTCAAATTTGATTTTTAATTAGTTTGATTTTAAAAATTTTAATTAATTTGATTTTATTTTTCAACATTTTAAAAATTTTTTAAAAATTTTAATTTTTATTAATTTTATATTTGTTTATTTGTTTATTTGTTGTTGATTTATTGTTATTTGTTTGTTTATTTTTTAATTAGTTTAATTATTATTTTTTAATTTAATTTTTTTTTAAATTTTCTAATTTTTTACATTTAAATTTTTTTATTTTAAATTTTAAATTTATTTTGTTTTTAATTAGTTTTAATGAGTTTGTTTTAATTTATTTATTTGTTGTCTTTTTTACTTAATTTGATTTTAAATGTACCAACTTTGGAACGAACAAAACCAAACACGAACACAAAAGAAAACACAAACGCAAACACAAATACAAATACAAAACCAAACGCAAACACAACGCACATGCAACATGCAACATGCAAACGTAAACACAAACGCAAACTCAAATACAAACACAAAATAAAACACAAACGCAAACAAACGCAAACTCAAACGCAAACGTAACGCAAACACAAATACAAACACAAAAGAAATAAACCGGGAGTGATCTCCCCTAAACTTTCTCGAATATTCTTATATAAAACAACAGGGGATGGGAACTCGGGATATAGACATGATTACTTTCTCGTATATAGGGTATAGAGAAAGTATTGTAATCGTGCAAAAAAAAAAATCGAGATTTTTACAAATCTCGACGTTTTACACCTCACTGATACGGAAAAACATAATTTTGCAATCTTGTCCGTATGTCTGTGTGTGTGTGTGTGTCTGTGTGTCTGTCCGTGTGTAAACACGATAACGTGAGTACCGTTACAGCTAGGTTGATGAAATTTCATATATAAGTATTATATCAAAATCGTAGATCCGTATCAACTTTTGAGCGATTTCCGATAACCGGAAGTGGTACTTTTTCTACTTTGAATTTTTCAAAAGCCTATAACTTGAGTACTATTTCAGATAGATAAATGAAATTTCACATGTAAGTAAAAGATCTAATTCTCTACCTTCTTTTAAATTTTGAGTAATTTCCGTTGACTGGAAGTAGTAATTTACGCTACTTCCGATTTCACAAAAAACTAATGTAAATTTTAAAAGTACTAATAATATTGCGCACTATTATGCACTTTTTTATTTCGCGTTCACTTGGTGTGCAATTAATTTGTCTACGAGATTTTATTCTATTTTTAAAACTTTAAGTATTTAAAATGGATTAAAAATCATGTCTATAGCCCGAGTTCCCATCCCCTGTTATTTTATATAAGAATATTCGAGAAAGTTTAGGGGAGATCACTCCCGGTTTATTTTCAATCCATTTTAAATACTTAAAAAAAAAATGCTTCTCCAGTTTTCTCTCCCGTCACTGAATAAAAGCAACAAGAGATACCAACACTTCCGCTAGATAACCAACATTAAATGTGATCTGCAAAGCAAAATCTCTTAAATATTAGCAAATTGTTTTATGCGGCGCCTGGGAGATCGAAACGTCTTTTAAAATATTTTGGATTTACAATAGATTCGATGATAACATTGACGACAACATCGACGACAACATCGACTGGAGCGACGACAGCGATGCTGTTTATAGTACTTTTTTAGTAGTGAGTCATGATAAAATTATTGCAATAATAATGGACATCAACAAGAACAGTGTGTAGTGTTATTATATAACAACGAGAAAAATGGCCCGTTGAGGAAGGATACACCGGGCGCTAGGCTGATAGTGCTGTCTCTTTTCTCTAAACTAAGACCACCCCAGCCCCCCCCCACACACCCCACCACCCCCCCCCCCCCACACCCCACCCCACCCCCCCCCCCACACCACCCCCACCCCCCCCCCCCACACCCCGAAAAACATGTATACCGTCCCATTCAACGAAATATAATTATATACTTTTTCCAGTGTCCGCCCCCTCCCCGAAAATTCTACCCCCACCCCCGAAAATTTCAAGTACCCCCCACCACTCTCCGGGGAGGAAAAAGTCTAAATTAAAACCACCCCCCCCCACTCACCCCCCTACCCCCCCCTACCCCCCCCCCCCTCCACCCCCCCCCCCTCTAAAAAAACATGTCTACCGTCCCATTCAACGAAATATAATTATATACTTTTTCCAGTGTCCGCCCCCTCCCCGAAAATTCTACCCCCGCCCCCGAAAATTTCAAGTACCCCCACCCCTCTCCGGGGAGGAAAAAGTCTGAAAGAAACACTAGTGTCGCGCTTAGCCACTACGCGAAGAATTGCATTAAAGAAATTGCGAGAAAACCACTTTTTAGATTAGACACATTAATTAGGCGGTAATTTTATTATAGAGTATCGATGAGGAAATTTCTTTTGAGTTGGGGAGGGGGGGGCTCAGACGTTCTTACGCGGGGGGTGGGGCTTCGCCCCTACTCGAAGAATTCTATGCAAGAAACTCTTCACGCAAACCATTTAGATTAGACAACATTTCCTTTTTTTCAATGTTTCAATGACGTCATTACATTACTGTGTGCACTCTCTGGTTTGAGATTATGTTCTACTCTACGCTAAATGTGTCGACGTCATATTTCGTTTTTCGAATTACTGTGCAGGTTTTTAAATTCCTTGTGTTTTCTCTAGAGCGTTCTTGTCAGACAGATAGATAGATAGAGAGACAGCGAAACTATTAGTATTAATGTGGTTGAAAAAACTTTTTTGAGATTTTTGTCGAATTTTAGTTTCAGGTAAATAGTATTTTAAAACCAATCGAATCATGTCACATCAATATGTTATTATATGAGCATAGAAGGCATGTAATGCACAATATTCAGGCAAAAATAAACATTTGATTATGTTAACAAGATCATAAATCACCTTGAAAACATAAGCTACAATTAATTAGTCAGAATTAAAAATTAATTAACAGCAGCATTAAATCAACAAGAAACGTTTTTACCACAGTAAACGTTTTTACCACAGTTAACTAGACAATAGAAACTTTAAAGAATGACTACAGAATGACTTGGAATTTTTACTAGAGTAAGGTCTGCGAATGCTGATCTTCTAGGCATTGATTTATTTTAACTAGAGTTAGGTCTGTGAGTGTAGATCTATTACAGAATAACTTGGATTTTTTTTTTACTCCAGATAGGTATGTGGCCGCAAATCTAGAGAGCAGATTTGTGTTTTGTGTCATATAGACAAAAACTGTTGGGGTAGAAATCTTTGTGGGCTAGAAATGTTTCTGGGAAAGAAATTTGTGTTGGCTAGTTAAGATTCTGAACTAAATAAGTTTTGAGCTGGATAATGGTCGGGCTTGACAAGTTTCTGGAATATTCGCGGTTTTAAGGAAATATTTTCAACTCATGGATTACCAGATCAAATTGTTTCAGATAATGGTCCTAGTTTCACTGCTCATGAGTTTAAACTGTTTTGTGTAGCAAATGGTATTGAGCATATAACCACATCACCCTATCATCCTGCTGGGAATGGTTTGGCTGAAAGAGCGGTAGGCATATTCAAAACCGCTATGGTAAAAATGAGTACCGGTAACAAGTTTTCTCTCAGAGAAAGAGTAAACAGGTTCTTAGCCAAATACCGCACAACTCCTCATATAACAACAGGTGTTGCACCATGCGAATTGCTGTGTGGTAGGAAAATTAAAACACTTGAATCCATCGAGGTGTTGTTTTTTTTTTAAATTTTTCTTATATTCCTTGGTAATCCACCACAAATATTTTACATACAAATATACAGAACCGAGCTTTATATATATTAGATTAAAACCTAAATACTTGACAAATTTTAAAACATTTTTGAAATTTCTGCCTCAGTTAATTTAGATGATTGTAAGTATCACAAAATGTTAGTTTAACTTATTTTCATGCTTAAATGAGTTTCGATTTCATTTGCACACAGACTAAACAGAAGACCCCAAGCAGTCAAGGCGTAGGACAATAGCCAGATCTGTTCTGGTGTTAACCCTTTATCTACTGACGGTACTTATAAGTACCACTTTAATTAAGTGCCTGTATTATTTTTAATTTAATACGAATTTTAAAAATTATTGAGGTAATTAATAGTATTATCTCCCCTGAGTCGCCGGTAGTCGGAGGTATCAATGTTTTTTTTAAATTAATGGTGTGGCGCCATTTTCAATGTCTTGCTATATCGGTAGTTCACAATTGTTCTGTACAGTTCTCACACACGTTCCTGAATTCCCTTTGTTTTACCTTATTTTTCAAGTTTTCAACCCCAAATATTTTTTATTGGCACCTTCAATAGTCAGGCAAACGCGTTCAACTTCTAGTTATACAATTTTGATCAAATTGTCTTTGTATTAGATCGATGTTTACAAGTGGACTTATAAGTACCGTCAGGGCACACGGACATTTTTTTAGGATTTTTAGAAAATGGCAGATTTGTTAGGAGGAGTTACATAAATATTGTCTTGATAATAAATTATCGAAATATACTCAAAAAATGATATTTACACATTTATAAGAAGGTTTGCATAAGGTTTACCTAAGAAATATTGTAATTACATGTTAATTTCTAGTAGTAAAAAATAAAAAGAATAAAGGTATCAGTTGCAGGCTCGTTTACAAGGTTTAGTTTACTGCATTTGTATACCAAAGCCTAGTTCTAGTTGTAAGATTTAATTTGTTAGTTATATTTACTGCAATAAACTGTCTTGCCAACAATAACTAGCATTTACGTAATGTATACCTGTAGACTAGTAATAGTCCATACTTCTGCATATAATATAGATCTATAAGGTAAATTTTAATCAGTAAACAGAAAAGAGTAATCCACTACGGCTATCCTAAACACACTGAGCTCACTTCTATTTATGAACTTTGCACTGTAGTGTAGACTTGTCATAACATTCTAGTAGGCTACAATTATACTAGTATTACTAGTAGTTGTGTGCTGAATGACTAGGCTTTTGTTTGTTTATGCGGCTCATTGTACTAGTTATTGGAAGCTTCCAGCAAAAGCATATTCATTCCGGAAACCATTGCTACACCAGAAAGACCACAGACAAGATTGAGGGAGCATGACATGTCGACTACTTTTGCTGTGTATGAGGTCTAAGATGTGTTCCCATAGAAAATCCAGTAAAAATCGTACTCAAAATACACTTTTGTGCTGTATTTATGTGTGAAAATTACAAAATGTGATTGTTATGATGATTACCATGTTATTAGTTAATAAATTGTATCGTTTGTTCCTGTTTTGTAAAAAAAAATTTTTGAAAAAAAATGTCCTAGATTACTGACGGTACTTATAAGTACCAATATCTGTTTGGGCCATTAAAAATTTATGAAACGAAATTTCCTTCGACATATGCTTTGAATGTGCCAAAAGCAATATAGTAACACATTGTTTAAGTAAAAATCTCATTCAGAACATAATTGTCTCCCTGCCCACAGACACATCTTAATTAACATGTCTTCCAAAATTCTACATACTATTTTCAGTTTTCGGGAATATAAGAGAAATGTATCGCTTTGCAAAAAAAAAAATTACATAGCAATTCGCAAACAGCCACAAAACTAAGTTAGTAACATTTATGCTAAAAATGACAAAATGTCACAAAATTGGCAAATATAAATACGCATTTGCTTTCAATTTTATTTTTTTCAAGAGATGAAAATACGCGGTAGAAAGAAAATATTTGTAAAGTTGTAGCACCAAGTGTAAAACACTGTATTATTGTGAATTATATTTGGAGTGAAACGTGTGTTCAATACCTGGCCGTCGGAAGTGAATGCGTGATCAGCCACCGTACCACAAATACACTCTATGATATTCATTTTTTTCAATACTTTAAAAACACTTTTAATACAATAGAGTTGCCTGACTAAAAAAAATCATTAAAAACGTTATAATAACAAGCTTTTATGTAATAAATTATAGACTACTATTTAAATAACTATAAAGAAAAGCGTGGGTCACTTTAGTATCTATAGGATACCATTACTAACGTTTAGGAAGAGACCCACGCTTTTCTTTATAGTTATTTAAATAGTAGTCTATAATTTACTAGGCATGCTGCCCAGCTTCGCTTAGGCTTTCGAAAACATTGAGAATTTGAATGCTTAATTAATTCGCCCATATAAGGCGTCGGTCAGTCGAGGTCAGTTTTGACCCCCTCATCGTAGACTTTTCGGCCAACCGGCCCCCGTGTTCTGTCGCCCCAAGGTTTTCAAAAAAGTTGAGAAATTAAATGATTAATTAATATGTGATTGGATGTTAGGTTAAATGCTTAGGGCCTAAATTTATTTCCATGGGGTACATTTTTGCACCCATAAATTAATGGAATATTCGCAAACTTATTACTCGCTTGGTTATTAGAACTGAAAAAGCTTTCAAAAAAATTTTCAATCAAATATTATATTAAATTACTTTTGCAATTAATTTTACAATTTCAGTACAATACAAAACTTAATTTATAACAAAATATCCAATTAAAACAATGCTACACTTTATGATTTTTGTTTTTTCTTAAAAAGAGTATACAAAATATAAAAAAAATTGTTACATTAAAAAGTTACCTCCCCTGCTCATAGACCAAATGACCAAATCTCGTAAAATGAGAATTTCACTCGCAGTCATTTTTAGCCCTCTTCGAGGGCTTTGATGCTGACCAACAGTTTTTCCATACGGCCCATTCATCTATAGAGGTGTATGCAAAACATTAGCCAGTTATACAAAGAGTAAGTACCCTAAAATTTGCGTAGAAATTTAATTTTAGATGGCATTGTCTTCATGTCTTGTCCCACGTGCCAACTGTGAACCGAATCTGTCAGTTAGAAGTGTCCAAATTTTATCTCGAGCTTTTCGATCTAGAGAGACTGACGACTGACGACAGACAGAGGAAGTGAGTTAAATAAAAGCTTGTAAAAACTTGCGCAACTAATCAACAAACAGAATGATGTTGATGGCGCGATGCAATTAGTACTTTAAATAAGAAAATGAATAATTAAATCTTAAAAAACGTAATTACGCATACAATTACTAAGTTAAATTTGATGTCACATTGTATCGTCATCGAGTCTTGATCCAGTGCCAAGTTTGTAAAAAAAGAGTCGGCTAGAATTGGTTGAAACTTCGCTCGCCAGTATCAACCCACGACGAAGCACTACAGACAAAAGCAGGATAGGGGAATTTAAAGTCTAGGCACTTTACCTCTATCCTACAGACAGTCAATGGAACTGCTAACCCGAAAGTCTCGAATTCGAATCCGGGTTCAACTTAGTAGAGCATCCCTGAGTCTATCCAGCTATGATGGGTACCTAACTCACGTTAGGGTAAGTAAAGCCGGCTAGGCATAGTACTGACAACTTTATCCCTTCATATGCCGAGGTCACAGAAACGGTGAACTCTACTTCACTTGCACCAAACACCGTCAGGTTTGAAAGGGAACTTTACTTCAGACAGTCAGAGCTGTGTACACCTAAGCTTGTAAATCACACACAAATCAAACATCTGCTTTTAACACTAGCTTTTCTATGCCCTGTTCTTGTAGCTGCCGCTTTATATCTTAATTATTTGCAGAAGATTCATGCAAAAACAAAATCACTGTAAAATACGTTGTCTATCTTTTTATATATAAAAAAATATCACAATAATTAATTATGCATAAAACCGTTAGGTGTAAATCTCTATGATGTCTATAATGTGTCATGTTAATTTTCAAACCCTTACGATATGCGGTAAATGAAGATAAAAATTATATCGCGTAAAGAAACAAACCTTATTTTTTATAAAAAACAAAACCCACCAAACAAGCGAGACAGACATATCTGTTATATTCAGAGTTTCTTCCAGGCATCTCTTTAAGCCCCCCCGAAAAAATTTTACCGCCCCCCCGAACGAAATGAAATTTATATAATTTATATAGAAAATACATACTTTTAACAGTGTCCGCCCCCCCCCCCCCCCGAAGAAAGTCTACCGCCCCCCCCCCCCCGAAAATTTCAAGTGCCCCCCCCCCGGAGAAAAAAGTCTGGAAGAAACACTGGTTATATTTAACACACATTTTAACACACGTTGATGTACTTTCTACTAGTAACGTATAATTCAATACATTACTAGCTACCATTTAATGTTTACATACATTTTAACACTAGCTTTATAACCTATTCGCAGACAGGTACTCCACGCGAATATGAACTTCGTCAATTTCCAAAGACGAGTTGGATTACATTCCCCTGACTGTTGTTTGATAAACACAAATTTTAACTATTAAAATTATCAAGGTAGGTGTTTTCCTAGTTATTCCAAACAGAATTCTATCTACTGTTGTGGGAGATGATTTACAGCGACCAGAAAAGCAATGCAACAGTACAGAAACCATAGTTTCTTTCTGGTATGTCTTTGAATAGGGAGGGGGGTAGCATTGCCTCCTGCAGAACGTACGCCCTCCCCCCCCTCCCCCCGAGACGAATACAAAATATTTATAATTTATATAATTAAAATGTATATTTTAACCAGTGTGCGTCCGTCAATCTTAAATTTAAGTTTCAAATTACACCCGTCTTAATTAACAAACACAATTTTTGAGTATTTGGCATTAAAAGAAATTTCTCACGTTAAATTCACCCGGTTCCGCAAGCTAGATCAAGCTTCGCCTAATTTACAGTAACTAATGTTTGCAAAACTAAAAAGACCTTTCCGGATAATTTCCGACGCTATACTGGGAGATTACCCGCATACGATTTAAAACATAAAGCGGTCGTGATCTGCCTTGGTTATCTTGTTCACAGACACACAGACACACACACAGACATACACACAGACACACACACAGACAAACACACACATCCACGCACACACACGCGCACACACACAAGCGCACCTATACTGACAGAATTGCAAAACCCAGTTTTTCAGTATGCATAAAACGCCGAAATTTTGATAAATCTGGATCTATAATTTTTGCCCGATTAAAATATGTTCCCTATACTCCGTATTTGATGAAGTACTAAGGTTTAAAACAGTGAAAACTGTCAACGTTTCATGTGATTTTTTTGCAGTTCATGACCATGACCCTGACCACGCTTTTCTTTATAGTTATTTAATAGTAGAGTATTATAATATATTTTTTTACGTTTTTGTTCATTATCACAAACGCTTTTTATGAAGTTTTTTACTTTCTTGTATACTTTCTCGTATACGAAGTATAGAGGAAGTACCCGACGGGCCTGTCTAATAAGCTTTTTCGGATTTGGATGAGTCACAATGTAAATCTAGCGACTGAACAGTCTAACTGTCCTGGGATTCCAACTGACCCGGGGGAGGGGGGGGGGGGTGGAGGAGAAAGAGAAGAGGGAAGAGGGAAGAGGCGGATTACATGTAACGAGCCGACCCGCAGCGTATCATACGCCGCTATTTAGTTGTTTTATTTTCTACTTTTCAGTAATTCATAATTTGTGAATTCGACAGTACCAATGCTGCCACTGAAAATATTTGCTTTAAAACACTCCTCCCCCCGTGAAAGCAGCCTCCTCTTAGTTTTTCTTAGTTACCTCCTGTAAGTTTAAAATCGAACTAAATTATCTGCCCCTAATAGAAACCGGGCTCTACGGCTCTACGATTTGTAAACATTTAGCTTTGTAAACATTTAGCGTCACCACAGCTCACCGGACAATGTGGGGGTGGGGTGGGGGTGGTAGTGATATATAGATGGTGGAGGCGGATCACAAAACTTAAATAATAATCATTAAAAAAAGTTTTAAAAAACCCACGTTTTCTGATTGAACTAAAAAGTAGAAAATAAATGCTATACATCACAATAATGCAAGCGATCACTCTACTATAAGCGTTCAAAAACGTGGGGCGCCGAAGTAAAAGTTATATTACTATTGATTAGATAATACTATTGACTTTTATTAGGGAGCTTGTAGAGAGTCAACAGTATTACAAACTTTAAGAAAATCACGGCGCCCCACGTTTTTGATTGCTTATAGTAGAGTGATCGATTGCATTATTGTGATGTATAGCATTTATTTTCTACTTTTTAGTTCAATCAGAAAACGTGGGTTTTTAAAAACTTTTTTAATGATTATTATTTTCTACTTTTTAGTCTTTGTCTGTTTGTTTGCATTAAAATCTTGCTATCGATTTTATCTTTTCACTTTTTTTTGGGTAAACGAAGACAACTCGTAAAAATACAACTCGTAAAAAGACAACTCGAAAAAAAATCGTTGTGTGAATACGTTACTGACTAGAACACATAGATTTGAACCCGTGTCGAGTGGGATAGCAATCGTGTGCCCAACCACTCGACCATATCTGCCCCTAAGCCTGTGGCGACGTGGGATCGTTCGCTTCACTGCGCGCGGCAAGAGAGAGGCTAGCTACGCGTCGCTGGTTTTTTTTCTAATGGCTCGCAGAGGAGAATTATATATATAGATTATATAGCGGTCTAAAATGCTCAATAAAATGTTTTCATTGATCAATTTAGTAATAATAACAATTGCATTTTCTATGGTCATCCAAAAGAAAGCTTCCCTGAAAATTTCAGCGCGCTAGCTAACTGGGAAGTGCCAGAAATTTCGATCGCAAGATTTGATTGGAAAGACAAACACAGAAACACACAGAGAAAGCAAGTTAAAGAAAACGTGGGAAATATGAATTATCGTCAACTTAATGGAAACGGCAGCAAAGTTATCTTGTTTACAGACACATATAAATGCAGACGAAAAAAGCGAAACTAAGGCGCAAATTTCTTAGAATATATTTAATCAGAATATGATAAAATTAATCAAATTCTAAAGTTTTTTTTAGAAATGTGTAAGAGAGCGTATTACCCCTTCCTATTACCGGAAATCGCTCAGAAATAGATTAAAAACCTATAAATGCGAAAGTTCCTTCAAATGTTTAAAAAAATTAAAGTTGCAAAACATTGTTATTTATTTTTACTTTCTCGTATATACGAAGCATAGAGAAAGTATTGTAATCGTGCACAAAAATCACTAAAAATTTTAACAATTTTCATCGTATTACACCTCAGTCCTTCATCACATCCGAAGTATAGAGGACTTATTTTAATCGGGCAAAAATTATCAATCCAGATTTATGAAAATTAAGAGGTTTTATGCGTAATCCAGTCTGAAAAACTGGACTTTGCTATTCTGTCCGTATGTCTGTGTGTCTGTGTGTTTGTGTGTCTGTCTGTCAGTGTGTAAACACGATAACTTGAGTACTGTTACAGCTAGGTTGATGAAATTTCATATTTAGGTATTTTATCAAAATCGTAGATCCGTATCAACTTTTGAGCGATTTCCGATAACTGGAAGTGGTACTTTTTCTACTTTGAATTTTTCAAAAGCCTATAACTTGAGTACTATTTCAGATAGATAAATGAAATTTCACATGTAAGTAAAAGATCTAATTTTCTACTGTCCGTTAAATTTTGAGTAATTTCCGTTGACCGGAAGTAGTAATTTACGCTACTTCCGATTTCTCAAAAAAACTAATGTACATTTTTAAAGTACTAATAATATTGCGCACTATTGTGCACTTTTTTATTTGGCGTTCACTTGGTGTGCTATTCTTTTGTCTACGAGATTTTATTCTATTTTTAAAACTTTAAGTATTTAAAATGGAATAAAAATCATGTCTATAGCCCGAGTTCCCATCCCCTTTTATTTTATATAAGAATATTCCAGAAAGATTAGGAGAGATCACTCCCGGTTTATTTTTTGAATACTTTAATTTTTAAATAGATTAGAATTGTAGAGAAAGAATTGCGCACCAAGTGAGCGTAAACAAGGTGTGTATACTAGTGCGGACCACATATCCGGCGCATTGTGAAGGTCTATTTTATTTACAGCTGGCGTTTTTGTGTACATAATTTCTACTATTCCCAAGGTAAGGTCGAATTAAGAAACTCCAACACCAAACGGCACAATGTTTTCAGCACTATATTCTACTTTCAGTCATTCACATTTCACTTCCACCTTTACCATAGTCCTCTCTATCCAAGATTCAGTATTGCCTATCAACCATTCACACTCATTTTATGATTTTATACACCCATGCGCCCGTGAGGTAAATAATACAACTAACCACAACTCACACCAGTAGCGTAGCGAGGGGGGGCGGGGGGGGACATATGTCCCCGGGCGCCGACCTTAGGGGGGGCGCCAAATTAAAAGTTTGAGGGGGGTGCAAATGAAAAGTTCGAGGGGGGGGGTGCAAATCGAAAGTTTGAGGGGGGGGGTGCAAATGAAAAGTTCGAGGGGGGGTGCACATCGAAAATTTGCTCCCGAGGGGGCGCCAAATTGAAAGTATGTCCCCGGGCGCCGGGAAGGGTCGCTACGCCTCTGATAAGATATGCCTCAATTCATGTCTAATTCAGGTTCAAGAGGCCATTCGTCATTCAGTTAAAGCAGGATTTAAACAGTAACTAGCAGTGTTTCTTCCAGACTTTTTTCTCCGGGGGGAGGGGGGCACTTGAAACTTTTGGGGGGGGGGGGGGGCGGCGGACACTGTTAAAAGTATATATTTTCTATATAAATTTAATTTTTGCCTCCTTCGCCATATTCCTACTGGCACTTAGCCTGTACTAGTTTTTGATTAACACCACAGTACAATATTATGCACGTTTCAGATTGCGCACCACGATAAAACCTAATCACGCACAGTTCGTATCCAGTGCTAACCAACTGACAATTTACACATGGTCTAAATGGTGAAGCCGGCCATTTTGATCTTACAGAGGGAATTCTTTACAAACGGAGGGTTTTCTTATTGGAAGCTACAAGTTGAAGTGGTAAAAATAAACCTTAAATTAAGCACGATGATTAGCATTGTGGGTTTTATGTTTAAATACAATAATACATAGATCTAGATCTACTTCAGTAGCATATTGAAACTATGGTTATAAATAAACTTTGTAAAAAGGTTAGATGGGGAGGGGGGGGGGGGCGGACACTGGTAAAAGTATACATTTTCTATATAAATTCCATTTCGTTCGGGGGAGGGGGCGGTAGACTTTCTTCGCCGGTCAACTCATTAGTCAAACTAGCAGGGGGCTGGATAGTAAGTTAACTACAGAGTATTATATATGTTCAACGAATGTTTAAAGAATAGATGTTTTAAAATAAATTAAAATAATTGCACGTGGCCATTTAAAAAAAATTGTAACAGATTACTTTTATTTTTTTGTTACGATGCTACATAATTGTGTCATTAAAAATGGCACATTGCCAGTGAGTGCCATAGTGGCATATCCAGACGCCTGTTATGGTTGTGCGAAACCAGGACATACACAACAAGACCTCACTTAGTGAGCCTTAGATCAAGATATGGGTGTAGCGATAATCTCCGTTACGTTCTTAATCTTGCAGAAATTGCAAGGTAAGATACCTTTTCGAACCTGGATCTCCATGGGCAGATGAAGCAGAGTTCGCCATTTTTTGTGACCTCGGCATATAAAGATATCATGTTGTCTACACCACGCCGAGACGCCTTTAACTTCCGTGACGTGAGTCAGGTACCCGCCAGAGCTGGGTGGACTCAGGGACGTCCTATGGACTCGAGTAAATGTTGTTGCTGCGGTTGTGTTGGTCACACATCAAGGGCGTTTCCTGAGACAGATCATGGGCGTGTCCTGAGACACATCAAGGGCGTGTCCTGAGACACATCAAGGGCGTGTCCTGAGACACATCAAGGGCGTGTACTGAGACACATCAAGGGCGTGTCCTGAGACACATCAAGGGCGTGTACTGAGACACATCAAAGGGGTGTCTTGAGACACATCAAGGGCGTGTACTGAGACACATCTAGGGCGTGTCCTGAGACACATCAAGGGCGTGTCCTGAGACACATCAAGGGCGTGTCCTGAGACACATCAAGGGCGTGACCTGAGACACATCAAGGGCGTGTCCTGAGACACGTCAAGGGCGTCCTAACACAGCAAAACGGAGTTAAAGAATTGTCCAATCTAAAACTTACACAGTAACACATGAGAGTAAGGTGAAGCACGGATGCAAATTGATTCGCTTCAATTCACTTCACGTAATTTTGTGGCCCAAAGGGCTGCAGAAAATTGATGTATGAAGATAAATTTGCAACTTTATTAGTAATCTTCTTCTTCTTCGTTCTTAACTGTTATTTTTGTAGGGGATTTCCTCTGGCATTTTAAATTATTACGTCTCTATAAGTGATGCTTCATGTATATGTCCTAATATACTTCCATATCATTTGTCCCGTAGCCTTTGTCCACCCAAAAACAATCTATTAGGCAGCCATTTGATTAGTTTTGGAATTTCCTCTCCTAGATGGAGAGGAAAAATTCTTATCGTCCTCAGCTAACGAGCCTCATTTGTCGATATACATAATCCATCTAATGCATTTTTCAAGTGTTTTGTTTTCCTGCAGAGATCTCCTGTCAAGTCTATGATCAGCTGATGAGTGTAAAATTGAAACGATAATCTCGTGCAAATAAGAATGGGTTCTAGTGTGACAAAACTTTTCAGTAAACTGGAGGGTATCATAACAGGTAATGTTACAAATGATACAGACCAGTACGAGTAAATCTTATTTACCTGTAACTTATCGAGAGTGGACGCAACACCCTATTGGAATTTTCCGTCTTGTGGGGGACGGGGGGGGTGGGGGGAGACAGTAGCGTAGCGAGGGGGGGCGGGGGGGGGAAACATATGTCCCCGGGCGCCGACCTTAGGGGGGGGCGCCAAATTGAAAGTTTGATGGGGGGGTACAAATGAAAAGTTCGAGGGGGGGGTGCAAATCGAAAGTTTGAGGGGGGGGGTGCAAATGAAAAGTTCGAGGGGGGGGTGCAAATCGAAAATTTGCTCCCAAGGGGGCGCCAAATTGAAAGTATGTCCCCGGGCGCCGGGAAGGGTCGCTACGCCTCTGACTCACACACTCATTTTCCCGGGCTTCCTGAACTATTTCTAACCTAGCCCTAAAAGTCATAACAGCTTCGAAAAAATGACCAATAAGAGACTTTAACTAAAATTAACTTTTAATGCATTATGATTATAATGCTCTTTTTTGGCTATAGCTGAAACGAAATATTCATTTCTTATTTATATTTGATCTATATAATATTTCAACAACAATGTTAACCAAAAGCGTTTGTTCGACTCTGCTTGATTTTTTGGGAATATATAAAATGTTGTAATTAAATGAAAATATGGACTGTTCACAAAATAACAAAGACCATGACCATGACCTTGACCGTGACCGTGACCATAACCGTAATCAGAAATACAAATATAAACATAAACACAGCCGTATCTTAATGCCCATACTTACATATAACTATTTTTTATACAATAAAGTAATGAATTATCTCAATTTTAACATTTACAAATACTGAAAGGTGCATAACAATAATATCAAATATTTGTCAAAACTGCTCTGCTACTGAGCTTTTCCATTCAGCATTAATTTCAGCAAAAGTGTTAGTGTACATAACGTGGTATTGGAAGGTTTATTTTTATATCTTCAATAACAACACAGACGTGCAGTCTTGAAAATAAAATATGGCAGACATTACAGAACGGTAGCCTACTCTTAATTGAAATAATTTTTGTCTAGTTACCCCTTTTATAATTTAAATTACTAGCATATATTTTTTTATTATTTAGTACCAGTGTGAAAATTAAAATTATGGATTCTGTGCATCCCAAAGGTGGAAGCAAGAGGACACAGGAGAATGATGAGGTAAGCTATCCTCAGTACTGTGCAGAGACGTAGCGACCCATTCCGGCGCCCAGTGCAAACTATCAACTTTGTGCCCTCCACTTTTTTTGTATCGTTATTCACATTGGCATGAAGATTTAGGAAAAAAAGATGGATTTATATAGGTTGGATATATGGGGGGGGGGGGGGAACTTGATATTTTTGAGGGGGGAAGGGGGAATAAATTTTTCGGAAAGTGGAGGGGGTCGGACACTGGTAAAAGTATATATTTTCTATATAAATTCCATTTCGTTCCGGGGGCGGTAGACTTTCTTCGGGGGACTCTGCCTCCCCCCCCCCCCCGCCACTTCAACAAATGCCTGGAAGAAACTCGGGCTACAACTAAAATAATTTGCCCAAAATTTCATCCAGTTGCTTGTGTTTTCTAAATTTCAGCTGTCTGCCCGTCTTTAGTTTGTAGTGAACGGTAGAGCACGTAAACAGTTCACCCAGCACGGCCTCTTACCAGTCCGTGTCCTTTAATGGTTTTTTATGTTGGTGTCACACAACTGATGTAGGAAACAGTTAAATAATACAGTAAAACCATGTAACGCTCAGCTAACTTAGTACAACACCCCGCCCGATTTTCAGCTATTATATTTAAACCATTCTCCCCTAACATGCACATTCCTAGTTTTTGACCGAGTAAAGTTTAGGCACTATTAGTGGTCGATGTTTCCTACATTATCGTTATACATAAAAATATTACCTTGCCTAAAAGAATGTATTTTAAAATAAAGTGATCACTGAAATGAGAACTATTTGGGGATTTTTTTGTTGTTCATGCATATAGATATTTAGTGATGTAAGATTTTTAGTTATCTAAATAAGCAGTAAAAATCAATCAACTAAAACATCACCTTTTTATGTGATAGAGCTGTAGAGGCCTACAGAAGGAGAGTGGTGAATCGCACGAGCTTACTCAACCCGCCACAAAAAAGATAAAGTTGACAAAAAAGGTTAGGCTACTTTGGTTTTAATTTTTTACTCTTTGTCTTGGACTTATTTGATCGACAATGATAGTATTTCAAACTAATAACAAACTAATAACAAATTAAGAACAAACTAAGAACAAAAGCATTTGTTCCTGTTCTTAATTGCCTCTGTCTGTATTATCAAAAAGTTCAGCTGAACTGCCGGTGACACGTCAGAATGATATGTTAGAATGTGTTGTCAGCCATGTTGTTGGTAGGCGGTTTTATTAACTAAGAGAGTGGTACATGTGCTGATTGCTAAATATGTGCCTTCATTATCCATCAAAGAGTTATAAACAACAACAACAACATAGGAGTCTCCATTTCACCTTTAACTTAAATAATTTACTTATTCATCGTTGACTTTTCTAGCATGTTTTAATTAATTTTTATTTTAAGACGAAGCTACCTCTAAGCCTCCACCACTTCTAAAAACGAAATTGGTAAGAGAACAGACTACAGATAGAGGTTCACAAGCAGTTTCAATAATAAAGAAAGAAAGTTATTTGTTGAAATATTAAGTTATTATAGTTCTCACCAGAGGCGTAGCGACCCTTTCCGGCGCCCGGGGACAAACTTTTCGATTTGCACCCCCACCTCGAGATTTCGATCCCCCCCTCAAGATTTTGATTTGCACCCCCCCCCCCCTCAAACTTTCAATTTGCACCCCACCTCAACCTTTCAATTTATTTTTCCAACCCATTTTGGCGCCCCCTAAGGTCGGCGCCCGGGGACATATGTCCCCCCCCCCCCCCCCCCCCCCTCGCTACGCTACTGGTTCTCACATAGAGTTCATATCGACAAATTAATTATGTTTATTTTATGCACATTGATTCAGTACACTAACATTACCAATGCAATTGTGTTTATACTTTTGATTATTTTGTAATACTCGTAGTAAATATTTAGAATAATGTTTAAATTTTCATATAAACATGGATATATTTTTAAAAAACTACTACGTTTTTACTTAATGTAAATAATGTAAAATACATTTAAGGATTATTAGCCTTGTTTTGATTAATATTAATTTTAATATTAATTTAAATATTCTGACATAATCGTTGTTTACTTAGCAGATATATGATTCATATTGGCCCAAAGACAAGATCGAAAAAGGTATTCAGAGCGGAGAGCTAATTGAGGTGGGTAAACTTGAGAAATTTTAGAAATTAGAAATTTCTATTGTTAGCTACACTTTAAGCATTCTGTAATTTTAGAGACTCATGGCCTACATTACAAGTGTGTACTTCTTGAATTTGTTTTATTTGTCCGTAACCTGCTATGTTGTACCTTGCAGGGAAGAATAACCATACTAAGCAACAACAAAGATCTTGCTTTCATTAAAACCAATGTGAGTTATTTTATAGAGGAAATTGTTAAGATTGTCAATGCAAACCAGCACTTTTTGTATACTCTGTCATAAAGATTTTTGGTCGCGTGATCGAGACCTTAAAGCTCATGTTTGCTAAACCGAAAAGTCTCGAGTTCGAACACCCGAGCAGACGAGGCTCAAAAGCTGGATACAACAACCATTCTAGGAGAAACATCTCCAAAACCAAACAACTTCTGTCTTGTAGTTTGTTCTTGGTTGGACAAAGAAAAGCAGTCTGAAATCGGAGTCAACGTCCTATATGGCGCATAACAAGTTGACACGTATTATTCCAACACTAAAATTAAGAATAAAAGAAGAAAAATGCTTTCTAAAGGTCCTTAAGTAGATGTTTTGTCGTTAAAGACCTTTATTAGCACTGTTTTCAGCAGTCATAAGGAAATTGCTTTAATATTTACTGAATGATCTTATTATTGATTTGTATCTCCACTAGGATGGAAAAAGAGAAATTTGTATTGATGGAGAGTATGATCGAAACCGATCATTTGATGGTGATCGAGTAATTGTACAATTGTATAATTATGAAAAATGGAGGGTAAGTTTCTTATTCGCTGCAAGGAATATAAGACAAGTTGTCGAACAATGACATCAGTGGACTTTAGAAATGTGTGAGAAAGGGGTGTCAGAAAAATGGATGTCAAGCTTATGTTTTTGAATGGTTTTGTAAACCGAAATTTTTCAGATATTGCAAATTTTTAAATATTTTTTCCCAATACATGGGCATGCATAATGTTGACTTGTATGTGTGGAGCAAGTAGGCTGTTGTGTGATGCCATTTGGAATGTTGGAGTGTCTGACATTTTGTTAGGAAGTGGTGATCCTAAAATAAGGATTGTGAAGTAATTTGTCTTTGATGACGCTTACACAAATTCTTGAGAAACTTGCATATAAATTAATTTAAACATTACTAGCATTATCTTGTAAGCTTTTAATCAACTATGTGCTGCTTATATCTCCCTCCACCACGCAAGCAACAGTATATCATCATGCCTTGCACATCAGCCAAAATAAATAAATAAATAAATAAATAAATAAATAAAAAATAAATAAATATTATATATATATATATATATATATATATATATATATATATATATATATATATATATAATATATATTTATTTATTTTATATATATATATATATATATATATATATATATATATATATATATATATATATATATATATATATATATATATATATATATATATATATATATATATATATATATATATATATGTATTAGTCTCAATAAATGTGATCTGTCACCCCAGATTTTGGGCGGTAGATTAATGCTCACATGGTTATTGACATGGGGTAATCTAGGTAGGGGGTTATAAAGTCCTGTTCGTTCTCAGCTAATCATTAGCTAGAAGACTATCTGTAAGAATTGAGATTTACTTTTGTCAGGTATATAGTTAACACAGGTTGTATCACACTATTTCATACATCCCTACAGTCTTAAAAAGACATGTGTATAAACTTATTAGAAAGTGGTGTAAATAAAAAGACACAGAACAAATAATGAAGTAGGCGTCAGTAGGTATTGGTCAGAAGAGCAGCATTTGTTTATTTTTAGCTAAATAGCTGTGTTACATACTTTACAGTTACCCAGCTCCAAAATTTGTTTTTAAAAGTGGTCTTGATTTTACAGTTTTTCAATTCGGCTCTCAGCAGTAAGTGTAGTTTTAAAGTAGGCAGAGTCATTGATACTGAGAGTGGATTTGTCTATAATAAATATTTTGTCTACATCAGGTGTTTTATGAAGATTTTCAGAACTATGAGCGCAGTTTGGTTGAGGAGCATAATTTAGTGACCGATGAAATTGATGACTATTCTGGAGCAGATGCTATTGTGAAGAGTGGTGGGGATGAGGGGACCACATTGGCAATGGCCAATGTAGACACATTAGGTATACATAAATGTTATTTTTTCGGTTACTTATTTGTAAACGTATTGGAAACAACAATATTGCAGGTAAACACCCTGCTGTAATGCGTATTTGATTTTCATTGGGACATACATAGAGCTGAGCATTTTTATTCTCCTGCTTAGGGTCGTTCAGCTGAAATGAATATCTGACTTACATTGAGACATACACGTAGCTAGTTATTCTTCCTCTTATAAGAATAAAGCAGAGAAAACACTCAACTATGCTCTTTATATTTAGACTGTCTCTTCAGTTCACATCATTCTAGCATCCGCGCCCCCTAGCAACCTATCTATTACCGGTCAGATTTGGTATTCTGTGTTTCTATATCCATGTGGGTTCCACTCTAATCCATTTCTAGTCATACATGTGTATGGTTATCTAAGTTTTTTCTATCGACTCCTGAGATTACACGGGTCATCATAACAGGTAAACTTGACTTCATCTTTGTTCAGTATCACATATGCTTGATAGGATACTTTAATTTGCTCCTTTCCCCTTCCGTATGTTGTCATGCAGTTTCTGTTTCCACAGGCCCTCAAGGGGTGATTGAAAAATTTCAAGATAAATCACCACAGTACAGTAACAAGAACAAAGCTCAGACCATACCCAGCCAAGGCAGCAGCAAAGGAAAGCCAATGAAGAAGATCTCCTCTGTGTCTGATACGATAACCAACGGGAGTCCACTGGCAAAACAATTATTTAGGATTAATCCCTACAGTAGCGAGGCACCTGATTCTCAATTGTGTCTACGTTTCATTCAGCGGACTGGAAAGGTTTGTTTCAAAATGTGTCCCATTAGATTATCCATAGGGCAAGAACAATAGAGTTCATGTGCTTCTTGACTAGTCTTGACCTCGGGATATGAAACGATGGTGTGGTCAGCTTATGCCCGCCTCGTTTACTTTCCCTAAGATGACTTAGATACTCATCAGAGCTGGGTGGACACAGGGACGATCTGTAGTCGAGTGTCCAGACAGATGATGCCCTAACTCGAGACCTTCGTGTTAACAGTTGATCGTTGCAATACCTGATAACGCCGTCCCATTTAATTGTATGTAAATGAGATATAATATGTAAAAGAAGACATAATAAGTATGTGTAGAGTACATTATTATTATATGCAATATAGATTTAATATGCATATCTAAATGAGATAGGCATATGTATAGTAACTTTAATAGGCATATATAGTCTAAAACAAAATAACAAAATTACGTAACCTTTTACATTATCATTCAATGTGTAGAGTTGTGGCCCGTAATGTTATAGCAGTCTTTTATGTTGTATTGTTTTCTACATTAAATATACTATAACTGCTGATTTAGGTAGCGTAGACCCTCATAACTTTATATTGTGTACAATTAATGGGATTCATTCCAACTTTAGGTTGTGTACAATTAATGTGATTACTTCTAACTTTAAGTTGTGTACAAATAATGGGATTCCTTCCAACTTTAGGTGGTGTTTATCAAGGAGAAGAAGCACTCAAGGACCGCCACTGGACGCCTGACTTTGATGCTAAACAAGCTCAAAAAATTCGCCTTGTTCACACCTACAGACATTAGAATACCCAGGATTCTTATTCCAATGTCAGAATGTCCTATAGGTTAGGGCACAGCATTATAGATTTTTTTACTTTCTCATATATACGAAAAATAGAGAAAGTCTTGTAATCGTACACAAAAAATGTGAAAAATAGAGTTGTTTGCAAATCTCGACGTTTTACAGCTCCCTGAGTCGGAAAAACATACTTTTGCAATCTTGTCCGAATGTCTGTGCGTGTATGTGTGGATGTGTGGATTATTGTCTGTAAACACGATAACTTGGGTACCGTTACAGCTAAGTTGATGAAATTTAATTTATAAGTATTATATCAAAATCGTCGATCCGTATTAAGTTTTGAGCGATTTCCGATAACCGGAAAGGGAACTTTTTCTACTTTGAATTTTGTAAAAGCCTATAAGTTGAGTACTATTTCAGATAGATGAATAAAATTTCACACGCAAGTAAAAGATCTAATTTTCTGCCTTCTCTTAAATTTTGAGTAATTGCCGTTAACCGGAAGTAGTAATTTTCACTCTTTCCTATTTCTCAAAAAACGCATGTGAATTACGCATAAAACGCCAATTTTTTATTTATAAAACTGGATTTATAATTTTTGCCCTATTAAAATAAGTCCTCTATCCTACGGATGTGATGACGGACTGAGGTGTAAAACAGTGAAAACTCAAAATTTCAAGTTATTTTTGTGCACGATTACAATACTTTATCTATACTCTGTAAACGAGAAAGTAAAAAATTTAAAAAAAAGCAAGTTGTTATAAGTAATATAAGTCATACACAATAAAACTTGTATATAAACAGTGGTGTAGCAAAAAGTAAAAAAAAAATTTAACTTCTTTCTTGCATGCATTAGGTCTTTATGAATATACCTTGTCTATGTCTTGTAAATATTTCAATGTTTTATTTTCAGGCCTTAGTTTTTGCTTGTTCCAAAAATTGTATCAAAACAATGTACTCTTAATCTTATATGTACCTAAAATTATTTTAAAATAAAATTACGTAAAATTAAAATTTGCATTACACTCACAATCAAATTAACTTTTTTATTTAGACTTTAAAATATAATTTTATTATTTTAATCGTTTTTGTTTCTTCCTTATGTGGTTCAGGTTTTTATCAGAACCCGGACGTCTTTTCGAAGACATTGTTTATGGCAAGCGTTCTACAGTGGGATGAGAGTTCAAAAATGCCAAAAGGGTGAGTGTTTGATATCTGTTTTTTTTGTGCTGATGACTTTAAAAGTTTGATGTATCTGTTTGGTACTTCTAGTGAGCCACTAAGCTTATCTCAAGCATTTTACGTAAGCAGTTTGTGAAGTAATGCAAAAAAATATTTAGCTACTTGGTGGTGATTTTTTTGTACACAGCACATTATGACATATAAGTGGCCATTCACAAGTTCTCGTTCTTGTAGCTCCATCTAGGATTGTCATTGTTTTTATTTGTTATATGAATTATTTGAAAAATTGCACTTGTGGATAAACGCTTTGTCAGTCCGCTAAATCACACCCATAAAGTTCTTCTGAAAGCTGAGCTGAAAGAGCAGAGTTTGAGAAACTGGACCAGACCCATACATTGGTCCTCATACGACAGAACGAAACTGTACTTAGTGTGCTCGACTCAATGCACATGTGGCATAGGCCACAGGCGATGTCTGATATACAACTTATGACTCAATCTCGTCTGGTAGCGAGCAGTCTTTATTGAATGCGGCAGGCAAATGATTTCTTTTATTGGTGCTCTAGGTGTGGAAATACTAACGGTTGAAATGAAGTATCTAACAATTTGTTTTGCTAAAGCTTGTCGTTATGCTTTCAGAAAAATCTCTTAGTTTCATTTTCACACTTCGAAGTGTGACGTCATTTATGGACTACCCATAAAAGCTTACAATTAATATGCTTACCTCTTTGTAGGTGAGTGACTACGTAAACGGAATAAAAAGTCCTGAACTTGATTACGATTGTGAATATGTTTGTTAGCATTAATTATAAAATATATCCTACGAGTATAGAAAATAATATTGTTAACATTTGTTTTCCACATTGTGAGGGTCGGGGGGTGATGGCAATCAACCATCCACCAGTTGTGAGGGTCGGGGGTGATGGCAATCAACCATCCACCAGTTGTGAGGGTCGGGGGTGATGGCAATCAACCATCCACCAGTTGTGAGGGTCGGGGGTGATGGCAATCAACCATCCACCAGTTGTGAGGGTCGGGGGTGATGGCAATCAACCATCCACCAGTTGTGAGGGTCGGGGTGACGAAGATGAAACCGAGCCTGGTATAGTTTTGTGAAATCACCACACAAAAATCCAATTCAGCATATACTATATTCTTTATTTAACACAAATCAATTTTCTACTTCTATCTAACTACTCTATGCTATATACTGTCTACTACTACTTCTATCTAACTAGTCTATACTATATACTGTCTACTACTACTTCTATCTAACTAGTCTATACTATATACTGCCTATTACTAATTCTATCTAACTTGTCTATACTATATACTGTCTACTACTACTTCTAACTAGTCTATACTATATACTGTCTACTACTACTTCTAACTTGTCTATACTATATACTGTCTACTACTACTTCTAACTAGTCTATACTATATAATGTCTACTACTACTTCTATCTAACTAGTCTATACTATATACTAGTCTACTGCTACTTCTATCTAACTAGTCTATACAATATACTGTCTACTACTAATTCTATCTAACTAGTCTATACTATATACTGTCTGCTACTACTTCTATCTAACTTGTCTATATTATATACTGTCTACTACTTCTATCTAACTAGTCTATACTATATACTGTCTACTACTACTTCTATCTAACTAGTCTATACTATATACTGTCTACTACTACTTCTATCTAACTAGTCTATACTATATACTGTCTACTACTACTTCTATCTAACTAGTCTATACTATATACTGTCTACTACTAATTCTATCTAACTTGTCTATACTATATACTGTCTACTACTACTTCTATCTAACTAGTCTATACTATATACTGTCTACTACTACTTCTATCTAACTAGTCTATACTATATACTGTCTACTACTACTTCTATCTAACTAGTCTATACTATATACTGTCTACTACTACTTCTATCTAATTACACACTCCCATCGACCATCCTTAACACACTATCCACCTCTAACTTTCTACATATCTCTGTCCGTTCTCTACTGCTATCTATCACCGTCTGCTGACCCACGCTTCATTGGTCAGCTGACCGTCCTACGTGACCGGTCAGCTCCTGTATTTCCATTGGTCCAACTAACTAAGCTATACTCTGTTTCAGCTAACTTCGACTTGACTTCTAACCTAAACTAGCGTCATTACACACATACAAAAAAGTGCTTAATATTTTACGTGAGTGCGTGGTTGGTTATTGAGGAAATTAATAGAATAAATATTACATTATTCTCTGACATTTAAAACATAATTACTCAATTTTCAAATGCCGAGGTCACAGAAACAGGTAAACGCTACTTCGGTGGCCTAAGTGCCGCCAGGTTCGAAAGGGAACTTGGTGTTTACATACTTATTTTTCTCACTACACTCTACATTTTTCTTGTCTCAGGTACGCTTCTTTATGCAGACGGGGGAAGTGAAGGTCTAAACTGTAACAATTTTCTGTACGCCTTACATGGATGAGACCTTACGTTATATGTTTGCTTTCTCGTATATGAGTGTAGAGGAAGTATTGTTACTGCAAAAAATAGACAAAGATTTTGACTACTGTCGACATTTTAAACCTCTATAAGTCAGGAAAACTTCGTTTCGCAATTTTGTCCGATTAACTGTTGTCAACAATGTTTTATTCAGACTGTTTACTCCCTCTTTCACCAATATACACATTCCATATTAACAAGTTACCAGCTATCTAACCCAAAAAAGCCCCACCGCAATCGTTCTTTGGACCTTGGGTTAACATTACAATACTTAACATATGGAGTTAAACTCAACTCACAGACGCACTATCTCTGTTTTCTATTCTATTCTAACCTATTCTTAACATCTCTGTGTGTGTGTGTGTGTGTGTGTTTATCTGTCTATCTGCTTGTGTGTCTGTCAGTGAACATGTTAAATTCAGTACAGTTTCAGTTATGTTCACGAAATTTCATATATATATATATATATAGATCATATCATATTTGTGCAAACTTTTGGAAGTGGAACTTACTCTACTTCCAGTTTCTCAAAAGCCAATAACTAGAACACCGTTTAAGTTAGGTGAACGAAATTTTTTATATAAGAATTTAATAAAATTCGCCGGTTTATTTCGACTTTTGAACTATTTCTGTTTACCGGCGATGGGTACTCGCTAGGTTGAGTACTCTTTCAGTCAGGAAGATGAACTTTCATATAGAAGTATAAGATCTTATGCTTGAATTACTTTCAATTTTCAGTGACCTCCGATAACCGAAAGCGGTTCTTTACTCTATTACTGTTGCTTTTTTAAATTTTTGGTTTATAAAATATCGATTCATTTGTTTACAGATTCAATTAGTTAGACAGCGGTTATTTTATTCTATTAATTCTGTCGAATTTCGACCGATTTCCGTGACCCAAAATAGTGTCTCAGGAAAAACAATGCATATGATTAAACAATATAAACTTGTAAATTAATGTACACGAATGCCATATTTACATATGCAAATGGCTTAGACGTTCGTGTTAATTACACACACACATTAAACACTTAGACAACACACAAAAAATCAAGCCACCTACATACTGTATAGTTTCACATACTAAAACGATGCAGGATTGTGTTGTAAGTTAGGCATTTGCAATTCATCACGCGAAAACGGATAATCATTTATTAAAATCTGAGAGAAAACTCGCACTTAATTAAAGAAATGATGAAATAAAGTCCAAAGGACAATGTTCACTTTCCATTGTTTTGATATAACTTTTTTTTCTTAATACTAATTAACATGTTAACTTAATGTATGAATTAACGCGAAGTCTATGATGTTATTGTATAGAATGTTACTTTGCGTGCAAAAAAAATAAATTATCGAATCGTAAGTTTTTATTCTGAAAACCCGAGCAATTGATCCTGTTGTATAATTTTTATGTGGTTAAAAAAACGCTAGATGTGCTATATCTGAGCATTTTATTTGTTTGTCCACAGAACACTGGTCAGGAGTCTGGGAGAGGCTGGGGAGATTGATCCTGAAACCAGCGCCTTGTTGATAGAACTAGACATCGATGACTCTCCTTTCAGCGACAAGGTCAGTCTATCCACACCATCACATACAGGGAATATAGTCTGGGGAGTTCAGACTTGATGCTAATTTTGTTATGTGATAGCAGACCGTTGACAGCGTGAAACTCGTTACAATAATGTTAGCATTGACACTCAAGGCGTAATGGGGCATAGAGGTATAAACTGTTTAGGGAGCGTATTTTTTAGGAAACTTATCATCCAAGGGAACACATTCCAGGGAGTATATCATTCAAGGTAGTATATTATTCTAGGGAACCTTTCAGGGAACGCTAGTCCAGGAAACCTGTCATCCGAGGGAACATGCCATTCCAGGGATGATGTTATTCCTTGTACATATCAATATAATATCATACTATGGAACATAAAATTCCATAAAACTTGTCATCCCAGTGAATCTCCTCATCCTATGGAGCATAATCCGCTCATTGCATCATTCAAGGGAACATGTCATTGCAAAGAATATGTTATTTAACCATGAGAAGTTTTGTGAATTGTCACTAAACTACACAACACCTAACGGCAGTTAAATATTGAAAAAAAATTACGATATACCCCTGAACAAGATTATCTCTTTACGAAAAGTTATAGCATATTTATTTCAATAACATTATCAATGTATGGAACACTGTCTCAGTTAAACCCTTGTTTTGTGCACAAAGTAAATTCAAACATGTACTCACAGCTATAACATCTCCATTCTATATTTACATTGTTTCCCTTCAGGTAATTCAGTGTCTACCTACCAATAGCACATGGACCATCCCTGATTTAGAATATTCCTATCGTAAGGATCTCCGCAGATCTTGTATCTTTACCATAGACCCAGCTACTGCTCGAGACTTAGATGATGCGCTCTCCATTGAAGAACTGGGTGGTGGTAATGTGGAGATGTTTCTTTTTTTATCCAACTGTAAAACAAGATTAACATTACTTGATATATTTTTAGAATACTTTGTTAAACTAAATTTATAGCCGTTCAGATTAACGCAAAATGTAGATTGTTATTATTTATGTTTTTAACTTTGATATTTGAATCTGTTGTTCAGTACCATTATTACACATTATTTGATGTTCCTAACTTTATATAATTTGATGTGTTTTGTCCCAGGAAAGTTCCAAGTTGGAGTACACATTGCTGATGTTAGCTATTTTGTGAAAGAGGACACAGAGCTAGACATGGTGGCATCACGTAGGGCAACTAGTGTTTATCTAGTGCAAAAGGTAGGGTTTAATAGATAGCCATCATTGTTTGGTAGGCAGGGCATAAGCTGATCACTTATCCCAGGGGTAGGCAAGCTGCGGCTCGCGAACCGCATGCGGCTCTTTTGATGTCAATATGCGGCTCTTCAGCTGCATGCACAAATATTAATCGTTAATTATCATTAATAATTTATTTTATTTTCAAAACTCATAAAAATATTGTTCTGCAACATTCGGTAATGAATGATACAATAATAAATTTTGACAATAAACAATTATATTTGAATTCTATTAGAATATCCAGTTACTCCTTTTTTTCAATGTACTTCCTATTAAATTGTCCATTCCGAATTGAAACATTAAACTTCATGGTGGATATCACAAAGAAACTAAATGAGCTAAGTGTAAAACTGCAAGGAAAATAAAAAAGACCATATGCCTTGCTTGAAAAAGTGATTTGCTTCGAAAAATTTCCTTCTTTTTGTCTTGAAGAGACAGAGCGGTAAATTACAAAAGTCTGAAAAAATACCACGACGAAATCAATGCTTTGACATTACTATAAATAAAAGATGGATTTACTGAGAGATTTAAGCACCTTATGGACCACTAGGTTTTTTTTTATTAATGTTGGACTGCCAGGTATTTGAATAAGAGTAAAGAATACCCTTACAGTCCGTTGGGCAGATGAATGAAGTAGAGTTAATTTGCTTCTAGACCTCTGTATATGAAGAGAAAGTGTCGTCAGCACTTTGCCCAGCTTCCTTCGATTTCCTTAAGATGAGTTAGCTATTCATCAGAGCTGGGACGACTCTGGGTTAGCAGTCGAGCGCTCTCCAGCTTTGGGTACACCATATAGTGTGTTTACTTTAGCTGTGTTAATTGAGTCCCATGTCTTACACAGGTCGTCCCTATGTTACCTCATCTGTTGTGTTAGCATGTGTGTAGTGTGTTTACTTTAGCTGTGTTAATTGAGTCCCATGTATTACACAGGTCGTCCCTATGTTACCTCATCTGTTGTGTTAGCATGTGTGTAGTGTGTTTACTTTAGCTGTGTTAATTGAGTCCCATGTCTTACACGGGTCGTCCCTATGTTACCTCATCTGTTGTGTTAGCATGTGTGTAGTGTGTTTACTTTAGCTGTGTTAATTGAGTTCCATGTATTACACAGGTCGTCCCTATGTTACCTCATCTGTTGTGTTAGCATGTGTGTAGTGTGTTTACTTTAGCTGTGTTAATTGAGTCCCATGTCTTACACAGGTCGTCCCTATGTTACCTCATCTGTTGTGTTAGCATGTGTGTAGTGTTTTTACTTTAGCTGTGTTAATTGAGTCCCATGTATTACACAGGTCGTCCCTATGTTACCTCATCTGTTGTTTTAGCATGTGTGTAGTGTGTTTACTTTAACTGTGTTGAATCCATGTCTTACACAGGTCGTCCCTATGTTACCTCATCTGTTGTGTTAGCATGTGTGTAGTGTGTTTACTTTAGCTGTGTTAATTGAGTCCCATGTCTTACACAGGTCTTCCCTATGTTACCTCATCTGTTGTGTTAGCATGTGTGTAGTGTGTTTACTTTAGCTGTGTTAATTTATTCCATGTCTTACACAGGTCGTTCCTATGCTTCCTCGTCTATTGTGTGAGCAACTATGCAGCCTCAACCCTGATGAAGAAAGACTTACATTTTCTGTGATCTGGACCCTCAATGAGAAAGGGGAAGTAAGTCATTATTTGATTTTGTTTTTTTAAATGCTCTTCTTTTTTCTAGCAAACATTTTTACTGCATAGAGCTTTCTCACTTAAAGACTTATACTGATAGATATAAATGCAATAGTAAAGTGGTTTACGTATTAAAAATCCTATTAAAACTTAGCTTTTCACAAAATAAAATATTTTGTATTATTATAATCACTGAGCATTTTCTAACATCTTCAGATTTTTGATGAATGGTATGGGCGATCTGTTATAAGGTCCTGTGTGAAACTAAGCTATGAGCATGCCCAGGTAAGCAACACTTGCTCATTTTGTGAGAAATAAACCCATTTAGGAATGAGTATCTACTAGTGTAAACTTTATTGTCATAAGTGTCTTGTTAAGACCCCCTCATCTAATTTGACTTGGGATAGGGGAAATAACTTTAGTTAAGATTTTGGTTAAACCAGTATTATACCGCTAACACTTGTATTAAGTGATAAAACAATTTACTACACAATATCCTGCACAATACATCTGTCTATATAATTTAAATTTTTTATTTATTTTCTCAATTTATCTATCTATCTATATAATTCTCTTCTTGGAGATGACAGAAAACACCAAGCTGTAAGCGCGCTCCCTACCACCCCCACCCCTACATGGTCTGGTGAGCTGTAGTTCACGCTAAATGTTTACAGTCGTAGAGTCGGTTTTAGTGACGGCTATTATGGGCAGATAATTGAGTTTGAAACGATTTTAAACTTAGGAGAGGTAACTAAGAGGAGTTAACTTTCACGAGGAGGGGGAAGAGGTTGGGGAAAGGAGGGGGGTTATCGTCCTTAACGAGCTACTGATAGTGTTTTAAAGCAAATATTTTCAGTGACAGCATTGGTACTGTCGAATTCATAAATTATGAATTACTAAAAAGTAGAAAATAAAACAACTACATAAAACAACTGACGTATGATACGCCGCAGGTTGGCTCGTATATCTCTATATATAATTCTCTTCTTGGAGACGTTAGAAAACAAGCGCGCGCCTTGCAGTCCCCTCTCTTCCTCTCTAGGAAGTCTGGTGAGCTGTGTTTACAATCGTAGAGCCGGGTTTAGTGACGCCTATATGGGGCAGATAATTTAGTTTGAAACTATTCTAAACTTAGAAGAGGTAACTAAGAGGAGGCTGATTTCACTGCTTTCACGGGGGGGGGGGTAGAGGAAAGGAGGGTTTTAGTGTTTTAAAGCAAATATTTTCAGTGACAGCATTGGTACTGTCAAATTCACAAATTATGAATTACTGTTAAGTAGAAAATAAAACTAAATAGCGGCGTGTCATACGCCGCGGGTCGGCTCGTTATATATTATTCTCACAAAAACATCTTGTAAATATTTATTGTATAGAACACATAAACATTAAATAAGTGCATTGCCTGTATTTTTATTATGTTTTATTAGGGCTTTATTGAAGATCCAGAAATACAATGGCGCCATGACGAGTTACCTACCATCACCAACTCATTTACAGCTAGTGATATAGTCACCAAAGTTATTTTGTTAAATAAAGTAATGTAATATGTTACACTAATGTATAGTAATTTGTAACACTGTGTGTAAAAAATATTTGAAGCATTGATTTTAAAGTAGTAATTTGTAATACCAAACCTTGTGTAGTATTTAGTAGCACTGAGCAAAATGCCTCCTAGATTTGTCTCCTGTTGGGCTTTGATTATAATTTAATTAGTATAGTAATATTGATAAAAAAAGTAGTTCCAATGACAATGTTGATTTTTTTTTTGCATTTAAAATAATTTGTGTATCGGAATAATTGTAAAAGATGTGTGTGGTTTTTAAAAATATTTTTATTTTTTCTATTTGTCCAATTTTTTTTGTGATCAAGCTTTTATTTATAATTTGTAAACTATTAAAATATTCAAATACATTTGATGACAAAAAACGTGGGTACGTTCACCATCAAATTTCCAAAATTCGTGTGTTGTGTGCTTTTCGCTTTAATCATAAATCTGCCCGACCCACGTTTTTTGTCATCAAATGTATGAACAGTCATCACAAGAACCTGCACAGCTCGAGGAAGCACAAAATCTACGAGCAGTCATTGGTAGATCCCCTAGGGTCGGAAGAAAAATTTATTTTCTACTTTTTAGTCCACAAGAAAAACGTGGTTTTTTAAAAAGTTTTTTTAAGTATTTTTTTTCCTCCTTTTTAGTCCGTTGCTACACATGAAAAACGTGGTTTTAAAAAAGTTTACAGTAAACAAGGACAAAAGTACTTTTTCTAAGTGGGTGTGTTTAAGTTAAAACTCGTAACTTAAACTTCACTGATTTCTAATAGCGTCTTTCAAGATAAACGCCTTCCCAATGATATCGCAAATTTTCTAAGTAGCCAATTATATTTTAGTAATTCAAAAAATGCAAAGTCGTAAAGGCTATCTCCGATATAAAAATGATTCCCAAGTGGGGAATCGAACCCCGGCCGCCGCGGTGAGAGCGCGGAATCCTAAGCACTAGACCACTTGGGACATGCATGGATGGCACAGATTCAAACATAACGGTTATAGAGAAGGGGCGTAATTTAATTAAGCTAATTTAGGTCTCTAATTGCTCGTTTTTATGATTGCACCTGAAATTGTTAGGCGAAAATAGCCTGCATGCCGCATTTCAGATCTCTAGAGCAATCAGAAGTGGGCTAATTTTCGTTGTTAATTTTAACAACAAACAAACAAACAAACAAACGCGAAGCTGAGTTAAGAAAAACGTGTTAGTTAATAAAATGAGATTATTTTCCTGTTATATTTTTGTATGTGTTGATATTTTAAAATAATTTTAAATAAAAGTATCGTTCTTTTTGCATGGACATATGGGAACAAAAAGTGGTTTTTATGCCCATATTCTTAATGGTTGAATATTAGTTTCATTAAATAGTAAATACACATCTTCTGTTTTTCTAATCTAATAGAAAGCTAGAGCTATGCTAAATTTCAAATTTAATTAATTCAAGATATAAATATTGCGATTTTATGGATATGTGTGAATAAATTATGTTGATTTGTGTATGCTTACAGATAGCGGTAAATTTGAGGCAGAAACGATTTGACAAAGGGGCACTGGAACTGGATCAGGTCAAAGTACAATTCGCCCTAAATAAGATATCGGGTTTACCGAATGGCTATTCTGTGTATGAGCAGAAGGACAGTCATCGGTGAGGTTTTGATGTCACTTTTTATCTGCTGTTTGTTGTAGTATGTCAAGAGTTTTAAAAATGTTAACTAAACCCACAGTGAAGTAAGAGTTCAGCATTAAATCCAGCCACATTTAATTTACCTGAATAGAGTGGACATAACTATAGACTATTTGTTAGTGATTCTCTGCTCTACCATTCAACCACACTATCCCCTCATATCATGAGGATATCAAAGTAAGGATGTCAAGCTTTGAGAAAGTAAGGATGTCAAGCTTGAAGAAAGTAAGGATGTCCAGCATCTCCAAGATAAGAGACATTAGAACTTAGGAGCTTAGACCAATATAAAATGAGATTTCTTTTAAATCTGTTTTTCTGGGTAGTGGATGTTCTTTCCCCACCCACTCCGAATTGAGAGAAGCATGAAAAAAACCACGAAAAACCGCATATAATCAGTTTGTATCAAGAAATTAATTCACTACTTTTACTGTTTAATCAAAGGCAATTGACACACTAAATTGAATGAAAAAAAAAAACAGTTTATTTTTTAAAAGCTGTATATTTTACATAATAATGAAGTAGTGCATCCATAATTTGTAATCGGCTGTGGGCTAATGGTTTTTTTTTGTTATACAGGTTGATAGAAGAGTTCATGCTGCTTGCTAACATGTCTGTCGCAGATAGGATTAAAAAAAGCTTCCAGGACACTGCCATCCTCAGACGTCAACCTCCACCTCAAGTCAAATCTTTGGATGAAATAGTAAGATCATTCAGGAATGCCATGCTATCTCATAATCTTTAACATTTTATAAATTTTAATTTGACTATTCAGTTGTTGATCCAAGCATTTGTAACATGTTCAAACATTCACTGTTTATTAGATGTATTCATTTTAAAACAAACTAGAACATTGATACGTTAGATAATTGAGAGGTAAAATAGACATAGTGTTACCTCTTTATCCAGCATAACACAATTTTCCCCATTATCCAGTATAATCCAAGTAACCCCTGTTAGTCTGTCTCATCTAAGTTACCAGATTGTCCATTATAATCTAAGTTACCCTTTTTATAAAACTTTAAATTTCCAGAAAAAAGTGTGTGAAAGTTTCGGATTAAGGATAGAAACAGCTACATCGGGGGATATACAAGTAAGTCTTCAGTTTTCTACGCCAGCAGATACACACAAATGACAGTCGCTTAAACTCTCGCAGATCATGTTTTGCACGCTTTACCAAAGAAAACTTTTATTTTATCCTTTATATATGCTATGTATTTTCAAGTACATCTACATTATTTATTTGTGAAACTGGTTATACGTCGCATTATTTGTGTTCCGTTTATATTTAAAATAAATCTATGAAGTCTAGCACCAGCCTTTATGTGGAGACTAAAATATCGTTCTTGACTTTTTTAATTTCTCGTATAGAGAAAGTCTTGTAATCGTGCAAATAAAAAAAATCGAGATTTTTTATAAATCTCGACGTTTCACACCTCACTGATACGGAAAAACATAATTTTGCAATCTTGTCCGTATGTCTGTGTGTCTGTCTGTGTGTCTGTAAGTAAACACGATAACTTGAGTACCGTAACAGCGGGGTTAATGAAATTTCATATATAAGTATTATATCAAAACCGTAGATAATGATCAACTTTTGAGCGATTTCCGATAACCAGAAGTGGTACTTTTTCTACTTTGAATTTTGTAAAAGCCTATAACTTGAGTACTATTTCAGATAGATAAATGAAATTTCACACTTAAGTAAAGGATCTAATTTTCTACCTTTTGTCAAATTTTGAGTAATTTCCATTGACCGGAAGTACTAATTTACGCTATTTCCGATTTCTCAAAAAACGCATGTAAATTTATAAAGTACTAAAAATATCCCGCACTTTTATGCACATTTTATTAGGCGTTCACTTGGTGTGGGACGGAGTGGTTTAGCTGTAGAGAGCTGGACTGCTAACCCGTTAGTCTCGAGTTCGAATCCGAGTTCAAGTCAGTAGACCGTCCCTGAGTCCACCCAACTCTGATGGGTACCTAACTCCTGTTAGGAGAAGTAAAGGCGGCTGGGCATACTGCTGACCACACTATCTCTTTATATGCCGAGGTCACAGAAACAAGTGAACTCTACTTCTCTTGCCCCATAGACCGTCAGGTTTAAAAGGGAAACTTTTCACTTGGTGTGCAATTCTTTTTTTACGAGATTCTATTCTATTATAAAAAGTTTAAGTAATTAAAAATGGATAACAAATATTGTCTATGTCCTGAGTTGCCATCCCTCGTAATTTTATATTAGAATATTCGAGAAAGTTTAGGGGAGATCACTCCCGGTTTATTTTTAATACATGTTAATTTCTATGAACGTACCCTTATGAAACATGTATAAAATCGTTTTAATTTTATCATAAATTTAAATCAAAACAGTTTATAATTTATATGTTAAAATCTACATATTATGGTTAGCCCCCCTCTGTGTTCAAAGCCACGTTGTGGACAAACCCCCTATGATCAAACCCCTATGGTCAAACCCCCTATGATCGAACCCTCTATTGTCAAAGCTCATTTGTTGTCGCAGCTCCGCTGTGGTCAACCCCCCTATGGTCAAACCCCCAATGGTCAAAGCACCTGTGGTCAAAGCACCTAGGACCCCGAAATCAAGTCAATTTTCAGACTTTAACCAGCCAATGGGAGACTTCGGACTTTGACCATTACATATATATATATATATATATATATATATATATATATATATATATATATATATATATATATATATATATATATATATATATATATATATATATATATATATATATACTGATTGTACAAACGTTCTTGGCCCGTGGAGCAGCGTAAATAGATCTTTATTATTTTAAGTTTGGAAAATGATCTTTCTTCTGTAATCACTGTGACAGGTAGAGTTAGAAATTAAATAATGCAGTTAAGACTTCTGAAAACTTGAAGAAATTGAGGAGTACTTGATAAATTACAGTTCTCCCTAATCTTTAATTGTTGATATTTTCACAAGTTCATCTTTCAGCATTGAGGCTATCTGTTTCATAACACTTTGTAAAGGAAATTCACATGAAAGATCTCTGTATTTTAATTGTAGAGCTTCGGCAGATTTTAAAATGTCTCTCTCTTAAAGTTTTACTAACTGTGAAGGAGCTAAGAAGGCGAACAAAGTACATGCGTTCCATGAAATCTCTTTTCTATTTGATTGATGTCCAACACAAAGTTGAATACATTAACTCTAAAGTCGTCTTCATTTCCAAAACGGTGGTCACAGGATAGTTCATCACAATGTTTTTAAATAGTTTTTGCCTCTTCCGTGGGAAACTTTGATTGATCTTCAATTAGTCCGCTATTTGTATTATTTCATCTGTAACTAAACTGTACTGGTTTTTATATTGTTTTAAATGTGTGCTTGCAGTATTTAGAGAGTCAGTTGCAGTCATGATATAAAATTTTGTGTCTGTAACATGGTTGATGGGAAATGCACTTCAGCTAATACCTTGGACAGAAGCACGCAAATATAAACAAACTAAAATGTGTCTTTCTTGATACTTTTCAATGATAGGTCAAAGCTATCATTATATCTAAAAACCGAAGCTTAACTGCCACAAGAGAAGTATATCTTCCAGCTCAATGAGTCGTTTCAGGGTAATCTTTGACTCTCTTGTAAATTGTGATAGTAGGTCCTGTTTATGCTGTTGCCAAAGTAGGAATATATATTTTCTAATGTTGTGAAAAATGAAGAAACTTTCTTGCAGCTCTTGACGGCATCATTTATTACAAGATTCAAGTTGTGTGAAGCACAATGAACATACAGAGCACTTAGAACACCATTTCTCAAGAGAGCTTGAACACAATTATATGCCCCACTCACAACACTTGAACCATCGTAGGCTTGTTCTCGGCATTTAAATAAGTTTATTTCATTTACTTTAAGCATCTTTAATATTTCTTGATACAGTCCGTCCGCTGAATGATCTACTATTTCATTTAACCCTAAAAATACTTCTCTTATTTCAAATGATGTAGATTCATTTGTATCGTTTAGATTAATCTTTAGGTATCGAAATACTGGACTGTGTAAGTCGCTTTTTGTAATATCCTGTGTAGTGTCCATAATAATGGAATAAAAGGACGCGATTTTAATTTCAGCGACTACTGTAGTCTTTAGGCTTGTTGCTAGGCAATGTATAATTTTGTTTTGAATTTTGTGACTTAAATATTTCTTAGTTCCTTGTTTCATTACGTTGTCATATTTGGATAAAAGTTTCTCATGGGAGAAAAAAATTTCCATTATACCCTTCGTGCCGTTTTTCACGGTGTCCGTCAAAAGAGAAATAATTTTTAGAAAACATTGAAGTAATGTTAGTTAGACGCTTTAACACTTGTACCCAAAAGTTTGATTCATAGAGGATTTGCTCCTCTAAGTGTTTATCAATTGTTTGATTGTTCTTCTACTTTTCGTAGATGCAACATGATCGAATATAAAAGTGGATTTGTTATGTACTTTTATCTTTTTTGAAAGCCCTAGCCAGTCTCTAACACCTTTTTTTTACGCCAACTTTCGTTTTTTAAGTAGAAAACAACCAACACAGCTTGCAATATTCAGCATCCAACTTAGGAGAATAAAACAGCCACAACCTTTTAATAAACCCATTTGTTGTTGAAGTTCTATAAAACTCTTTAGAAAACATCCGGTTATGTTGTAAAGGATCTCGTTTAAAAGGTCCTCGAGGTGGTCAACAAGAGGCGGACATTATTATATTTCTCTTGACATCATCTGTTAATATTTTGTCCTAATAATCTGCAATATCTGTAGAAAATAAGCCACCAGTCGTAGAATCACTGTCTATTTCTTCGTCAAAACTTCCTTTATGTTTATCTGTAGTAATATAATTCAGCTTAGCATTACCAGAATCAGAAGTATTTTGTTTATCGTTTTCAAACTCCTCTACATCTCATTGAAATTGTCTACATGTTTCACGGTCTTTCAAGCTATAGTTTTTGCTTTTTTCTCAAAGACGTTTGCCGACTATAGTGTTTATTTGTAACTGTAGAAGAAAGATAACTCGACCTATACCGACGTTTTTTATTTTATTATTATCTTCTTTTCAATTAGCTAACCCCCGCGCTGCCGGGTCTGGCGGCACCGTAGTTCCGTCCCTTGACACATACTTTAGTTTTTCTTCCCCTGACATCTCTCCCACGAAAATGAAATTGAGTGACAAATACTTTAGTATTTCTTTCACAAAATTCTCTTCTATAAATTAAATGTATGTGCCACAGAAGTCATTACAGCACCTCAAAGAAGACGGTGTACCTCACCCCATGATGCAAGTACTAGCTGTGATGCTATCAAAATCCATGCAGGTTGGTTCTTTTTGTTTATAATTCATGTGAGATTGCTTAAGTAGTTTATGCAAGCCTGAAAACATGTTGGTACCTGTTTGCGCTATAGTAGTACTCACATTATAGAGACGATCATAATGATGTCTGTTGTATGCACTATATTAATCAACACAAGTTAGGGAATATGACAACAATGTTTTGTACCTTCTAGTAGTCTACACATCACGAAGAAGATGATATAAATTAGTCTGTGTATGATGGTAATGATGTAAACACTTCAAATATTTACAAATCACAGATTGTAAGAACATGACTTTAATTCTGCTCTATTGGCTCAGATAAGATAATGCTGTCTTGTCTGTTGCAGAAAGCAGATTACTTCTGTTGTAGTGCAATCCCAGAATCCAGCCTCCAGCACCACTACTCACTAAATGTTGAAAGATTTACTCACTTCACGTCCCCAATACGCCGGTACCCAGACATCCTGGTGCACAGACTCCTGGCAGCAGCCTTGGGTAAGAGCTTGGCCATGCAAGGTACCTTAAATGAATATTAATTAAACGTTTGACTATATATTTGGTTATGTTAGAAAAGTAGCTTCTTCTTCTTCTTCTTCGTTCTTAATTATTAGTGTTGAAGGGGATCGAGATTTATCTGCCAGTGGGTTTGAACTCGAGACTTTGTTCGAATTTATCAACCATGAGCTTTTTGCCGACTCGACCACGCCTCCAACACAATTAAGCGTTACGTGTCAACTGGTTATGCGCCATTGAGGCCATTGACTCCGATTTCAGCCTGCTTTTCATTTTTGGATTTGCTTCCATAGCCAAGAACAAACTACAAGGCAGCAGGTGTTTGATTTTGGAGTTGTCTCTCCTAGAAGAGTGGCTGTCCCCAGCTAACGAGCCTCGTCTGCCCGAGGGTTCGAACTCGAGACTTTTCGGTTTAGAAACCATGAGCTTTACCGACTCGACCACGCCGACCCCTAGAAAAGTAGCATTTTACGATATTATTCAGTATCTCAACATAAAAAAAAATAAACTGATATTTTAAAATTAAACTTGTAGCACAGATATTCTTTGAATGACATGTTTGCAGTAAACAAAGTTTTCTAGATAACAGTTAAAAATACAGGTGTCAAACTGAGCTGTGAGAAGCTAGAAGTTGTCTACAATAAGTGTTGCTTATTTTATCTAATTGTTTAAGTTATTTTTGTATAATCTTCTTTGTGTTTTTTTAAAAAACATTCTTTGCATATCAATATTCTAGAAGGTCGTGAACCACCAACGCGTTCTATCCAAGATTTACGAAGGCAGGCAGAACACTGCAATGTAAAGAGTCACGCAGCTCAGGTAGCATCAAAAAGGAGCGACGAAATATTCTCCTACCTGTTTATCAAAGTGGGTGAAGTTACCCAGAATTTATATAGCATTTGTAAGGTGATGTAGGTCACAATCTAGACAATGAATAATTTGGCTTTTATGTATAATTTCGCAAGCTGATGAATATGCATGTACATCTCTAATCACATCCAAACTTTATTGATAAATATTAGACTACTTTGTGTGAGCTTGAATCAGATTTAATTTCTTTTACACTGATTTAAGAAATGCTTTAATTCAATTTTAATATACATTAACAAGTTTAACATGATTGAGTAGTTAAAATGGATTTTACTCATTAAAATAGTATGCAAAATAATTTTTTTGAATTAACATGTTTATTGGTTGGTGCTTGCCTGATTTAATTCTTTGATCTCCACGTATAATAGGCTGGACCACTGGAAGAGAGTGGAATGGTTATGGCAGTTTTAGACAAATCATTTGATGTTCTTGTATTGAAACTGGGCGTGGTCAAGAGGGTTTACTTGGAGGTAAGTTATGTGATGTAAGGGTGTATTATTCTGTAGGGTTAGTTGAGCTATGTGTTGTTAGGATGTGTTGTTAGGGTAAGTTGAGTTATGTTATGTAAGAGTGTGTTGTGTCTTGGTAGGGTAAGTTAAACTATGTGCTGTAGGGGTGTGTTGTGTCTTATAGGGTAAGTTATATGGTGTAGGGGTGTATTGTGTCTTATATGTTAAGGTGAGTTATGTGGTTTAGGGGTGTGTTGTGTCTTATATGTTAAGGTGAGTTATGTGGTGTAGGGGCGTGTTGCAACTTATAGGGTAAGTTGAGCTATAAGGTGTAGGGGTGTATGGTAAGGGTAAGATGAGTTATGTTGAATCATCGGTCGTGAGAATCCTCTGGTGCCCGGGCCATTAAGTGACTAGGAACATCCCTAGCTCCACCTTAAGCATTTCTGTTAAAGAGTTTTACTGTGGACTAACACAATTTATGACTAAACTAAACCAGATGTGGCACTCGGCGCGTTGTGGTTGTGTAATTGGTTGCTACCACGAAGGCCGCAACATCCTTGACACATCTGTGGTTGTGTAATTGGTTGCTACCACGAAGGCCGCAACATCCTTGACACATCTGTGGTTGTGTAATTGGTTGCTACCACGAAGGCCGCAACATCATTGACACATCTGTGGTTGTGTAATTGGTTGCTACCACGAAGGCCGCAACATCATTGACACATCTGTGGTTGTGTAATTGGTTGCTACCACGAAGGCCGCAACATCCTTGACACATCTGTGGTTGTGTAATTGGTTGCTACCACGAAGGCCGCAACATCCTTGACACATCTGTGGTTGTGTAATTGGTTGCTACCACGAAGGCCGCAACATCCTTGACACATCTGTGGTTGTGTAATTGGTTGCTACCACGAAGGCCGCAAAATCCTTGACACATCTGTGGTTGTGTAATTGGTTGCTACCACGAAGGCCGCAACATCATTGACACATCTGTGGTTGTGTAATTGGTTGCTACCACGAAGGCCGCAACATCCTTGACACATCTGTGGTTGTGTAATTGGTTGCTACCACGAAGGCCGCAACATCCTTGACACATCTGTGGTTGTGTAATTGGTTGCTACCACGAAGGCCGCAACATCCTTGACACATCTGTGGTTGTGTAATTGGTTGCTACCACGAAGGCCGCAAAATCCTTGACACATCTGTGGTTGTGTAATTGGTTGCTACCACGAAGGCCGCAACATCATTGACACATCTGTGGTTGTGTAATTGGTTGCTACCACAAAGGCCGCAACATCCTTGACACATCTGTGGTTGTGTAATTGGTTGCTACCACGAAGGCCGCAACATCCTTGACACATCTGTGGTTGTGTAATTGGTTGCTACCACGAAGGCCGCAACATCATTGACACATCTGTGGTTGTGTAATTGGTTGCTACCACGAAGGCCACAACATCATTGACACATTTGTGGTTGTGTAATTGGTTGCTACCACGAAGGCCGCAACATCCTTGACACATCTGTGGTTGTGTAATTGGTTGCTGCCACGAAGGCCGCAACATCCTTGACACATCTGTGGTTGTTTAATTGGTTGCTACCACGAAGGCCGCAACATCATTGACACATCTGTGGTTGTGTAATTGGTTGCTACCACGAAGGCCGCAACATCCTTGACACATCTGTGGTTGTGTAATTGGTTGCTACCACGAAGGCCGCAACATCCTTGACACATCTGTGGTTGTGTAATTGGTTGCTACCACGAAGGCCGCAACATCCTTGACACATCTGTGGTTGTGTAATTGGTTGCTACCACGAAGGCCGCAAAATCCTTGACACATCTGTGGTTGTGTAATAGGTTGCTACCACGAAGGCCGCAACATCATTGACACATCTGTGGTTGTGTAATTGGTTGCTACCACGAAGGCCGCAACATCCTTGACACATCTGTGGTTGTGTAATTGGTTGCTACCACGAAGGCCGCAACATCCTTGACACATCTGTGGTTGTGTAATTGGTTGCTACCACGAAGGCCGCAACATCATTGACACATCTGTGGTTGTGTAATTGGTTGCTACCACGAAGGCCGCAACATCATTGACACATCTGTGGTTGTGTAATTGGTTGCTACCACGAAGGCCGCAACATCCTTGACACATCTGTGGTTGTGTAATTGGTTGCTACCACGAAGGCCGCAACATCCTTGACACATCTGTGGTTGTGTAATTGGTTGCTACCACGAAGGCCGCAACATCCTTGACACATCTGTGGTTGTGTAATTGGTTGCTACCACGAAGGCCGCAACATCATTGACACATCTGTGGTTGTGTAATTGGTTGCTACCACGAAGGCCGCAACATCCTTGACACATCTGTGGTTGTGTAATTGGTTGCTACCACGAAGGTCGCAACATCCTTGACACATCTGTGGTTGTGTAATTGGTTGCTACCACGAAGGTCGCAACATCCTTGACACATCTGTGGTTGTGTAATTGGTTGCTACCACGAAGGCCGCAACATCATTGACACATCTGTGGTTGTGTAATTGGTTGCTACCACGAAGGCCGCAACATCCTTGACACATCTGTGGTTGTGTAATTGGTTGCTACCACGAAGGCCGCAACATCCTTGACACATCTGTGGTTGTGTAATTGGCTGCTACCACGAAGGCCGCAACATCCTTGACACATCTGTGGTTGTGTAATTGGTTGCTACCACGAAAGCCGCAACATCTTTGACACATCTGTGGTTGTGTAATTGGTTGCTACCACGAAAGCCGCAACATCCTTGACACATCTGTGGTTGTGTAATTGGTTGCTACCACGAAAGCCGCAACATCCTTGACACATCTGTGGTTGTGTAATTGGTTGCTACCACGACTGCCGCAAAATCCTTGACACATCTGTGGTTGCCTAGCAGACTTCTGCCACCCTTATATAGTGTGATCAATGCACACATGGTTAAGATTTTCATACAGTACACCTTGGGCTGTCTGGAAGATAATGTGAAAGAACGGATGGCTGATGATGATGCTGATACTTTAATACACCCAATCACGCCGTCCCCAAGATTTTATAATTAAATTCCTTTCTTTTTAGATTGTACTAATCCGCAATGAACAATTAAAAATAGAAAATGATATTTTTTAAAATCTCTAATGGGATGCACTTATTTGCACTGTTTGAAAATAAATCATTCTAATTTAAAATGGATGTAGTTACAAATGTTATAAACAATCTAAAAAAAGAAGCAAAAAACTTAACAAATAACAATAAAGCTATTGCGATCAAAGTTAAGTTTCCTTAATGATCACTGAAATGAACACTTATGGGGAAAAATTATTATATTAACTTGCTGCATGTACCTTAAGAAGATATAAGTAATGTCCCCTTTCAAACTTGTCGTCTACTCACGTAGTAGGTAAAGAAACGTTCACATTTTTCTGTCACCTCGGCATATTAAGGGATAGTGAGAATAGGACAATATTCAGTCGCCTTTAGTACCCAATTAGGTACCCATCAAAGTTAGGTGGACTCAGATGTGCTACGACACTAAACACTGGCCCGAACTTGAGACGTTTATGTTAGCAGTCAAACACGCTATTATTTGGCCACGGGTTCCCATTACCAAAATGTACTCTCACAGAAAACTCCATTTATTTTGACAGAGGCTGCCTCTGGCGTCTTCTCAGTACCACAAAAACTCCAAATGTCCTGAGCTTCTGCTAGAATGGAAGCCAGACGAATCATGTCATCGCTCAACTAGACATAAGATCACTCTATTCTCCATTGTTGAGTGCTGCCTCGCAAGTGATAAGGAGCCCCTCAAGTGGTCGGTAAGTTTTATGCTAAATCATGCTTAAACAAGTTGACCCCTCAGCTTAGTCTTGGCCATTGACTGTAAGTTGTTGTTTTTTATGTTTTTCATGCTCTTGCTTCTAAGATTTTTCTTTGTTTCGCAAATCAATTCCACATTGAATTTGTAAAGTAAACAATGAAATGTTACCCTTTTACACACTATGCTCACCTGAATGAAAACTATGACGAATTCTTTACCCATCTGCCTTTACTTTCTCAAATTGTGTCAGGTACTCATTAGAGCTGGATGGACGGGCTATAGGCACTATAATGCAAGCATAAATTTTTCAAAACTTTTTCTATTTCAGTGTATTATCAAGAGACCAAAAGATGAGATCACTTACATGGATGCTGGCCATGATTGAAAGATTGAAAGTCTTCACAAACATTTTGGGTGCTTGCCTCCCCTCGGGAAAGGCTAACAACACAATGCAACAAAATAATTATGTGATTAACTCCCCTTTTTACCAATTTGTATATAAACAGAACGGGTCTACGACAAATTCCCGAAAGACACTTGCCCGAATGCCGTTTGCCCGAAGGCCGATTTCCCGAATGGACACTTCCCCAAATACGACAAATGCTCGAATGGACACTTGCCCGAATGCGACAAACGCCCGAATGGACACTTGCCCGAATGCGACAAATGCCAGAATGGACCTTGCCCGAATGCGACAAATGCCAGAATGGACACTTGCCCGAATGCGACAAATGCCCGAATGGACACTTGCCCGAATGGGACAAATGCCCGAATGGACACTTGCCCGAATGCGACAAATGCCCGAAAGCCACTTGCCCGAAGGCCGTTTGCCCGAAAAATGTTAATATTAGATAATAAATAATATACCCAAATATACATTCTTAATCAATTTAAGTTTGAAATTTTGATAACAAACACAATTCTAAAAATAAAACAAAGTTGTTCATATTTTTTAATTTAGCTTTTATTTTTTTTTTCAAAACTGAGAAAGTGCAGTAAGAAATTGTTTATTCTTTAATAAATGTAAGGTGATGTTGGTGGCGGTGTTCGTACATTCTTTTGATGAATGTTTTGAACACCTTGTTTAGACGACGTGTTGCGGTGGTTATATAGCTTTTATGACACGGCGTAGGCGGCGAGGCGTCTCGCAACAATGAACAAAGGCGCGTTTGTTTGTTTATCTTGTTATGCTAAACTTGCGTGGTGATCATTTAACAAAAGAATGAGGCGCGGTCTAGGCGGCGAATTTACTAAAGGTAGTCAAATATTTTTGATCTCCATAATGCACCTTGTTTACACAATGTATTGAAGCGATTACTTAATAAAGAAACCAAAATTTTTTTTAAAATCCTGAGATAAATGAAAATGGTATTTTTGTCTTATTTCATAGATGGAAGAGAAAGTATGTTTCTACACTTTTTAAATAGCAAATACTAATTAATTTAAAATGTCTGGGTGGTAATATATAATATTATTTTTTTCCCTATCTTTTTGCGTAGATGTGTTTTGTTTATCAATATTTTAAATTTAAATTGATTACGAATGGTTATTTAATAATATATAATGTTAACATTTTTCGGGCAAACGGCCTTCGGGCAAGTTTCCATTTTGGCATTTGTCCCATTCGGGCAAGTGTCCATTCGGGAATTTGTCGCATTCGGGCAAGTGTCCATTCGGGCAATTGACGCATTCGGGCAAGTGTCAATTCGGGCGTTTGTCGCATTCGGGCAAGTGTCCATTCGGGCATTTGTCGCATTTGGGCAAGTGTCCATTCGGGAAATTGGCCTTCGTGCAAACGGCATTCGGGCAAGTGTCTTTCGGGAAAACGTCCGGCTCCAGCATGTTGGTCAAGTGACTACAGCATGGGTTGGTCTAGTGCAGCATGGGTTGGTCTGGTGCAGCATGGTGTAGTCTAGTGACTACAGCATGGGTTGGTCTAGTGACTACAGCATGTGTTGGTCTAGTGACTACAGCATGTGTTGGTCTAGTGCAGCATGGGTTGGTCTAGTGACTACAGCATGTGTTGGTCTAGTGCAACATGGGTTGGTCTAGTGACTACAGCATGGGTTGGTCTAGTGCAGCATGGGTTGGTCTAGTGACTACAGCATGTGTTGGTCTAGTGCAACATGGGTTGGTCTAGTGACTACAGCATGGGTTGGTCTAGTGACTACAGCATGTGTTGGTCTAGTGCAACATGGGTTGGTCTAGTGACTACAGCATGGGTTGGTCTAGTGACTACAGCATGTGTTGGTCTAGTGACTACAGCATGTGTTGGTCTAGTGACTACAGCATAGGTTGGTCTAGTGCAGCATGGGTTGGTCTAGTGACTACAGCATGGGTTGGTCTAGTGACTACAGCATGGGTTGGTCTAGTGCAGCTTGGGTTGATCTAGTGACTACAGCTTGGGTTGATCTAGTGACTACAGCATGGGTTGGTCTAGTGACTACAGCATGGGTTGGTCTAGTGACTACAGCATGTGTTGGTCTAGTGACTACAGCATAGGTTGGTCTAGTGCAGCATGGGTTGGTCTAGTGACTACAGCATGGGTTTGTCTAGTGCAGCATGGGTTGGTCTAGTGACTACAGCATGGGTTGGTCTAGTGACTACAGCATGTGTTGGTCTAGTGACTACAGCATGGGTTGGTCTAGTGACTACAGCATGTGTTGGTCTAGTGACTACAGCATGGGTTGGTCTAGTGACTACAGCATGGGTTGGTCTAGTGACTACAGCATGTGTTGGTCTAGTGACTACAGCTTGGGTTGATCTAGTGACTACAGCTTGGGTTGGTCTAGTGCAGCATGGGTTGGTCTAGTGACTACAGCTTGGGTTGGTCTAGTGCAGCATGGGTTGTTCTAGTACAGCTTGGGTTGATCTAGTGACTACAGCTTGGGTTGGTCTAGTGACTCCAGAATGGGTTGGTCTAGTGAAGCATGGGTTGGTCTAGTGACTCCAGCATGGGTTTGTCTAGTGCAGCATGGGTTGGTCTAGTGACTCAAGCATCGGTTGGTCTAGTGACTACAGCATGGGTTTGTCTAGTGCAGCATGGGTTGGTCTAGTGACTACAGCATGGGTTGGTCTAGTGACTACAGCATGTGTTGATCTAGTGACTACAGCATAGGTTGGTCTAGTGCAGCAAAGGTTGGTCTAGTGACTACAGCATGTGTTGGTCTAGTGACTACAGCATGTGTTGATCTAGTGACTACAGCTTGGGTTGGTCTAGTGACTACAGCATGTGTTGGTCTAGTGACTACAGCATAGGTTGGTCTAGTGCAGCAAAGGTTGGTCTAGTGACTACAGCATGGGTTGGTCTAGTGCAGCAAAGGTTGGTCTAGTGACTACAGCATGTGTTGATCTAGTGACTACAGCTTGGGTTGATCTAGTGACTCCAGCATGGGTTGGTCTAGTGACTCCAGCATGGGTTGGTCTAGTGACTACAGCATGTGTTGGTCTAGTGACTACAGCTTGGGTTGATCTAGTGACTCCAGCATGGGTTGGTCTAGTGACTCCAGCATGGGTTGGTCTAGTGACTACAGCATGGGTTGGTCTAGTGACTCCAGCATGGGTTGGTCTAGTGACTACAGCATGTGTTGGTCTAGTGACTACAGCTTGGGTTGATCTAGTGACTACAGCATGGGTTGGTCTAGTGACTCCAGCATGGGTTGGTCTAGTGACTACAGCATGTGTTGATCTAGTGACTACAGCTTGGGTTGGTCTAGTGATTACAGCATGTGTTGGTCTAGTGACTCCAGCATGGGTTGTTCTAGTACAGCTTGGGTTGATCTAGTGACTACAGCATGGGTTGGTCTAGTGACTCCAGCATGGGTTGGTCTAGTGACTACAGCATGTGTTGGTCTAGTGACTACAGCATAGGTTGGTCTAGTGCAGCAAAGGTTGGTCTAGTGACTACAGCATGGGTTGGTCTAGTGACTACAGCTTGGGTTGATCTAGTGACTACAGCTTGGGTTGATCTAGTGACTACAGCATGGGTTGGTCTAGTGACTCCAGCATGGGTTGGTCTAGTGACTACAGCATGTGTTGGTCTAGTGACTACAGCATAGGTTGGTCTAGTGCAGCAAAGGTTGGTCTAGTGACTCCAGCATGGGTTGGTCTAGTGACTCCAGCATAGGTTGGTCTAGTGCAGCATGGGTTGGTCTAGTGACTCCAGCATGGGTTGGTCTAGTGACTACAGCATGGGTTGATCTAGTGACTACAGCATGGGTTGGTCTAGTGACTCCAGCAGGGGTTGGTCTAGTGACTCAAGCATGGGTTGGTCTAGTGAAGCATGGGTTGGTCTAGTGCAGCAAAGGTTGGTCTAGTGCAGCATGGGTTGGTCTAGTGACTCCAGCATGGGTTGGTCTAGTGACTACAGCATGGGTTGATCTAGTGACTACAGCATGGGTTGGTCTAGTGACTCCAGCATGGGTTGGTCTAGTGACTACAGCATGTGTTGATCTAGTGACTACAGCATGGGTTGGTCTAGTGACTCCAGCAGGGGTTGGTCTAGTGACTCAAGCATGGGTTGGTCTAGTGAAGCATGGGTTGGTGTAGTGCAGCAAAGGTTGGTCTAGTGCAGCATGGGTTGGTCTAGTGACTACAGCATGGGTTGGTCTAGTGACTACAGCATGTGTTGGTCTAGTGACTCCAGCATGGGTTGTTCTAGTACAGCTTGGGTTGATCTAGTGACTACATCATGGGTTGGTCTAGTGACTCCAGCATGGGTTGGTCTAGTGACTACAGCATGTGTTGGTCTAGTGCAGCATGGGTTGGTCTAGTGACTACAGCATGGGTTGATCTAGTGACTACAGCTTGGGTTGATCTAGTGACTACAGCTTGGGTTGGTCTAGTGACTACAGCATGGGTTGGTCTAGTGACTACAGCATGTGTTGATCTAGTGACTACAGCATCGGTTGGTCTAGTGACTACAGCATAGGTTGGTCTAGTACAGCATGGGTTGATCTAGTGACTACAGCTTGGGTTGGTCTAGTGACTCCAGCATGGGTTGGTCTAGTGACTACAGCATGGGTTGGTCTAGTGACTCCAGCATGGGTTGGTCTAGTGACTCCAGCATGTGTTGATCTAGTGACTACAGCTTGGGTTGATCTAGTGACTACAGCATAGGTTGGTCTAGTACAGCATGGGTTGATCTAGTGACTACAGCATGGGTTGATCTAGTGACTACAGCATGGGTTGGTCTAGTGACTACAGCATGGGTTGGTCTAGTGACTCCAGCATGGGTTGGTCTAGTGACTACAGCATGTGTTGATCTAGTGACTACAGCATGGGTTGGTCTAGTGACTCCAGCAGGGGTTGGTCTAGTGACTCAAGCATGGGTTGGTCTAGTGAAGCATGGGTTGGTCTAGTGCAGCAAAGGTTGGTCTAGTGACTACAGCATGGGTTGGTCTAGTGAAGCATGGGTTGGTCTAGTGCAGCAAAGGTTGGTCTAGTGACTACAGCATGGGTTGGTCTAGTGAAGCATGGGTTGGTCTAGTGCAGCAAAGGTTGGTCTAGTGCAGCATGGGTTGGTCTAGTGCAGCATGGGTTGGTTTAGTGGTTACAGCATGGGTTGGTCTAGTGACTACAGCATGGGTTGGTCTAGGGCAGCATGGGTTGGTCTAGTGACTACAGCATGGGTTGGTCTAGGGCAGCATGGGTTGGTCTTTTACACAATATTTAGAAACATTTTTAAGCTGAAAGATTCAAGTTTATTTCGCAGTTCATATTGTCCAATTTATTCAGCAGCTTCTGCTGTTAATGTCTTAATGAAAGCTTTCTTTTGTGCAAAATGTGCCTTGCGCTGGGCATTGGATAATTTCACGCGATTCCACCTCTTCTTCTAAACTTCCTTTTTGGCAGCTGGCTTAGATTTCGAAGTTTTTAAACACTTCGACTTCTCGATAACTAGGGTCTTGGGGAAACCTACACTATATTTAGTATGCATGCTTAACTAACAATTATGCCGTCTTTTCATTTTTACTAAAATATAGTGAGAACGCTTTATTTTTAACAGATAGAAGTTAACTTTTAAATTGTCAATTACATGTATTTTAATTTTATAATACCTGTATTTTTAAAAATTTTCTTTTATTCTTGATTTGCTAATTAATTGGCTTTTCAATTTTATGCACATGTTTTATATTCCTAAATAGTTATATTCTTTTAAATGTTATTGATTTGGTATTTTTTAAAATTAACAGTTAATAGTTATATAATTAAAATTAACTCCCCCCTTTCTTATGTATATCGCATGTTTTTGGGGACGTATGTACAGCACTTTTGAATGGTTGTAAAAGATTTTTTTTGCAACTACATTTTTTATTGAGTTTGTATTGTGTTTGAAAAATGGCGTCCAGTTTAATGAAGCATTCTAGTCTAACTTACGTATCTTTAGGTTTTCATCTGGTGTATTCTCTTTAATTAATCACTTAAAATATAAAATATAACACTTTGTTGAAGTTGGTGTTTTTTGTGTTAAAACAGAAACAAGATTAAAAATAATTTTTCGATTACCAGTTGCCTGAGCCCTAAACAAATTTCAAATGTATCTGGCCTTGAAGAAATCAATTGTTTATTAATGTATACAAGATGCCAATCACTGTAATACCTATTTAACTGCAGGCAAGTTTTAAAAATCTGTCTTAGAAATCTGTGATAAAATTACCTTAAGAAATAAGTTTTTCTAACAAAAACTAACAAAGAAATGTTAAAAACATTATTCAAATATTATTGTAGATTGATTTACTAAAACTTTTATTGCTAATTTGCATTAATGATCACGTAAACTGGTATATGTGATTTAATGTTTGTTTAAGACCATTAATAAAATACATGATCTCTTTATTATTAGGCTTGTGTATTTTAGTTGCATGACAAGCTTTGTATTAGTCTAAGTATTTCTTTATATATTAATACTATATTATGGCATGATCTATCTTTACTTTCTCGTTTACGGACAATTAGGGGAATTATTGAAATGGTGCAAAAACAACAGCAACAGTTTTATTTGTGTGCATGTGTGGAAACACGATAACTTGAGTACTGTTTCAGGCATGTGTTCTAAATGTCATATAAGGGTAAATGGAAGCTTTAGAGCTATTTCCAGTAACCGGAAGTTCTAAGAACTTTTTGCCTGAATGTGTTATCTCCAATAAGCAACAACGTATCAACCATTTCTATAGCCCTATTTCACTAGAAGTGCTCTCCCAACTGTAACTGCGAATGTACGAGAAAGTTTAGGGGAGCTCACTTCCGCTTTACAATGTTTGTGTTGCTGTGAATACGCAATAAAATTCCTTGGAACCCAGACTTTATAGGGGTCGGTGTGGTCGGACTGAAAAGTCCAGAGTTCGAACCCCCTGTCAGATAAGGCTGTGGTATCTTTTGTCCGTGAGATCATTTGTCCGTGAGATCATTTGTCCGTGAGATATTTTGTCTGAGATCATTTGTCCTGAGATCATTTGTCATGGAATCCAGAAATCACACTTAAGCTCTTTTTCATCCCATCTTCTTTCCATGTTTATCATTAAATAATCTCAGTCGTATGAGGTAAAACGAGGGACGGAACTACCGCTAGATCTGCAATGCTGGAGCCCAGGCCGTTTAGGAAACCCAAAATCCGACCAAAATCAGCAACTTATAAACTAGTAGTTGTGTAAAAAAAAAATATCAACTTCAGAAGTGATTTTTCTATAGTAACTAATACAAACACACTGATGCATAGACAAAAAACGGTTACATGAGCTGTAGTCTGAAAGATTGGAACACGTTCAGACCACCTCCGTGACTTATTGCTTCAGAATAATTAGTCTAATAGGTGTGCCCAAAAGCTAATTTAAATAGTTTTGTACTAAGCAATTTCTTCACTTAATTATTAAAAAAAGGCTAGCTAAAGAATGAAATAGCTATACAAAGGAATGTATTCAAAATTGTTAATGCAAATGAGAAAAAAAGATTAAATGCCATACGGGAAACCATAACACATACCGAACCAATAAGTTTAAATAAGTTTGATCGGCTTGCCAGCTATAAATTTACTATTTTTACATTTTTTTGGCAAATATAAATGAGATAATGACGTTTATAAAACACGATTATATCAAGCCCGAAATAATTAGAACATACTTTTGTGTGAATTGTTAACTCAAGGTGGTTAGGTTAAATTATTAAATAAATCTAGAATAAAACATAACATTTTCAAGTAAAATGGCTTTTATTGCTTAACATATCACCAAAAAAATTAAGAATGAAAAAAAAAATGCACTAAATAGTAGCCTTACGAAAACGACAACTAAATCTAAATCTAAATCTAAATCTGAATCTGAATCTGAATCCGAATCCGAATCCGAATCCGAATCCGAATCCGAATCGGAATCGGAATCGGAATCCGAATCCGAATCGAAATCCTAACCCAAACCCAAATCCAAAACAAAAACAATAAACCGGGAGTGATCTCCTCTAAACTTTCTCGAATATTCTAATAAAAAAATACGAAGGATGGCAACTCAGGACATAGACAATATTTGTAATCCATTTTTAATTACTTAAACTTTTTATAATAGAATGGAATCTCGCAAAAAAAAAAGAATTGCACACCAAGTAAACGCCTAATAAAATGTGCATAATAGTGCTGAATATTATTAGTACTTTATAAATTTATGTGCGTTTTTTGAGAAATCGGAAATAGCGTAAATTAGTACTTTCGGTCAACGGAAATTACTCAAAATTTTACAGAAGGTAGAGAATTAGATCTGTTACTTACATGTGAAATTTCAATTATCTATCTGAAATAGTACTCAAGTTATAAGCTTTTGAAAAATTCAAAGTAGAAAAAAAAAACTTCCGGTTATCGGAAATCGCTCAAAAGATGATACTGATCTACGATTTTAATAAAATACTTATATAGGAAATTTCATCAACCTAGCTGTAACGGTACTCAATTTATCGTGTTTACACACAGACACACACACACAGAAACACAGACATACGGACAAAATTGCAAAATTATGTTTTTCCGTATCAGTGAGGTGTAAAACGTCGAGATTTGTAAAACTAAAACTAAAACTAAAACTAAAACTAAAACTAAAACTAAAACTAAAACTAAAACTAAAACTAAAACTAAAACTAAAACTAAAACTAAAACTAAAACTAAAACTAAAACTAAAACTAAAACTGAAACTGAAACTGAAACTAAAACTGAAACTGAAACTGAAACTGAAACTGAAACTGAAACTGTAACTGTAACTGTAACTGTAACTGTAACTGTAACTGTCACTGTCACTGTCACTGTCACTGTCACTGTCACTGTCACTGTCACTGTCACTGTCACTGTCACTGTCACTGTCACTGTCACTGTCACTGTCACTGTCACTGTCACTGTCACTGTCACTGTCACTGTCACTGTCACTGTCACTGTCACTGTCACTGTCACTGTCACTGTCACTGTCACTGTCACTGTCACTGTCACTGTCACTGTCACTGTAACTGTAACTGTAACTGTAACTGTAACTGTAACTGTAACTGTAACTGTAACTGTAACTGTAACTATAACTTTAAACTTTAACTATAGCTTTTCTTTATAGTTATATAAATAGTAGTCTATAATTTATTGTCTACTTTTTAGTGCGTTAGTACATAAAAGCTTGTCATTAAAACGTTTTTTATGAAATTTTTAAAATTACTTTACATGTTTTTATTTACACTAGAGTTTTATGACTAAAAACCATTGCGCGCCTATTGAACGTGATGACGCGCTATTGAACGCGATGACGCGTGTGGTGTGGTTGGATAGATATGCCTACTAATTTGGTGAAAGTTTTAATTAAGTCATAAAAAATTAAATAGGCATCCAATTAAGTCAATTTAATTTCAGATTGCATTGTGTTCATGTCTTGACCCACGTGCCAACTGTGAACCGTATTTGTCAATAGAAGTGTCCGAATTTTCGCTCGAGCGTTTCGATCAAGACTGACGACTGACGAGGAAGTGAGTTAAATAAAAGCTTGTAAAAATCATGTCTATATCCCGAGTTCCAATTCCCTGTTGTTTTATATAAGAATATTCGAGAAAGTTTAGTGGACATCACTCCCGGTTTATTTTAAAAGTTTAAGTAATTAAAAATCATGTTTATATACCGAGTTGCCATCCGCTGTTGTTTTATAGGAGAATATTCGAGAAAGTTTAGGGGAGATCACTTCCGGTTTATTTTTACGAAATTTTATTCTATTTAAAACGTTTAAGTAATTAAAAATTGATTAAAAATCATGTCTATATCGTAATGTTTCATCTCCCGTAGTGTTATATAAGAATATTCGAGAAAGGGGAGATCACTCCCGGTTTATTTATACAGTTTTCTTCTCTGTAAATTGTAATAGAAATAAATCATGTATGCTTAGAATACCAATTTTCTATAAGTTTTAGTACATTTTAGTAGATCAAAGCAGTAACGATAGATAATACGAATGCGTCAAAAGTTGAATAAAAATTGTCGTAATACCTAGTACAATAATATTTAAGATTTAATCGGAAGTAACCCTAATAGTAATAGGGAGTAGCTAATTTTTCTAATACAATAGGGGGCTTTTATTGTTTATATGTATCATTACATCGTTTTATTACCGAGTGTTGTTATCGTTTTTCGGACGTTCCGTGTTCCTACGTAGGCTACTGTGAGGATAGATTTATTTTCCGACAGTAGTATTGGGGATTCCGTTTTGGTTTTCCTCGGTTGAAGGAGTGTTGGCTCTGTAGCTTCCTTCCAGGTTTGGCTGTATTTTGAAGTTGTTTCTTCCTAAGTCTGAGTTAATTCCAGACTTGGTTTCGGTTTCGGTAACTAGATCTATACTTTATTTAAGTGGACGAGTAGTTAACCCATCGCACAACACCCAACACGGATGACCATTTTGTCTGACCCCCACCCGCCCAGACCTGTCCGGCTTGGTTAAACCTGCCTGGAGCACCAGCCCCGCCGGCATAGCTCTGGGGCTCACTGGGACACACAGCATCCCGCCACTTCTAGGCGGTGTACCGCCACAAAAAAAACATATCGAGGTTAGAGTTCACATCTACTTGATGGACGTGTTCATGGGTCAGTGAGATAGTCCTAGCCATTCCCTTTTACACCTATGGCAAAATTAACTTACGTAAAAGAGAAATGTAAGCCTTTACAATCCATCAGGATAGAAATGCTAGAACGTGTTCTCCGATACATGAGTCATTCCAGCAATTCAGTTCCTTCTCATCGCCTCGACTTTCGAACGCTTTGAATCTTACAGTGATAGTCTCAGTGCGGACGCCCAGGTGGTTCCTAATTAATTAATTACTTAATTAATGACATTATTTTAGTTATTAAACCTGCTCAATATTTGGCGTACGTGCAAGGGAGCAATATCTGTAGCAACAATCCATAACAAATTCAGGCCTAAAAAGCGCTTGAAAAAATAGCTAAATTATTTAAATATACCACATTCATTGTAATAAGGCTAATCAATGATAATTAGATTGTCCACTAGGTTCATCGCGTATTTGTTATTCAAAAAGATTTTTCGGTAGGCTTAATTTCTAAAAATAGAATTTATAAATAAAAAGCAACATTCTATGAAAATATCTGGGCTCAGCGGCAGAGGCGTAGCGACCCTTCCCGGCGCCCGGGGACATACTTTCAATTTGGCGCCCCCCTCGGGAGCAAATTTTCGATTTGCACCCCCCCCACTCGAACTTTTCATTTGCACCCTCCCCCCCTCAAACTTTCGATTTGCACCACCCCTCGAACTTTTCATTTGCACCCCCCCCTCAAACTTTCAATTTGGCGCCCCCCCCCTAGGGTCGGCGCCCGGGGACATATGTCCCCCCCCCCCCCCCCGCCCCCCCCCCCTCGCTACGCCTCTGCTCAGCGGTATCATGTTTAAAAATGTTACTAAAAGTAGTTCTAGGGATGTTTTGGGGTGGGGGTTAAATAGTAAAAAAAAAATTGGCGTTATTTATGGATGGACCCTTAATTAAAAAAAATTCTTCGTGAGCGATAATTAATTGATTAATTAAATTTTGGGCTTAGTTTAGTCTCTTGCTCTTTAGGTTTATTCTCATTATAATTGTATGAAATAATTCCGATTCTTAAATGTTAAGATATGTGTCAATCATTGGCAGATGCGTAGCGAGGGCGGGGCGGCGGGTGCGGACCGCACGAGGTTACACCATTTAGGGGGGGGGGGGTGGGGGGTGACACCAAGGCGAAAAATTGTAAAATAAATAAAAGAAAAATGCCTTCTTGCCAGTTAAATTAATGGTTAATTAAAGTTAAACAAATATAAATACTTTTTCTACTATGAGTTTTTCAAAAGCATATAACTTGAGTAATTTTTCAGATAGGTAAATACAATTTCACAAGTAGGTAAAATATCTAATTCTCTGCCTTCTTACAAATTTTGAGTAATTTCCGTTGACCGGAAGTAGTAATGTACGCTATTTCCGAATTTTCAAAAAATGCATGTGAATTTATAATGTACTAATAATATTCCGCACTATTATACACATTTTGTTGGCGTTCTCTTGGTGCGCAATTCTTCTTTCTACGAGGTTATATTATATTTTTAAAAGTTTAAGTTGCCATCCCCTGTAGTGTTATATAGGAATATTCGAGAAAGTTTAGTGTGAAGACTATAGCTTGAGCACTAGTCCATGTAGACGAAATTCGTATATAAGTACAAGATCTTCTTCTTGGATTACTTTCAATTTTTTAGTGACCTCCAATAAACGGAAGTTGTACTTGACCCTATTTCTATTTTCTAAAATACCGATAACCTGAGTACCGATTCAGTTCAATTGACGAAATTGTTAACGTAGGAATAAAATCTCATTCAGTTGATTCTATTCATTTTTAATGGATTTCCGGTGAAGGAAAATATTACTTTCAGATTTTTTAAAAACAGATTACTTCTACCTGACGTATTTCTCGCTCTAACGGTCTTATATAGCAAGTCGAAATCCTGAGGGGGGGGGGGGGGGGGGGTGTGCAAATCGAAAGTATGTCCCCGGGCGCCGGGAAGGGTCGCTACGCCTCTGGCCGGGAGTCGGCCTACACACAACTTCCGCACACACAAATCGTTTCGCAAAATGAAAATAAAACAAATCATCCCATCCACTCACGTTAGGAAAAAACGATGATTTAAGTTGGACGATAAACACCTAAAACCAGTGTTTTTTTAAAACCCACTTTACGATAACGACAATTAACTAATATAATTGTGCTCAGTGCATTAAAATATTTTACAAAAAAAAACCCACACTATATTAATTTTAAATTACTGAAGGTAAGCTTTTACACCAGAACAAGCCAATGAGTTAAATAATTTCTTAACAAACGTGATTCTGATGCATTAGAAATTTCCTGAACTTTGTGTTGAATGTGAAGTAGATTGGTAAGCTGATTGCCGAATTCAATATCTCAAATATCATTCGTACATTCCCGACAGTTAAATAAATTAAGTCTAAGTGCTTGCCAATGGCGAACTCAGGAATACACACCGTTGTTAGGAAAACACAATCTTCGGCGTGTTGCACAAAATATACACAAGGGAGATCACTACAACTTGTTTTACAACATGGCGTTCTTTCCCAGTTAATTTTCCAATATTGTCATTTGAAAAATATTCTTTACTCTGTGTCATTTTAGCAACGGATCGTGGATAATTTTTAGCGTTCACCGATCTGAACTTTTGTGATTTAGTTAATGCTTGAGCCATTATAATGGTTGATATTGTAATAACTGCCTGTGTTAAAAGCGGTATTGCCATCCCCAAAATATTCCAAACAATATCTTTGACATATGTTCGCTCTGGCGATAGCCATGCTGACGGTCTTGACATGTTGTGTGTTAAGTCAAATGTATCAGCCACGCCCATACACATAAGAACAGGGACGTAAGCCACTGCACAAAACGCAAAACTCGCTAACATAAATATAACGGAGGTTTTCTTTTTGATTATGTGCTTGAAAATAAACGGCAGTGAAACGCAGATACATCTCGCTAAAGACACAAAACTTGTGTTTAAAGCCACCACGGCTGAGCAAGGAATAAACAGATTGGAACTAAAAAGCCCCAAAATGTAAGGGTCTATGTTATACCACTTGTTGAACATAAACTCAGACGCGTACAAAATTCCACTAATACCCAATGCAAGAGACACGAAAAAGAGTGTTAAATCGGAAAAGGACAATAAAAAAAAACGAAACCGTCATTCCATCTTTTAAACCCATCGCATGAAACGTCTTGATATTGATTATATTGGTGAGCGTCCCTAAGGTTGCTAAAGTCACATGTATAATACTACATGCTAACACCCCTTTAAGAAAAAGATCAAACGTGTAGACTATTTCTGGATTTGAGTTGTCTTTCATGGTTGAATTCTGCATCTTAGAATCACTAATTATAAAACAATTGGAATCTGTTAGAGTTTTTTCAAGAGTAGCTCCTTTAAAATATTTCAAATACTGTTAGTTTTAGTCACTTATTTTCCAAACGATTAATTTGTCTCTTAATTATCATAAAGCAAATCAACAAAGTTTGATTATGGAGAGAAAAAACCCGTGTATCTCACAAAAGAAGCGTATACCAACTATCGTGTGGGGTACTTTATTTATAACTGGTGAATTTGTATTTTTATTTACATAATTAACAAACATTACAGTCAGTTATATCTCTAGTTGTTTTAAGATAACAAAGATCTATAAATATACTCATAGAAAGTTGTTGAATAAAATATTACAATGTTGTTTGTAGTAATAGGTTACTCATTCTTTTAACATACTGAATAACTTGATTTATTTTGTAATTTGCATCATTAAAATAATCGAGTAATAGATTTTGTTCAGTAGATGGTTTACGAAATTAGAGAAAGACAAAAAAGACACCATTTAACTCCTAATACTAGTCAGATAATTATACAATAGGGTTCCGACATACCTTTTAAATTATAAAATGTTATAATTTTACAATAATATTATTTCTTCCTTTGTTTTTTTTTACATCGCTATGACAAAAATATGTGTTATATTCTATTTTAATGACGATTCATTTTAATCGATGATCGTAGTTTATTTGATGTTAGTGTCTAAATAATTATATCTCAGTGTACCGTTTGTGTCGTTTTTTTTTGTAGCTTTGTTATTGTTTAGTGGAAAATTGGTTTACGACAAAATATATTTTTCGTAGCTATTCAATTTAACATAACACGCATTGTTTTAAAAACATTTAACAGTTATAGGAAACGTTTATATTAAAAAGTATGATGTGAAACTTTATTACAATGAACACCACACAACATATTCTGATGTTAGATTTGAAAACAGAGGCCATTGCTGCTATCGGATTAGATTTATTTCTAACCAAGTTGCTGATTCTGATACCGCAGTTTTTCGCTGTATTAATCAAGATTCAACTTCTAATTGCAAGAAAACACGGGTTGATTATTTCGATTGATTTTAGGACTTATTTAGAAAATACTTTTTTAGGCATAGGTCATCTAACATACAACAAACACATCGAAGTTAATCTTTCGGGACTTGATATCTACCGCTATCGTTTATTTTGTACTTATGTTGTAAAATACATACATTTTACATATTTTATCGATTTTATAGCATGGTTACGTTTTACTATGCAGCACATTGTTCAAATAAAATATTTCGCCTTCTCTTAGTTCAAGTTTCTTCTTTACATAATATGTCAGTGCCGATGGTTTCGGTGTTACAAACATATTTCGGTAATATCTCACGGACACTCAGAATGCATTTGAGGCTAACGACAAAAATAAAAATGTTACACAAGTGGAAAAATTTACTAATTGGAAAAATGTGACTAACTTGAAAAATGTAACTAACTGGAAAAGTTTGAGTAACTGAAAAAATTTGAATAACTGGAAAAAGTTAACTAACTGGAAAATTAATGTGACTAACTGGAAAAATATGATGCAACCCTTACGTATAAGTAGTAAAATGTGAGCAAAAGTGACCTTTACTGGTCATATAAGGAGGTACGGGTCGTGTTTACAGTTACGGTGATATGTATTACTTTTCTGTGTAGTACACGGTACGGCAACTATCACGATGTGAGATACAACAGAACAACAGACTCAAACAATAAACTTTGTAAAATAAAAAAAATAATTAAAAAACACTATTATAAGATGATTTTACGTATGAACTAAAGAGACAAAAATAAATTAATTTCTTTAAATACATTGAGGTGCATCACCTAAGTAACTACAAGCAAATCGTGGAATCCGTTTAAAATTTTAGTAGACCTATGGGATTACAGTTCGTTATACAGCAGCTACATTTTTATAGTTATTTACACAGTAGTGTATTATAACTTTTATTTTAAAACATTATTTTATTTTCTTCATTTTATGCATGTTTGACAAAAACATTTTTTAATATAAAAAAAAAAGTTTTTAAAATTGAATAGAAATAACTTGCGAAGCTAAATAAGCTTTCACAACACATTTCACAACTAATGCACACATCAAAATGTGTTAATACCTCGATGAAGTAATCTTTAAAGCAGTATTTAATTGTTTAAAAATAAATATTTTAAAAATATAGTCATGTGAATTTCTGCTTGTAAACTCTGTAATAAATTCGTTTAGTAGGAGTGGTTAAAATTTCGCTCGAAAGTTTCGACCCATTGAGAAAAAGTTAAAAGCATTAGGTACGGAGGAGATTCTAGTTATATAAAATATGTTTACGGTCTTCATAAGGCATTTTTCTTCTTTGTGAAAGTTTACAAAGCTGCGATTTTAATTTTAACTTACATCTAAAATATACTTACATCTTAAAACTTTCTTCAAAGAGATTTTCTCGTTAAATAAATTATGTAAAAATAATATTTAAATTTTAACACACAGCAGTTGATATACAATAGTAAAAAAAAAAGTTTAAAAAATAATAGTTATATTAAGATCTTCTGTCATGTATCTTTCAGTCTTCTTCTTCTTCTTCTTTCTTGATAGTACTTATGTCGGAGGATTTAAACAAGTCCAACAAATTGGATGAACTGGACTGTGATCCTTCAGTCATTATTTTCTCAACAAACATGATGTTTCACGTCATAACGTTGTCTAAACTTAGTGTTGAATGTGTAGTAAATTGGTAGACTGATGGCGGAGTTTAATATTTCAAATATCATTCGGATATTGCTGACTGTCACATAAATTAGATTCAGCTGTTTGCCAAGAGCAAACTCAGGAACGATAACTCCTGCCAGAACAAACACGATTTTAGGTGTGTTACACAAAATATAAACAAGGGAAATCACCACAACTTGTTTTACAACTTGTCGTTCTTTTCCGGCTAGTTTTCCAGAGCTTTTAGTTTCATTGGTCCTGAAGATTTTCGCAAGTTTTAAGTCTGTTTGAGCGTTTGCCGATCTGAACTTCTGTGAGTTAGTCAACGCTCTAGCCATGATACTAGTTGATGTAATTATAATCGCCTGTGTTGAAAGCGGTATCGCCATTCCCAAAATATTCCAAACTATATCCTTAATATATTTTCGATCCGGAGATACGAACGCCGAAGGTCTTGACTTATTATGGGCCACATCAAATTTATCAATAACACCCATATACATTAGAACAGGAACGTAAACCCCTGCACAAAATATGAAACTCGCTAACATAAACATGATAGAGGTTTTCCGTTTGATTATATGCTTGAAAAGAAACGGCAACGAAACACATATACATCTTGCTAGAGACACAAAACTTGTGTTTAGCGCAACCACGGCAGAACAAGGAATAAACAGATTTGAACTAAACAGCCCAATGATGTAAGGCTCAATATTATACCATTTGTTGAAAAAAAACTCAGACACGTACAAAATTCCACCAACGCCCATAACAAGAGACACAACCAATAAAGTAAAATCTGATACGGATAAAATAAAAAATGAAACAGTCATTGCATCTTTCAAACCCATTGCAAGAAATATTTGGATATTGATTATGTTGGTGAGAATCCCAAATGTTGATAACACCACATATGTAATACAACATGTCAACATCCCAGTTAAGAATTGCTTTGGAGTAAGGATCATATTTTGATTGAATGTGTCTTTCAAGGTTGATACCTCCATCGTAATTAACAATTTAACGATGAATTTAATAGCTATACTATTTGTTTAGTTTTCAGAAAAAAATTATCGAAATGTACATTGCCTCTCTAAACAGTAAATGTTTTTTTTTTTAAATTCGTTGAATTTTTATTGAAGACGTTTATTATGAAAATTATGAATTTAATTTTTAAGATATATAAAGATTTAACTGATTATTTATCGTACACATATTTTTTATATTTGTTTTATGCTTACAGCTTTCTAATCTTTCTTTATTTAGATCAAACACAGCACACGTCTGCGCTAACGTTCTCTTTGATTTAATCAAATGTGACGGAGTATTTAAAGAAATAAGAAGAAACAATTAATTCTATCGATAACATTTTTCTCCTGTAATAATACCATTTTTAATCACAATAAATCAAAATTAATTTTTTTTTGGATTTTAAGCTTCAGATCATTGGACAATCTTTTATTTCTATAATTAGAGGTTTTAGAACAATGAAACAATGAAACAAACATAAGTATATACTACTAGTCAAATAATTACAAGACGCCGGTCATCCATACTCACTACTTAATTATAGAATTGTGTTATCTACAATAGTATAAATTTTTCTTGTTTTTGTCTTTTTACACCGTTATTACTAAATTTTGAGTCATCTTCTATATTTATCTCATTTTGTCAACGACAATGTGAAATAATTTGTCTAGTTTAATCGATTATACTGACTTCAAAATTATATGAAAGTTGAAATTTTTGAGTCGGTAATTTGAAAGCCTGTTGTTATAGATGATTTGTATATACAATGATAATAACAAACTTTGTTATCTTAAGAAACGTACATGGTATTTAGAGTTGTTGTGATTTTAAGACGAAAGGGAATTTTGTAAAAAAAAAATATTGCTGTGAAATTAGCAGAATATAGATCTATTATTATTTTATTACTTGTTAAAGTTAGGCCTGAGCAAAGTTTGATTAAAATTGAAGAAATTTTAAAATTCGATGCTGTGTTTACCAAATTCATAGTAGGATATTTTTGCCTACATAATTTACATTAAAATTGTCGTAACTTTCAAAATTGGGTTATTTGTTTCGTACGTATACTGGGAAAATACAGACATTAATTCCTCAGATTTAAACAAGTTAACGTACCCAATAGAAATCTGGTTATCTCAATCAAGATTTAGAGTCATGTTTTCTAATTGTGTTTACTTTCTAACGTTGTTTGCTTTATTGGTACACCTAATAAGCTACACATTTTTTTCTGTGTTAGAGAATAGGTTATGTGTGTGTTTTGCAGTTAAAGGAAAATGCAATAAAACTGATTTTCATGCTTTAAACTAATATTTCTGTTTTGTTAAATTAGGCGTTTGAGGACTAGATATCTACAAAGTTTTTTAAAACAAACTGATTTAATCTTTCTTTTAGAAATTATAAGACCTAGTTGAATTCACCACAACAAATTTATTTTCATGTGTTTAAAAATATCTCATATAGGCTTATGTACTTTCACTTGAGTCATTAGTCTCAAAAATGTTTTGTAAGTTACTCAAATATTAGACGTATGTTTGTGTTTAAAAAAAGCATTTAGTTCCTACCAATATAAGTTATATTATCTTCAATAATAGTCTCGAAAATCTGATGAGTGCTTGTTAATTTTACTTTAGAAAACAATGATTGAAACGCAATTTAAGTAGTTATTAAGAAATTTTAAAAAGATAATCTTAAAGAGTGCTATTTATACAGACATGTAAACAATAATTTTACACATTTTTCTGGCATTTTGTATGTGTTTATATATTTATGTCGACAGCCATTTATGTCAGCTATAAATCTGTATTATAGCTGTACATTTTACTATAAACTCTCAGCTGATTTCTGCGGCTGTTAATGTGTTTTACAGTGTAAAATGTAAAAGGCTTCTATTGTACATTACAGGTTGATACGTTATACTTGATTATGTCGGAGGGGATGCCATCCAACATTAAAATTAAGTATGTAAAAAAAAAGAAGAAATCTGATGTTAATTGTTTATGATAATATGAGATATTTTTACTTTGATATTCCGTCCAGTGCCGAACGGTAAAATGAATTAACATTTTTAAAACGTAAAGCAACGCTTTCACAATGTTGACGCAATAGATGGGTTTAAATGTATATCACCCTCGTACAGTGGTAGCATAAACAACAGTTTAATATTTTGATAATTAGTGGGTCATTACCAGATCCTAAGAAGTTTCTAGAATTACGTCATCTGAGAAGCAAAATCAACTGGTTTTTGTTGAATACATGACCCATGTGAGAATTTCTAAAAATCTAGTGTAACCATACCTAATATAGGTGATGCGATAGAATCAGAATGTGCTTTTTATTCGGAAAGTTGCGGCAAAACGCTGACTGGAGTTCATGTAAAATAAACCGGGAGTGATCTCCCCTAAACTTTTTCGAATATTCTAATATAACACTACGGGGGATGGCAACTCGGGATATAGACTTCTAGACATGATTTTTAATCCATTTTAAATACTCAAATTTTTTAAGATAGAATATAATCTCGTAGAAAAAAGAAATGCACACCAAGTGAACGCTAAATAAAGATGTGCATAATAGTGCGCAATATTATTAGTACTTTATAAATTTACATGCGTTTTTTGAGAAATCGGAAATAGCATAAATAAGTACTTCCGGTCAACGGAAATTACTCAAAATTTGAAAGAATGTAGAGAATTAGATCTTTTACGTACATGTGAAATTTCGTTTATCTATCTGAAATAGTACTCAAGTTATAGGCTTTTGAAAATTTCAAAGTAGGAAAAGTACCACTTTTGGTTATCGGAAATCGCTCAAAAGTTGATACGGAGCTAAGATTTTGATAAAATACTTATATATGAAATTTCATCAACCTAGCTGTAACGGTACTCAAGTTATCGTGTTTACACACGGACGGACACACACACACACACACACACACACACACACACACACACACACACACACACACACACACACACAGACAGACATACGGACAAGATTGCAAAATTATGTTTTTCCGTATCAGTGAGATGTTAAACGTCGAGATTTGCGAAAATCTCGATTTTTTTTTTGCACGATTACAAGACTTTCTCTATACTTCGTATATACGAGAAAGTAAAAAGAATGTAAAAAGTGCAATGTTTACTACATAAACTGCATTATATAGCAAATTGTCTAATTGTGTTATTTGGTAAATATGACAGGTGTGTTATTGGTAAATATGACTGGTAAATCATCGGTAAATATGACTGGTAAGTCATGGGTAAATATGAATATGACTGGTCTGTCTATTGTAAATACGTGTCTTTGATATTTACGATTAGGTTCCGTGACAAATGATCTCAGGAAAAATGATTTCAGACAAAATATGTCAGGACAAATGATATCAGGACAAATGATACCATGGACAAATGACCTCAGACAAAATATCTCAGACAAAATATCTCAGACAAAAATATCTCAGACAAGATATCTCACGGCGAAATTTTAATAGTATGTGCGATGATTTTAGTTGATTTGAACTTTTTTTTAATTGAATGTCAATATGGTTTTGTTTACTTTTTACTTTCTCGTATATACGAAGTATAGAGAAAGTCTTGTAATCGTGAAAAAAAAAATCGAGATTTTTACAAATCTTTTACAAATCTCGACGTTTTACACCTCACTGATACGGAAAAACATAATTTTGCAATCTTGTCCGTATGTCTGTCTGTCTGTCTGTCTGTCTGTCTGTCTGTCTGTCTGTCTGTGTGTGTGTCTGTGTGTAAACACGATTACTTGAGTATCGTTAAAGCTAGGTTGATGAAATTTCATATATAAATATTTTATCAAAATCGTAGATCCGTATCAACTGTTGAGCGATTTTCGATAACCAAAAGTGGTACTTTTCTACTTTGAATTTGTCAAAAGCCTACAACTTGAGTACTATTTCAGATAGATAAATGAAATTTCACATGTAAGTAAAACATCTAATTCTCTACCTTCTGTTAAATTTTGAGTAATTTCCGTTGACCGGAAGTAGTAATTTACGCTACTTCCGATTTCTCAAAAAACTAATGTAAATTTTTAGAGTACTATTAATATTGCGCACTATTATGCACTTTTTTATTTGGTGTTCACTTGGTGTGCAATTCTTTTATCTACGAGATTTTATTCTATTTAAAAACATTTAAGTATTTAAAATGGATTAAAAATCATGTCTATTGCCCGAGTTCCCATCCCCTGTTATTTTATATAAGAATATTCGAGAAAGTTTTGGGGAGATCACTCCCTGTTTATTTACGCATTATAATTGTGAATAAAATGAATTTGTTAAACAAAATTACTCCTTTAGCCTGAGAGGTATAAGAAGTGATAATGTATAAAATAAATAAATTAGCGGTAGCAATGCAACATTAATGTTCAAAACACGCAAAATATTTTTCAAAAATGTAAATGAGTCTACAGGTTCGTAACGTAAAACTATTGTTTTAAATTGCATCATCAACACAAACATAACGTTTACATTTCTTTGCTGGTAGATACATCGTAATGACCGCACCTCTCCAATACTATATGATCATCTATTGTGTGAACTCTTGCTCGGCATGTTCCAACTTCACATTTAAAAATCTCTTTGCCTGCTGCTCCATGTATTGCTATTATAAACATAAATTCACCAGAAACTAATGTCCTAAAACCTATGTGCGAGGTAACGAAAGAGGCCGTAGCTGATTAATCACACTACGACATACTTACCCCAGCGATGACCGCTGTCGTGTAAATAAACATTTGTCATCTGGTCACTAAGGTGTGACCAGTGGCGTAGCCAGGATCGTCTCAATGGGGGGGGGGTTCCAATTTTTACCCGGGGACAAACTTTCGATTTCCCCCCCCCCCCCCCTCAAACTTTCGATTTGCACCCCCCTCAAACTTTTGATTTGCACCCCCCCTCATACTTTATATATATATATATATATACCGAGGGGTCTATGGGGGGGGGGTTATGACCCCCCTAACCCCCCATGCCTACGCCACTGGGTTTGACTGACGCATAACTATTGACTTTAGATGTAAGTGGTATTGTCCCTGTAGGGTGGATTTCTCTCCCTTAAGGCATGTCTCTGCCATCAAAGCGGGCGGCCACCTTGACACGAATGTGTGTCTTTATTGTTATTTCATTCCCTTTGATCTAGTTTCGTCCACTTGACGTGGTAGGATTGTCTCATGTTCGGCAAGCCCATCTCAAAAAAATTCTTTAAATTAATTTTCGTATACTATATTAGCGATCCTAATTTTAAAATGTTTAGTGCAATATGACAAAATTTATACGGCAAACATTTCTTACAATTATTATATAGGCCTATAAACAATATTGAACATAGTAAACAAAACTATATGACAGTCAAATAATTTTTTTTTTAGATCAACTAAAATCATCAAATACACTATTACAATTTAGATGTGAGATATTTTGTCTGATATATTTTTTCTGAGATCAATTGCCCGTGCTATCATTTGTCCTGATATATTTTGTCCTGGTATCTTTTGGCCGTGAGATGATTTGTCCATGAAATCATTTGTCCTATTATCATTTGTCCTGATGTATTTTGTCCTGGTATCTTTTGTCCGTGAGATCATTTGTCCTGAGATCGTTTGTCATAATATCATTTGTCCGTGAGATATTTTGTCTGAGATTATTTGTCCCGTCACCATACGATTTGTACGTCGTTCACTTGACCCAAATATCTCCATGGTCTTTGTACAATTCCTGCTATCAATGACTAAGTAATGAGTTAAAAATTAATAATAATTAAGCTAAAATAGTGCAATGTACATGTAATGCACATTACTTTGGGTAGATAAGAAAACATTGATACAATAAAACATAATTAACAAAACATTTTATCTAATTTCTGCTTTTACAAATACACGAGTCAGTGTGTTGTCTTTATTTCTAAACACGTGAAATTTCGTTGCATTAGAAACTGCCTGAACTTTGTGTTGAATGTATAGTAGATTGGTAGATTAATGGCCGAGTTCAGTATTTCAAATATCATTCGCGCATTCCCGACAGTTAAATACAAGAAATTTAATTTTTTCCCATTAGCGAACTCAGGAACACACACTGTAGTTAGGATAAACACAATCTTCGGCGTGTTGCACAAAATATACACAAGGGAGATCACTACAACTTGTTTTACAACCTGTCGTTCTTTTCCTTCTAGTTTTCCAGATTTGTCACTGCTTTTTATATCATCATTTGATTGCATACCATTTTGAGCGTTCGCTGATCTAAATCTTTGTGATTTTGAAAGAGCTCGAGCCATTATAATAGTTGATGTAATTATAATTGCCTGTGTTAAAAGCGGTATTGCCATTCCTAAAATATTCCAGACAATATCTTTAACGTATGTTCGCTCTGGTGATAACCAGATCGACGGCCTTGACCTGTTATGGGTTAAGTCATATTTATCAACCACGCCCATACACATAAGAACAGGGACGTAAGCCACTGCACAAAACACAAAGCTTGTTAACATAAATATGATCGAATTTTTCCTTTTGATAATGTGCTTGAAATAAAAAGGCAATGAAACACACATACACCTAGCTAATGAAACAAAACTCGTGTTTAGCGCTACCACGGATGAGCACGGAATAAACAGATTTGAACTAAAACCTCCAACGATTGAAGGGTCTATGTTATACCAATTGGTAAACATAAACTCAGACACGTACAAAATTCCCCCAATGCCCATTGGGAGAGCCACGAGTGATAAAGTAAAATCGGAAATGGATAAAAGAAAAAATGAAACCGTCATTCCATCCTTCAAACCCATTGCATGAAAGATCCGGATATTGATTATGTTGGTGAGAATCCCAAATGTTGATAACACCACATATATTGTACAACAGGTCAACATGCCGGTAAAGAACTGCTCTGAAGTAAGGATTATATCCTGATTAGATGTGTCTTTCAATGTTGAAATCTCCATTGTGTAAGTATCAAATAATCGATGAATTTAAAAGCTTTTACTATAAGATTTGTTTAAGTTTTAAAACAATATAATCTAACAGGAATTGCTTCTCAAACAGTATCTTTTTTTAAAACGTTCAAATTTGATTTCAGACTTATATAACGAAAAAACAAAAATTAAATATTTAAAATACATATGATTGAAGATTCATATTTTTATTTATCTTACAAATATTGTATTTAGTTTTTCTTTATGCTTACAGCTTTCTAATTTTTCTTTATTTAGATCACGTCTGTGATATCTTCCGCTTTGATTTAATCAAAGTTGACAGAACTTTTAAAGACAATAAAAGGAAAGAAAGAATTCGATTGACTACGGTTTTCCCTAAAATATTGCTATAATTAAACACACTAAATCAAAATTAAATTATATTTTTGGTTTTAGATGTTTTTTTGAATGTTTAACTTCAAATCATTAGACAATTTTTATTCTTTAAGTATATAATTTAAAACAATGAAACCTACATAAGTATACACCACTAGTCAAATAATTACATGACGCGTTTCATCTTTCCTCAGTACTTTGTTTTACAATGGTGTAATTTGCAATAGTCTACATTTTTGTTGTTTTTTTTGTCTTATAAACCGTTATGACAAAATTGTGTGTCATCTTCTAAATTGATCTCAGTTTTTCAGTGACGACGTTAGAATGGTTTAAACCGTTAAATGTTTTGTCTGGTTTAATCGATTTTACTAGCTTCATAATTTTATGTAAGTTGAAATGTTTGAGGCAGTATTTTGAAAACCTGTTGTTATACAATTTTTGTACGTAGGATAATAAGGAACAAACATTTATAATTGTTTTTATGCTACAGCGTAAAGGAAATTAAAAATATTACCGTGAAAATATTTCATACTGTTTTGATATTACATGTTAAAGTAAACCCTGCAACAAGTTTGACTGATTTTTACCTATCTAAAGAAGTTGTAACATTCGATGCTGTGTTTAGAGATTTTTGCCTACGTTAACCATATTAAAATTCTCGTAACATAGAGAAGCGAGTTGTTTGTTTCGTCCGTTGAATGGGCAAATACAGACAATAATACCTCAGATTTACACTTGCTGACTTATATATATCTGGTTATTTCAAACATTATTTGAAGTCATGTTTTCTCATTGCGTTTACTTTTTAACGATGTTTGCTGTATTGGTTCACTTCATAAGCTACACATTTTGTTCTGTGTTTGCGAATAGGCTATGTGTGTGTGTTACAGCTAACGGTAAAAGAAATAAAATTCACTTTCATGCTTTAGGCATGTTTCTGTTTCGTTATATTAGACGTTTACGGAGGACTAGCTATCCTCAACGTATTCTAAATTTATTTTAAAACTGATTTAGTCTTTCTTTTAAGAAGTAAAAATATCTAGCTGTATTCCCCACAACTAATTTATTTTCATGAATGTTTAAAATTATCTTAAATATGTACGTTCACTTGAGTCATTAGTCTCCAAAATGTGTTGTAAATTACTCAAATATTAGACTTATGTTTGTGTTTAAAAACATTTAGTTTCTACCAATGTGAGTTATGTAATCTTCAATAATAGCCTCATATATCTGAGGAGTGCTTCTTGTATTAAATTAATTTTAATTTAGAAAACAATGATTGAAACGTAATGTAAGCAGCTAATTAAAAATTTTAAACAGAAATTTTTTAAGATTGCTATTTATACAGACATGTTAATAATACTTTTACAGTTTTTTCTGCCGTTTTTTATTTGTTTAAATATTTATGTTAGCTATAAAACTGTATTATAATAACATTTTATTATCAACTATCTGCTGCTTTCTGTGGTTGTTAATGTGTTTTAGTGTGTAAAATGTAAAAGACTAAATTTGTTGCGTGAATTGAATGAACATCCAGAGTTACCGTACCTGCACACAAAACACAAGGAGTTACAACCCCAGCAAGGTATAATTAAGCATGCAAGAAAAATGAGAAATCTGATGTTAATTGTTTATGATAATATGAAATATTGTTACTTTGATATTCTGTCCAGTGCCGAACGGTAAAATGAATTACCCAGTTTAAAATATACAACACTCTTTCACAGTGTTGACGCAATAGATGGGTTTAAATGTATATCACCATCGGACTTTGGTAACAGTTTTAAATGTTTAACAATCTCGTACAGTGGTTACATAAACAACGGTTTAATATTTTGATAATCAATGGGTCATGACCAGATCCTAGGAAGTTTCTAGAATTACTCCCTTTGAGAAGCATAATGAAATAATTTTTTTTTGTGAAATACATGACCGATGTGAGAATTTCTAAAATATAATGTATCCATACCTAATACAACAGGGTGTGAATGTGTTTCATTCGAAGAGTTCTGGCAAAAAGCTGACTGGAGTTCATTGATTAAAAGAATGTAAAAAGTACAATGTTTGCTACATATAACAAATTGTCTTTGTTGTTTGAAACAGTTCATAAAAAATATGAATGTTGTTTAATTGGTAAATATGACAGGTGTGTGATTGTGTGTTTGATTGGGAAATATGACTTGTGTGTGATTGGTAAATATGATTGATGTGTGATTGATAAATATGACTAGTTTGTGATTGGTTAATATGATTGATGTGTGATTGGTAAACATGACTGGTGTGTGATTGGTAAATATGACTTGTGTTTGATTGGATGTGTGATTGGTAAATGTGACTTGTGTATGGTTGGGTGTGTGATTGGTAAATATGACTTGTGTGTGATTGGGTGTGTGATTGGTAAATATGACTTTGTGTGATTGGGTGTGTTATTGGTAAATATGACTTGTGTGTCATTGGTAAATATGACTTGTGTGTGATTGGTAAATATGACTTGTGTGTGATTGGGTGTGTGATTGGTAAATGTGACTTGTGTGTGGTTGGGTGTGTGATTGGTAAATATGACTTGTGTGTCATTTATAAATATGACTTGTGTGTGATTGGTAAATATGACTTGTGTGTGATTGGGTGTGTGATTGGTAAATATGACTTGCTATTTTCAAACAAAGCTTGTGTTAATAATGAGCAAGGGAAGGGGGGGGGGGGGGGGGATTTTATGTAGACAAAAACAATGATTTTCAAAAAGCAAGGAAGATTTGATATGCTGTCTCATTACTAATTGTCACAGAATGAAAAAAAACAGGGGGGGGGGATGTTAAATTAAAGTTCTGATTCTAATATATAAATGTATTTTAAAAAAAATGATTTTTTTAATTTCTTGACATTTACTTAAGTGGAGTAAACCTAGAGGAGTGTGTGGCAAAAATACCTGGTATGTTGTGCTTGACGTGGTTGTAAGTAATGGAAAACTCGCCCAAGTAATGTCCAACCATTGCAGGCTTAATTTCAACTTGGATGAATGTTTCTCCGTTGTACACACCAAATATTGAACCAATCACTTCAGGAACAATGATCATATCACGCAGATGGGTTTTAACAACCTCTCGCTCTTTCAAATGTCCGGCTTCTGTTTTAGCTTTTCTCAACCTCTTAATGAGAGCAAGTGGTTTACTCTTTAGTCCACGATTGAGACGGCGGTGTTGTCTGCAGTTGAACACATCCGACAGCTGTTCTAATGACATATCAAGGAGTTGATCAAGGTCCACCCCTCTGTAAGTAAACTTACGGAAGGTCCTCTTTTTCTTCTTTTCTACCAAATCATCATCTGTTATTTCTCAATATTTCTCGACGGTGAAACAATATCAAATAAACGTGAAGTGATCTCCCCTAAACTTTCTCGAATATTCTTATATAACACTACGGGGGATGGCAACTCGGGATTTAGACGATATTTGTAATCCATTTTTAATTACTTAAACTTTTTATAATAGAATAGAATCTTGTAGAAAAAAGAATTGCACACTAAGTGAACGCCAAATAAAATGTGCATAATATATATTATTATGAGTCCTTTATAAATTCACATGCGTTTTTTGAGAAATCGGAAATAACGTAAATTACTACTTCCGGTCAACGGAAATTACTCAATTATATATTTTACTTATATGTGAAATTTCATTTATTTATCTGAAATAGTACTCAAGTTATAGGCTTTTGAAAAATTGAAAAAGGCTGAAAAGTTGAAACGGATCTACAAATTTGATACAATACTTATATATGAAATTTCATCAACCTAGCTGTAACGGCACTTAATTTATCGTGTTTACAGACACACATACACACACACATACACATACACACTCAGACATACGGACAAGATTGCAAAATCTCGAATTTTTTTTGCACGATTACAATACTTTCTCTACACTCTGTATAAACGAGAAAGTAAAAAGGAAGTTATGGACCGGATATACATTCGTGTCTAATATATAAATGTTAAAGAAATCAAGTGAGAATTTTACAGAGGGCATAATGAACAAAATTAACATTTTAAATTTAATAATAATATTGCTAGAAGAATAACAACGGTTTTTAATACAGTAGTAACAAAGTTCTTAAAGTACTTCGTCCTTTTGTCAGATTAATTTGTTACATTAATTGTTAACATAAATATGTTCCGTAGAACACACAGTTAAAACATCAGAAAATTTAGTGAACATAAAAGAGTGCATTTCAATCAAGGAATTTACCCTATTCAAGCGATTACCTCCCTTTCAGTACATCTCAATAAGGTACTGTACCCTAATCAAGCGATTACCGTCCTTTAATGCATCTCAATCAAGGTACTGTACCCTAATGAAGCGATTACCGTCCTTTAATACATCTCAATCAAGGTACTGTACCCTAATCAAGCGATTACTGTCCTTGAATGTACTACCTTCCTGAAGGTTTAAATCAGGGTCTCTTAACTACGGCCCGCGGGCATGCATGAGGGGTCCTCTCATCCGGCCCGTGGAGATCTTTTTGTCCACGGAAACAAACATGTTTGTTGGAGGTGGCTGAGGAACTTTGCCCAGAAAATTCAAAACAATTTGAAAATGTAGCTTTGGGTGAAAATACCATTGCACGCCGTGTTGCAGACATGGGTGAAAACTTTGTGTCTCAAATTTAAACTTTAAATTAACACCTTTAGATACTGCAGTGCTTGAAGTGTGTTATCCTCACCTATGTGCTTCTGTTAATTTCTCCCAACACACAGTTTTATCCCACACATTTGCCGGAACTTGGAGTTGTAAGCGTAGTAGATAGGTAGACTGATGACTGAGTTGATGATTTCAAAGATCATCCGCACGTTACTCACGGTGACGTAGAGATAGTTCAAGCGAGTGCCCGTAGCGAACTCTTGAACGAAAATTGTCGTTAAGATAAACAGTATCTTTGGGGTGTTGCACAAAATATACACAAGGGAGATTACTACAACTTGTTTTACGATTTGTCGTTCTTTCCCAACTAATTTTCCCGAATTTTTATTTGAAATTTTTTTTTTTCTCGAACTTTCTGCCGTTGTTGAAGCAGATTGATAAGATTGAGCATTAGCCGATCTAAATCGTTGTGATTTCGTTAAGGCTCTTGCCATTAAAACCGTTGACGCTATAATCGTTGCGAAGGTTAAAAGCGGTACTCCCATCCCTAAAATGTTCCACACCACATCTTTGATATATTTTCGATCCGGCGACACCCAAGCTGACGGCCTTGACCTATTACGCACGGGGTCAAGTTTATCCACGACGCCCATGTAAGAAAACACGGGTGTGTACAGCACGGCACAGAACACAAAACTCACGAGCATGAAAACGACGGAGGTTCTTCTCTTGAATACGTGCTTGAAGTAAAGCGGTAACGACACGCACATACACCTGGCTACGGAGATGAAACTCGTGTTCAGCGCCACCACAGCTGACACGGGAATGAACAAATTGGTGCTGAAAAGTCCAAGAATGTAAGGCTCGAACTGAAACCACTCACGGAACATGTACTCGTCGACATATAAGATGCCACCAATCCCCATACCAAGGGACACAACTGATAAAGTAAAATCTGAGATGGATAGTAAAATAAACGAGACTGTCATGGCGTCCTTGAGGCCCATTAAAGTAAAGGTCCGGATGTTGATTATGTTGGTGAGAATCCCAAACGTTGCCATGGTAACGTATGTGATACAGCATGATAACATCCCTATAAGAAACTGGTCGTATGGCAAGATTATGTTAGGGCTTATTACATTTCTTACACTTGAAGTTTCCATCGTCAAATTATTTAATATTGCGATTACTTTATTCTTGGTTACGTTATTTCAGATATTTATTGTATTATTCGGAATAAAATTGTGTAATTGTGCATCGTTTTACTTTTATCTTTGTCGTTCGTTAAAATAAATAAAAACAACAACAACAAACTAATGTAATTGCTTTCAACAGAGGATTAGCCTATTTTATATATATTTTTTTCTGGGTCGTCAATGTTCAATTCAAAATAATTAGCATATTAATTCATCCTCAAAGTTTATAGTAAGTATCTTTTTAATTGTAAACACCAAATATACAACTCTCTAAACATCAAGTCAGATAATGTCTATTGCCAGCAAGTTCAACTGGAAATATTTTTTTTTTTAAGTTTAAGACTTAGCTAGTTATAATTTTAAATACAGCGATTCCACAATTTAAACTTTAATTAAATTAGGAATTTTATTGATTTAAAAAATTAGACACTAATTTTGCTGTGTAAAGTTAAGTATACGTTAAATTCATACATTAAAGATACCAACCTAACAATTAAAAGATGATTACAACTCTTATAAAATAGGACGACAATTGTAATTCAGATCTAATCAAAGTGCAATTTTCTCCTTCCCGTGTTGACAATAATAGCTATTATTTCCTCCCAATTATATGAATATATATTTTGCAAATTAGAATATTAGATTCGCGTTGAAATTTGGCTGAGGGTATTTTGTATCAAATATCATAATTATCTGACAGACGTCTCTTTTAATTGGTTGAAATCGATATTAAATTGTTTTTGTAATTACGGGTTAGTTAAGGGTTGTTTAATTCTTGAATTAAAAACGTTATTAGTTTGTGGTGATATGAAGAAAACTCTAATAGGTTAAATGTCGGTAACAACTAATAGACATTCAGTAAAGCTTGCTAACTCACAAATAAAATTTTTGACAAGTTCACATTGTGTAAAGGAATATTATCAGGCTGTTATTTGTGTACGCTTGTACTTATATTTTAACATTTTAACAGAAATATATCTATGTGGAACGTTATACAAATTTTAATCAATATTTTTTATTAACATAGCCATGGGCCGAAATGTACGGATGCTGGTGTTGTTTCTGACGTTGTCAGTCTTAGACAGCGAATGTTCTGGAACCAAAAACATCACATACGCCCGTGCGCAAGGCTGGCTTACTGTAAAACCTCCAATAAGAACCTCAAGCCCAGGTTTCTTTCTACCGTATCTTTGTGACAGTAAATTCAAGTTTTATATCAGTCCCCAAGTGCAAGTAGGCATTGTTTTTTTAACTTATTCTCACAGGAAACATGTCAGCCCTTATAATGTCCAGTTAGTTATTGTTTAAGGATGATATGACAATCTGCTGGATGCTGTTTAAACATTTTTATTGAAAAAATCACAATGGATGTCGATGGTATAGCGGCGAGTTCGAAGAATTTAATTAACGCACTATTTAAGTATATCCGACTCAACAGACAGTCAGGCCAATGCTAATGTTAACATTGCATCTGCATGTGCAAAGTGACTGTAGAGAGCTCCTAAAGCACTTCGCAGCTTCGAGTAAATAAACGTAAATAAACGTAAGATACAACCACGATGTTCTACCATTGACCATCTTCAAATACTTGTACATATGAATGAGTGACATCTCCAGGAAAGTGTTTACGCTCGGAGGTATAACACTCAGCCTAAAATATAACACATTAAACGGGTATTTTAATGATGCCTAATTGTCTAACAGATGTATGAAGAGTTTATTTATATTTTAAAAGGTGACAACAAAAAACCCTTTTAAAGTCACCAAATCTCTATATAGTCTATGAATGAAAATTTTAGGTTTGTTTGGAAACTGACAAGATTTCATTATATATATATATATATATAGACTAGATTAAAAAATAAATGGTATTTTTTTTATGTATTTCGGGAATTTTTTTCTACCATTCTTACTTTTGGAGTTTGTTCAGATTAGATAGTGTGATGGCCACAAGTACTAGGAGTGAGGAGAGGGGGGGGGGTTAGGTAGAGATAAAAAGCTCAACTTAAGCTAACTTAACCTGTTAACTGTGATCAATATTCCGTAGAAAGTTTGTCAAGAGCATGTAGCTACGCCATTGTGAAGCTTAGGCCAAAGACTTCTACAAGTTCGTACAGTTGGATTCTAAACTGTAAAAATAGTTGATCATAAAATCACAACTAAAAGACGTACACAATTACGTTGCTCGTACATAAAATTATATAAAATATATTATCCTTTTGAAGACGTATCAGTTTATCGGTTTATTTTGTAAAATTCATTAGTCAATTGGACTAATGAAATCGAAAGAATCATCATATTTTCTCTTCGTTTCCTTTGGGGCGTCCAATTCATGGCCTTTATCAGTAATAACTTTGTTCATCTTACCGCAACTTTAACCCATATTATCCCAAGGTCTCAAATTTTTATAATTTTTTGATATGGTTTAGCTTTTGGGGACTGAATGAAGGAATGACTATGGATTTTTTTTTAAAATCAATACTTTTTAAAATATCGATTTTTTAAAAAACGTCCCATAAATGGGACGCTAGCAACGAACGGCCCCATGTACATATATTGAAAAATAAAATCATTTATCACGAAATATGGCTATTCACGCGAAAATTAAGCTGTATACTGATTTTGTATTGTTAGACCAATGATTACATTGTTTAGGACAGCTGAAAATACTGATAATGATCAATTGGGTTAGCCATACCATGGTCTAAAATGCAGAAATTATGTTCAAAAGTTTAATTTTCTTTCAATCTAGCATCCATCAAAGTAAATAACACTTGGAAATAAGTAAAGCTGTGACTAGTACATCTAATTAGACACACATGATCACAAATATTGTTATTATGCATCGAAACTGTAATATAATTAAATATAAATAATTGATTTTTTGGTGGGCGAACTTGAAATTTTCAGGGGTGGGGACTTAAATTTCAGGGGAAGGGTGGACATTGGTAAAAGTATGTTTTGTATATAAATTCCATTTTGTTCTGGGGGCAGAGCCCCCCCCCCCCTCCTCCTCCGAAATGATGCCTGAAAGAAACTCTGCTCTCGGTGAATTTGCAAAAGATGATCCGGTCCAGTCCCATATGTCATCCAGCCATCTTCTCTTTTGTTACCCTCACTATTCCCCCCCCCCCCTCACAGGCACATTAGGACATCAGACATCTTATTTCTAGGGCCCGGATCCGTCTCTGGGAGCTTGTATTGAGTGTTCATGGCTCTCATCCATGTATACACCTCACTATGCGACCGGCTCCCAATCTAACATCAGGAATCTCCTTAAAAAGTTAACAAAGTAAAACTGGTATTGGGAACCTTTGGAGGGAATATTATTGGGGCATGACAACAGTACACAGCTAATTCACATTTCTGCTATATGTAGCTTGACCTCTCTTATGTGAAGAGAGTTAACCAACCCTCATGACTGAATCATTTCACCGAAATCGTGGCCATTGTTATTATTCTGGTTTGTTATAATTTTAATATCACGCGCTAGTAAATTTACAGCAATACTAAATTAGTTTGTATTCAATGGTATTAAATACTTCAGTAAGTGTAATTCTGAAAACTTGAAAATAAAATGTAAGTTTTTCAATATTTGCAATTTTTTAATACAATAATATATAAGAAAATATAGCTCAAGGTCATAATTAAATATCTATAAATACTAATTAACACCCCAAAGTCAACAGTCAACAAAGTCAACAATTGTTTCACCATAAATAACCATTTAACATAAATATTTGCATCTGTGTTTCTCGCTAGTGTCCAATAAATGTGACGTTTGTGTAACAATCTGCATAAATATAGGTCAAGGTCATAATTAAATATCTATAAATACTACTTAACACCCCAAAGTCAGCAGTTAACAAAGTCAAAAATTGTTTCACCATAAATAACCATTTAACATAAACATTTGCATCTGTGTTTCTCGCTAGTGTCCAATAAATATGACGTTTGTGTAACAATCTACATGGGGCCATTCGTTGCTAGCGTCCCACTTATGGGACGCTTGTTGTACACTTGATATAACAAAGTAGTAAAAAAAAATTATTATTCTTAAATTTTTATCAGATAGAAATATGGTACTGCTACAAGTTTCAAATGTATTTTGCACTTAAAATGTTAATATTTTAGAAGATATGCATTTTCCTGCGCGCATGTTTTCTTTTTTCCGCCATTTTGACAAGTCCTGCAAATCCGGCACTATAACATTTTTCTAAATTAATTTTTTTCACAAAACACACACAAATTCAATAGTCTAGCCATTTTCAAATACAATGAAACATAATTTGTGTTTTAAATAGTTTTTAGTAAATTTTAGCAATTTTTTTTGCAAGCGTCCCATAAGTGGGACGCTAGCAGAATATGGGTTAATACATAATACACCCAACACTTAAAAAAAAATTACTTCCGAGACGGCTTTTAGCGGTAGTTTCTTTCCAGCATTCACTGTCATACAGAAGGACGCTAAGGGCATACATTTTGAAATGTGAGCATTTGGTCTCGAAGGGGAATTTCTTAGATTGCCTGTTTTTTGCATGGCGGTAGGGACATGCTTGCCTTTCAGAGATCTGGTTGGTTGAAATTTCAAGAGCGCAGTTTCCTTAATAATTGACAATGCCGCCTGTCGTTTATTTTTATGAAACATCAACTTACCTGCCAACCTGCGAGAACGCTGTCGATGCCGTTTATTTTTAGTTATCGGTAAAGGTAATAGAATAAATAAACCAATGCAAAGTTAACTTACGTATGTGTTTTTTTTTTTTTTAATAACAAAAAAATATTGCATAATTTTATGACATTTAGTAATACACGTTTACAAAGCAATGCGACTTAAAAGACCAGTAGACAAACAGTGTTTCTTTCACATGTTTTTCTCATTGGGGGGGGGGGGGGGCGGAATAAATTTTACGGTGGAGGGGTGGGGAGCTGACACTAGTAAAAGTATATTTTTTAAAATTTATATTTCGTTTAGATATGCCCGAAAGAAACTCTGCCAACAAAAAAAAAGCTACGAGGAAAGCAACAAATCAGCCGCGATCAGAATGATGAAACTCATCAGACTTGGCGATTGACGAAGGAGATTTTTAATGTAGATTTCTGAGACTCCTGCTACTATCACGTTGTCCTTCTTTTTTTTTTTTTAATGTTCTTAATTGAAATGTTGGAAGGCATTTCCTCCAACACAATTACGTATCACGTGTCAACTTGATAAAAACTTGTCAACTTGTCAAATTGACTCCGATTTCAGCCTGCTTTTCTTTTTGATTTTCTACCATAGCCTTTGTCCAACCAAAAAAAAAAGCTACAATGCAGCGGTTATTTACTTTTAGAATTTTCTCTCTTAGACGGGTTAATGTACCCAGCAATTGAGTCGAACTCGGGACTTTTTGGTTTTAACAACCATGAGCTTCACCATGAAATTTTACCATGTAATTTTCCGCCATTGTAACAAAACAACGCTGATTCTAATGCCTTTAATACCAAGATGGGCACATTAATGTCTGTAACAACAACACTACTCTATTGTGCAACTGTTTTTTTTTCAGGCTGAAACTCAATGGTAACTGTAGATATAACCAGTGGCGGAACTAGAAAAAAAAGGCCCCCCCGCAGAATTTTTTTTTTGGGCCCCTATATATATATATATATATATATATATATATATATATATATATATATATATATATATATATATATATATATATATATATGGAAAACAAAGGTCGCACTAAATTTAAAAAAAAAAAAAGTATCCTATATCCGGTACCCGAATAAATCAGAGGTTTTCCAACACACGAGCTGGCCCCATTCAGTTTTCCATGTGAGAAGCACGGACTCTCTAAATCTAGTCCAACACTCCAAACTGACGCCGGTTTTTATGAGGCTTTCATCAAAACGTTACCAACCGTGTGCCCTGTTTTCCAGAAGTTGAATTAAATGTTAACAATGTCGGCAGTTCATTTCTTGGATCTTAGGGCTCGGGTTTGTCCACACTACCAACTAGACACGCCAAGGCATGCTGTAAGTCCCTCGGCGACGACCCAGGTGTCAGGGGAGTCACGGGGCTCTTGGAGCTACCGGTTACAACTTACATTACTGCACGGGTGATGGGTGCGACACATTGTTTCTTCCGGCAGAGCTCCCCCTCCCCCACCCCTCCTCCGAAAACAGTCTACCCAGGAAGAAACATTGGTGCGACACCTAATTAGATTTAGTCATCGAGTGTTGTAGCGAGACTTATTCCTAGTGTTGTGGGAACTTTTAAACGACTGTCTGTGGGGGGCCAACTTGCTCATATGTGATGCGCTCAGGATGACACTGCCGCCGGTTGTATTCAAGTAGTAACCTCATCCGTTTATGCAGGATCACGGGGCGCTAAATCACATATTTCCGTTAGGAGTCCCCACTCCAATATGTACAAATGTTAGGCCTATGACAGAAACTTTTGCGGGGCTGTACTCAGCAGCTTCCCAAGTTTTCATGGCGATTGGGTGAATGATGCAGTAATGCAAAATAGACAGAAAAATGTTTTTCACATGTACAACTGTATGTGGCCAGGTCACGCGTTGGATAATCTTCTGATTTAGGGGAGGGGGGGGGGACTAACAAAAAGCCAGACCGTCGCACACCCCCACCTCAATGACGTCATTTATAAATAGTAATTGACTATTAATAATGTTCAATTAATTCTAAACGTAATTAATTTCTAAATAATTATATAAAAATAATCTTACCTGCCCTGTTTTGTGAATTAGATGTGCCTAATACTATGAAAGTAAATTAATATCTGTTGACTAGATCTAGATCTAGTGCTGTCTAGTGTCTGACAAAATGTGCTGAAGTGTTGAATCGTACGGTTAGGAAGTAGTTCATAAACGATACATTTATCTCCTCGATACTTGTGAGGTTGAGAAAGAGGGGTGGGATAGGGGTCGGCTCGGGAAAAAAACTTGAAAGCGACAACAAAACGCCTTGATCTATGTACGTCAGCATCGCCCATTACTCAGGGGAGATTATTCCAAGTATAGACTTTAAAAGTTTACTATGATATTTCTCGTAAAAGCAAAAACAAGTAACCGTATATAAAACTGAAGTTTCTAGTATAGTATTATATTATTTTTTATTATTTGTAGGATGCAAGATACAAATTCAACCACTATCACAAACACATTAACATTGAAAAATGTACAATGGATTTCGGGTCCCTTACCAATGCCGCAAAGACGAAAGCCCACTTCATATGTAGCGGCTTTTCGTGCTATGGACTTTGTTGTTTTTTAAAAAGAATTTTGCCGACGACAGCGTGTGTTTGATTGTAGGGAAATAGAACTCGGCCTTGACAATGGTTAAAAAATACAACTATAAATAACTGTTTAAAATATGTAAAAAAAATTCGACAATTTTTGAACCCCCTTTTTGGTCCCCATCCCCTGCCTAATCCGCGACAGTACACTTTGGAGGATCGGTCAAACAGTTACGTGTCCTCTATTTAGCTATTAAAGAGGTGGGGGGCAACGAGTCAAAGAAGTCATTCAAATTTGAAGAGTTGCCTATATTTTACACTGTAGTTTGTGTAATGGATTTTATCTGTTGCGGAAGAGCGTGGTATAGTGACTGTAAAATAAAGATAATCGTACCGCAGCTAGTGTTTTTCTTTTACAAACCAAATATTAAGGCTATAAAGCACGAAAATTAAATTCAAAATTTAAAAAAATATTAATTTTGGTCAGCCGTGGGTGGGCCCCTAAACGGCCTGCCCCCCCCCCCCCGCATTGCGGGGACTGGCGGGACTGTAGTTCCGCCCCTGTTCATCAGGTAAATGAACAACTACTGACTAGTGTCTTTAACAAAATGTGCAGGAGTGGTCAGTTTACAGTTCAGTAGTTCATAGACGGTTCGTTAATTTATGCATTACATCTTATTGTAAGATTAAGGGTGTGGTGAGGGGTAGAGGTGAGGGGTAGGGGTGAGAGGGGGCAGGGGAGAGAGTTGGGAAGGTTCATTGGAAGGGGACAAGAAAGCGCCGATGAACATCTACATCAATAGTGCCGACTTTTTCCGGTCGTCTAGAAGACCAGGATAGTCGCCGCAACATTTCCCCAGCCCGATTTCAAAGTGTACCGGCACAGTCAAATTTCAGATGCTTCGCTGAAGGGAGATAACTTAAACTTTTACAAGTTTATTGATACAGTTGTTAAAGTAAAAATGAACGCAATTATAAATGTACGAGATCGAAATAAATAATTATATTTTTTGTAGAATTCAGGCCAGTAGTTTAAACACACAATCATAGATATGTATTTTAATAATATAAACAATATAACAATGCTTTTGTTCTCCTAATCGACGCCACTAAAAAGAACGGTAGGCTGCGTCTTTGAAGTTGACTTTATGTCTGGCGGTCTCTCGAGCTATATAGTCTGTGCATTTTTATCAAAGACGTTTGCCGACTATCGTGTTTGTTTGTAACTGTAGAAGAAAGATAACTCGACCTCCACCTAATTTTTTTTTTTTTTAATTTTTTTTAAAAATAATTTAGCCAGGATTTTTGGGCCCCCAATCGGTCTGGGCCCCCCCGCATTGCGGGGTCTGGCGGCACTGTAGTTCCGCCCCTGGATATAACGTGTGTATAAAACTGTACTACGACTGTATTCTGCAGAAATATTAGTACACGTTTACTATCGAGATGACCCGCTGTGAAATTCTTAAAATTATTTCTATTCACATTTAATAAACACCGGTTTTAATAACACAGTACTTGGCTGAAAGACAGTGCGATAAACAAATGCATTCAATACTTGATGGATTTCACATAATGGATACTTCATATAATGGATACTTATAATAATACAAATAATAAAAACATCACATAATGGATAAGTCACATAATAGAGACATCACATAATAGAAACATCACATAAAGGATAAATCACATAATAGAAACATCATATAAAGGATACATAACATAATAGAAACATCACATACTAGAAACATGACATAATGGATAAATCACATAATGGTTACATCACATAATAGCAACATCATATAAAAAATACATCACATAATAGAAACATCACATAATAGAAACTTCACATGATGGATACATCACATAATGGATACCTTACATCATGGATACTTCACATTATGGATACATCACATAATGGATACCTTACTAGACTCGTCACGTAATGGACACCTCACATAATAAAAACATCACATAATGGATACGTCACAGAATGTATACTTTACGGGATGGACACCTCATATAATGACTTATGGATAGATCAGACCATGGAAAGATAATAATTACAACAAAACAGAACACGGGAAAAGCACTCTAGATGCACAATGTTACCGATGCTGTATATTGACCTAAAGCACACAAACAAACATAAAACAAGAAGTGTAAATGTAATACTTCATACTTTCAGTCTATTTTTTACATCAGTAACCTTGCAACAGTAACCTTGCAGTGTTAAGCACAAAAAACAAACACAGACATAAAACAAGAAGTGTAAATAATACTTCATACTTTCAGTCTTTTTATTTTACATCAGTAACCTTGCAGTGGTGTTTTGAATACACAGATGTAGCTTTGAATCCCACACAAATTTCTGAATTTCGCGTTAAACGAATAGTTTATGAGCAGACTCGTGGCCGAGTTGATGATTTCAAATATTATACGTATATTGCTGACCGTTATATAGAGATAACTGAACCTTCCTCCTAGGTTGAGTTCTGACACGAAAACTGTAGCCAATATAAATATGATCTTCGGTGTGTTACATAGGATATATACAAGGGAAATCACTACAACTTGTTTCACGACTTGTCGATCTTTTCCCGTGAGTTTTCCAGAATTAGGTTTGGCCGTCTCGCTAATTTTAAGACTTCCTATCGTCTTTGATTCCGCGTGTTGGTAGGATTGGGCGTTGGCTGATCTAAATTTCTGCGATTTTGTCAGCGCTCTAGTCATTATGATCGTCGAGGCTATTATAATCGCCTGGGTTGAGAGCGGTATAGCCATGCCCAGAATATTCCACACAATATCTTTGACGTATTTTCGATCAGGCGATACCCATACAGTCGGCCTTGACCTATTATGAACCGTGTCGTATCTCTCAACAACTGCCATGTAAACAAACACGGGGGTGTACGTCACGGCGCAGAAGACAAAACTCGTGGACATGAATACTATGGATGTTTTTCTTTTAAATATGTGCTTAAAATAGAAAGGTAAAGACACACATGCACATCTAGCTAAAGAAACAAAACTCGTGTTTAGAGCCACGACAGCAGAACACGGGATAAACAGATTGGTAGTAAACAGGCCAATAATATACGGGTCGATTGTAAACCACTTATCGTATATAAACTCAACAGAGTAGAAAATCCCACCAATTCCCATAGCCAGCGATACGACTGATAGCATTAAATCAGATGTTGATAATAACATAAAGGAAACTGTCATGGCGTCTTTGAGACCGATGACAGCGAAGGTTCGGATGCTGATGAGATTGGTGATGATCCCAAACGTTGAGAGGAAGACGTAGATCCCGCAGCATGAGACCATGGCCAGGATGTACTGGTCAAAGGTGAAGGTGACGGTCACATCTGGACCATCTCTCACTGTTGTCATATCCATCAGTGGGACACTCACCTTATACCGGGTAAAGACACGGTGTGTTGGGAGTCTTTTTACAGGTATACTGGTAGGAATTATAGCATCGTCTCAGTGGTGATATATAGCAAAGATTTCTCAATACTCAAATAAAACCCACTATTGTAACACGATTTCAGTTTGAATTAAATAAATTTATAACACTTTGTAAATTTATTAATATTTGAAACTAACAAATTCCATAAGTAGGATTCCTTTTTTTTTAAAAAAATGTTTCAAATATTTTATTTAACTGTTATTTCAAATGTATTCCTCATTACTGATACATGAAATGTTTGTCTAACTCTAGGACCCAATTCGTGTATGTATGATTTAAAAGTGTTACAGCACCTCAGTTAATATACTTTAAATTCAACAAACAATGTTTAATTCAATTTAAATATATACGTTAAAATTACTATCCCAGTAAGCAGCACACCATAATTTCTGAGATAATTATACGACTACGGTAAACTCCGTCATTCTTTAGATAAACCTACTACTGCTGTCCTATTTTGTTTTATTTAAGTAGATAGCTTGATAACCTCTGTACATAATTGGTTATTTCAGGGTACTTTAAATAACTGTAATTTTCCCGTTACACAATTATTAGCTTAGAAATCTCGGAATAACTCATTTGTGACATTCTAATGATATCCAAATTTATTTAACTATATATTTATTTATTGCTTTTTTAAAATAAATTACCAATCCGTTAAAAATGTTATTATTTATATTATAAGTATTAATCTTTTTTTCCTATTTTGTTTTTAGAATGTAGGTTTTGGAATTTTTTTTCTTCTATTCCTTAACAGTAAAGGAATCATATCGCAGTTGAGTTTCTTTCTAAGAGACAACATAGAAATATCATATTTTGCTGTTTTCTAACTTCAGTACCTTACTGCAAATGAGCCTGACTCTAGGCATAATAAAAGCTGTGTTTAATGTTTGTCTAAAGTTCGGGAACTCGGTGGATAAGACAAAATCACACGGCATTCATCTGAAAGCACCGATTCATGTTTTGAATAGATTTGTGTCTATTTGTTTAATTTATGATCTGATATCAGCATCGTCACCTACACAACAGGAATACATTCGACAATTGTTGTGGGCGGTAATGAGGAAGTAACTCTTTTCAAATCGGATGTTAATTTCATATTTGTTGCCCTTTTGTTTGATGTAAATTCTTGACTAACGCCGAGTTGGATAACTCTTCTGCTAAATTATATGATTTACTTACTAGGTCACGTTTAACACACATTTAAAATATGTCGTAAATTAAAATTATGTGTCTTTATCTTACACGTGAACCACGATCTTCTTGGAGAATCTTCATTTTTACTTTCTCGTATATACGAAGTATAGAGAAAGTATTGTAATCGTGCAAAAAAAAAATCGAGATTTTTACAAATCTCGACGTTTTACACCTCACTGATACGGAAAAACATAATTTTGCAATCTTGTCCGTATGTCTGTGTGTCTGTGTGTGTGTGTCTGTGTAATACGATTACTTGAGTACCGTTAGAGCTAGGTTGATGAAATTTTATATATAAGTATTTTATCAAAATCTTAGATCCGTATCAACTTTTGAGCGATTTCCGATAACCGGAAGTGGTACTTTTTCTACTTTGAATTTTTCAAAAGCCTATAACTTGAGTACGATTTCAGATAGATAATGAAATTTTACATGTAAGTAGAAAATCTAATTCTCTGCCTTCTGTCAAATTTTGAGTAATTTCCGTTGACCGGAAGTACTAATTTACGCTATTTCCGATTTCTCTAAAAACGCATGTAAATTTATAAAGTACTAATAATATTGCGAACTATTATGCACATTTTGTTTTGGTGTTCGCTTCATGCGCAATTCTTTTTTCGATGAGATTCTATTTTTAAAAGTTTAAGTAATTAAAAACCATGTCTATATTCCAAGTTATATAAGAATATTCGAGAAAGTTTAGGGGAGATCACTCCCGGTTTATTATTCAAGTAAAGGTTTTTCTTGTTTATAAGCGTCAGTTATCTCTAGTTCCAAATACGATTGATTGTTTGGGTTTTCTAGAATCTTCTTCTTCTAAATCCCGCTCATGCCTAAGACAAATGGGGCAGATGAAGTAGAATTTCTATAATGAGTAGCAAATAAAAGAAACAGAATGTTCCTGTTTTTCATCTAATATCCTCACCTACGCTGGTTAACTCCGGTACTCATCATTACATGGGGCAGATGAAGTAGAGTTCATCTTTTTCAATGACCGTGGCATTTAAGGTATACATCAGAGATGGGTGGACTCAGTGACGACAAACTCGAGACTGGGATTCAAACTAGAGACCTTCAGAGGCGTAGCGACCCTTCCCTGCGCCAGAGGACAAAATTTCAATTTGGCGGTAACCCCCCCCCCCTCCCCCATGATCAAACTTTCAATTTGGCGCCCCATCCCAAATTATATTTATAATGCAAAACTGCAGCTAAAATGAGCTTTTAATATTTTTTCAAATCTATTTTGGCGCCCCCTAGGGTCGGCGCCCGGGGACTTATGTACCCCCCCCCCCCGCTACTCCTCTGAGAGACTTTCATGTTAGCTGACGTGCGTCTATAACCCTTGGCGTCTATCATATTGTGTTTTTTTTTCAATTTGAAGATTTCTACTCAAGAGTTTTTTAAAGTTTTATTATTATATTGTGTCAATAGGAACAGCTATAATTTTCTTTTTAATATGCAACAACAAAAAAGTACAGTTTACATAGAAATATACTGTTTGCATGAACTTCTGATGGCAAAAGATGCTTTTATTTTTTTTAGAATACATTTGGTAATAGTATAGTTGATGTAGTTCATAACGTTATATTGCATTAGTTTTTTGTATGGTTTAATGTCAATTTTGCCTTAGAGTTTTGGGATGTACTTCGTAACGTTCTGTCTGTTCCTTTGCGGTTTTAATGTCAATTTTGCCTTAGAGATTTGGGATGTACTTCGTAACGTTCTGTCTGTTCTTGTGGTGTTTTAATGTCAATCTTGCTGTAGAGATTTGGGATGTACTTCGTAGCATTCTGTCTGTTCTTGTATGGCTTATTGGGATCCTGTCTCGGGATAAGTGACATTGCAGCACTGCAGTTTGGTCAAACACCGTAGCTCATCGCAGTCACTACGGTTAAACCCAATGACGTAATAACCTGGGTCGCAGGTGCAGCAGCCCGTCTTGCTGAAGCAGGTCGAGATGTCTTGCTCGTAACAGCACCCATAGCGAGCCGGAAGGTTCTGAGCTTTGGTACAGCGTCCTTCTTCAATGCTGGATATCCTTGCACCTGAGGTCCGGTATAGACCTGAGAGGAATTGCCCGGTAGGACATAGTGCGGAGGCGTATGGTTTATCTAAAACACCCCACCAATCGACAATTTCAAACTCGAAGTTTTCTGTCCACGGGGCGGGCTTGGTGCAGCAGATAGCGCTCTCCAGTAACCCGATGTGGTCGATGCCTGAGCTAGGGAAGAAGTCACTTCGACAGAAGCCTTGGATGATATCCGTGTGACTGTCACACTGGGACTGCCCCATCTTGTTGAAGCTATCGGACCAGTCCACCTCACGGCACACAGGCCACACACCAACAACAAACATCAGCACGGGCAAGATTTTCAGAGCAAGTAATGTCCACATTTCTGAAATACAACATTTATAATTCTTATGATTAAGCATCAAACAGTTAACCAGTTAACGTAAAACGCCTGAGTTTAATTTTTTGTCTATACCTGTACTCAAGAAATTGATATTAAATTGCACACTCGTTGCCCAGTATGTAGTTAAATAAGCAAGTTTAACAATGCGAGAAAATATTGTTTCCATGCTCTAAACTGTATGTTTATAAAAAGTAGAGGAAAGTATATTCAGTATCTTTAAATGTAGTCTGAAATAAGCGGCATTTAAAAAATAGTTCTCATTGCATTTCTCGCACCTCTCTAAACTATCTAAACGATTCTCCAAATCCACCCAATTGGTATGTGTTCTGAGTTAGAAAGCCATTTGGTAGGCCTATCTGTTCTGAGTTAGAAAGCCATTTGGTAGGCCTATCTGTTCTGAGTTAGAAAGCCATTTGGTAGGCCTATCTGTTCTGAGTTAGAAAGCCATTTGGTAGGCCTATCTGTTCTGAGTTAGAAAGCCTTTTGGGAGGCCTATCTTTTCTGAGTTAGAAAGCCATTTGGTAGGCCTATCTGTTCTGAGTTAGAAAGCCAAAATGAGACACAAAAATAGAAGAGGTCGTGCGAACGTAAGTAGTATATTAGGTCACTTTTGGTTATCATTTGGGTGGCGCAGCAGCCTGGGACAACGAGATATAGCAAAATACTCGCAGGGTGAAGGGTGAGGCGCAGGGTGAAGAGGGTGGCGCAGGGTGGCGCAGCAGCCTGGTACAACGAGATATAGTAAAATACTCGCAGGGTGAAGGGTGAGGCGCAGGGTGAACAGGGTGGCGCAGGGTGGCGCACCAGCCTGGGACAATGAGATATAGTAAAATACTCGCAGGGTGAAGGGTGAGTGGCGCAGGGTGGCGCAGCAGCCTGGGACAATGAGATATAGTAAAATACTCGCAGGGTGAAGGGTGAGGCGCAGGGTGAACAGGGTGGCGCAGGGTGGCGCACCAGCCTGGGACAATGAGATATAGTAAAATACTCGCAGGGTGAAGGGTGAGTGGCGCAGGGTGGCGCAGCAGCCTGGGACAATGAGATATAGTAAAATACTCGCAGGGTGAAGGGTGAGTGGCGCAGGGTGGCGCACCAGCCTGGGACAATGAGATATAGTAAAATACTCACAGGGTGAAGGGTGAGTGGCGCAGGGTGGCGCACCAGCCTGGGACAATGAGATATAGTAAAATACTCGCAGGGTGAAGGGTGAGTGGCGCAGGGTGGCGCAGCAGCCTGGGACAATGAGATATAGTAAAATACTCACAGGGTGAAGGGTGAGTGGCGCAGGGTGGCGCAGCAGCCTGGGACAATGAGATATAGTAAAATACTCGCAGGGTGAAGGGTGAGTGGCGCAGGGTGGCGCAGCAGCCTGGGACAATGAGATATAGTAAAATACTCGCAGGGTGAAGGGTGAGTGGCGCAGGGTGGCGCAGCAGCCTGGGACAATGAGATATAGTAAAATACTCGCAGGGTGAAGGGTGAGTGGCGCAGGGTGGCGCAGCAGCCTGGGACAATGAGATATAGTAAAATACTCGCAGGGTGAAGGGTGAGTGGCGCAGGGTGGCGCACCAGCCTGGGACAATGAGATATAGTAAATATATATATATAGTAAATTTTAATTAATTTTTTATAATTAGTTTGAATTTAATTTAATTACTTTGTTTATATTGTGTAATTTTTTATTGACCTTGTGACGTAATTTTAACGAATTTTTTAAATTAGTTTTAATGAGTTTTTAAAATTATAATTAATTAATATTACGTAATTTGATTATTTGTTTGATTTAAATTGTTTAATTTGATTGTTTACTTATTGTTTATTTGTTTGAAATTCATTTTATGCAGTTTGATTTTAACTACTTTGTGTATTTGTTTTATTTGTTTGATATATTTATTTTCTTTGATGTATAGTATTTAAAATAAAAGACTAACGCTAACGTATACTTTGTGTCATGACTTCCATTTAACCAGTCGTGTAACACCTGTTACGTATCGATTCACCAGCTATCCTTTGTTTTCTCACCGCTGCCCGTTTTAATGGGAATGTATTGATCGCAGCCGCTGGCCCATCACAGCATGATGTCCCACCTAATTAAATTTTTTTTTTTTTTTTTTTTTTTTTTTTTTTTGTTATGCTTCACCGAGTTACCCCCGCTCGGTTGACGGGTTATGGTAATTAACGACATACATTAAGTAGCTTTCCGCGAAGCACTTAGGTCATTATGCAACAGCTGTTGTGCGACAGCTGGTGCTGTAATTAGGCCGTTCAACCGGATAAATGACCGCGAAAATTGTGTTCTAATCACTTCAACTTCGGACTTCAAATCAAGCGTCACCGCGACTTATCCAGCCTGCGACCTCTGTTGACTCCTGAGACTAAACCCACGCCAGCTTTACCAACCATCACATCCACCTAACCCTATACGGACCACATCTTTTGTGCGTGTTTATTCTATTAAAGGTAAGGTTAATATTACTTTTTGTTTTAAGGGAGCTAACCCCATTAAAATACCCTTTAAATAAATATGTATCTAAATAAGTAGTCATATGTATTCCTTTTAGTGTACAACCGACCCTACGAGACAGACTAACCATCGACCGAACCTATTGAACTACCTACCCATCCCCGAGGCACCCACTGAACCAAACGTTCCAGCTACATCCAACTACACCATTTCGGATCTCCACACACAGCTAACTTCACGTTCAGCTTACGCGTTCAAACCCATAGGTACGTTCATTTTTAATTTTGTTTTAAGTATGATTTTTGTTTCATACATTTTATTTTATGTATTTATTTTTATTCTACAGCCAGTGACCTACCCAGTCATCCAACTACTAGACACTTCGTCAATAATGCAAACCGCCCAGTCTACCACCCATCCAGCCATGAGCCGTAACAAGTGTGACATATGCAACCGTGTGTTCACCCGCAAAGACGGTTTGACAAGACATCACGACTCTGTTCACCGCCGACAAGGACATCTCTGTACAACATGCGGGAATCTATTTACACGACTTGACAATTTAACAAGACATTGTAAAACAACACACACCAACCAAACATCACCGACCGACACCCCATCAGCAACCGATAGACAAACTCCACAACCACTATACGTGACCGACAGACAAACCATGCAACCCCTAGCAGCGACCCAAACAACTCGTACCATGACCAACACTATTCCATTAAAGCGACATACGATGTATGACGACAAAACAAACAACAAACGCGTAAAGACTAACAACCACAGTAACGTTAATTCACACACCACTATTTTTCCTGTAGACGACCTAGCCATGATACGTTATACATGTGACATATGTGAGCATGCATTCAACTGCAAACATGGTTTGAAACGACATCACGATACGGCACACAGACGACGAAGACATACATGTAGAGAATGTTTGCAAGAATTTACAAGAAAATATAATTTAACGAACCACTATAAAATACCACACACCATCAAAACATTACCAGACGACACATCAGCGACCGACACGAATATCCCATAGGATGACTTCTCACAGACATCTCCTTACACCCAACACAGAAACTCACTTTCTTACTTTTATATTAAAAGACAAGTAGACACAATGTGACATCTCCCCTAGACTGTAGACCGATGGGGTTGTTTTTATTCAATAAAAATTTATTATATATGGTCTTTTGTGATTTTTTAATGTGTTATTGTTTTGTTACTTGTCCCTGAAAGTTATGTAACTCGGTATCCTGTATAAGAGGTATGACTGGAATCAAAATCACGGGAGAGAACGTGACGTACATCGCGATATTTGAAAACAGGGCGATGTTTAACCTCAACCAAAAAAGACAATGAACCTAGAAGGAAGACGAATATATATCTTAGTCTTGCAGCAGATTACCTTCCCATGTTCGCTTTAGTATTACAGTTTTCATCAAACTTCTTTTTGACTTGAACTTCGTTAATTTTTAACAAAGTTTACTTATACATAATACATTACGTCTAATGACAATTTTTTATTTTTACCACTCAATGTATTTTCTTTTTCTATATCTTACATTGTCATCTTAATTTTTGATCACCTTAGTAAAAATTTGCTTAAGATTATAAAATTCAAGTTTTAAAAAACAACAACGTTATAGTACGTCGTGTCAAATGACACACCGTTTAAAATGTCTACATTTAAAGTTCACCAAAATAATGACGTAAAATCTAAATATGATATGACGTTAGCATACATATCATTCAACCTAATCACTCTAAAGTACAAATCAATAATTTTTATTGATTAAGGGGCTGGGTGAGTTATTTTTATCACTATTCACCCTTCCCCTTCCCTTTGTCCGCAACCCCGTTCCCCTTCTCCCATCCAACCTTGCGTCATCACACTAACCTCAATACCAACCGTTAGATAAACAGACCGTACTACTACTACTACCCGCACTATACCTATTCCATTTAAGAGACAAAGGCTGTATGACAATCCTACAGACAAATATTTATTCAACTAATATCACAACCCCCTAGAAACCACTCCAACAGACTGGGATACATAACTTGTAGACACCACTCCTCGTTGAATATCTCTTGCACCCTACCTACATCGACAACTTTGTCCGCCGCCCTCGCCCCCGTCCCTAGTATGAACTCGGTTACCAACAATTTCAAAACATGCATGTTCCGAGTTCAAAACCAACCTTCACCGACACTAGTATGAACTCGGCTACCAACAATTCCAAAACATGCATGTTTTGGAATCGGTAGGTGTAGAGTCCATACTAAGGTCGGTGAAGTTTTCACCGATGGTGGTTTCAAAGTTAGTACAGGCATGTTTTGGAAGTGTTAGGGGCCGAGTTCATAGTAGTGTCGGTGAAGGTTGGTTTTGAACTCGGAACATGCATGTTTTGAAATTGTTGGTAACCGAGTTCATACTAGGGACGGGGGCGAGGGCGGCGGACAAAGTTGTCGATGTAGGTAGGGTGCAAGAGATATTCAACGAGGAGTGGTGTCTACAAGTTATGTATCCCAGTCTGTTGGAGTGGTTTCTAGGGGGTTGTGATATTAGTTGAATAAATATTTGTCTGTAGGATTGTCATACAGCCTTTGTCTCTTAAATGGAATAGGTATAGTGCGGGTAGTAGTAGTAGTACGGTCTGTTTATCTAACGGTTGGTATTGAGGTTAGTGTGATGACGCAAGGTTGGATGGGAGAAGGGGAACGGGGTTGCGGACAAAGGGAAGGGGAAGGGTGAATAGTGATAAAAATAACTCACCCAGCCCCTTAATCAATAAAAATTATTGATTTGTACTTTAGAGTGATTAGGTTGAATGATATGTATGCTAACGTCATATCATATTTAGATTTTACGTCATTATTTTGGTGAACTTTAAATGTAGACATTTTAAACGGTGTGTCATTTGACACGACGTACTATAACGTTGTTGTTTTTTAAAACTTGAATTTTATAATCTTAAGCAAATTTTTACTAAGGTGATCAAAAATTAAGATGACAATGTAAGATATAGAAAAAGAAAATACATTGAGTGGTAAAAATAAAAAATTGTCATTAGACGTAATGTATTATGTATAAGTAAACTTTGTTAAAAATTAACGAAGTTCAAGTCAAAAAGAAGTTTGATGAAAACTGTAATACTAAAGCGAACATGGGAAGGTAATCTGCTGCAAGACTAAGATATATATTCGTCTTCCTTCTAGGTTCATTGTCTTTTTTGGTTGAGGTTAAACATCGCCCTGTTTTCAAATATCGCGATGTACGTCACGTTCTCTCCCGTGATTTTGATTCCAGTCATACCTCTTATACAGGATACCGAGTTACATAACTTTCAGGGACAAGTAACAAAACAATAACACATTAAAAAATCACAAAAGACCATATATAATAAATTTTTATTGAATAAAAACAACCCCATCGGTCTACAGTCTAGGGGAGATGTCACATTGTGTCTACTTGTCTTTTAATATAAAAGTAAGAAAGTGAGTTTCTGTGTTGGGTGTAAGGAGATGTCTGTGAGAAGTCATCCTATGGGATATTCGTGTCGGTCGCTGATGTGTCGTCTGGTAATGTTTTGATGGTGTGTGGTATTTTATAGTGGTTCGTTAAATTATATTTTCTTGTAAATTCTTGCAAACATTCTCTACATGTATGTCTTCGTCGTCTGTGTGCCGTATCGTGATGTCGTTTCAAACCATGTTTGCAGTTGAATGCATGCTCACATATGTCACATGTATAACGTATCATGGCTAGGTCGTCTACAGGAAAAATAGTGGTGTGTGAATTAACGTTACTGTGGTTGTTAGTCTTTACGCGTTTGTTGTTTGTTTTGTCGTCATACATCGTATGTCGCTTTAATGGAATAGTGTTGGTCATGGTACGAGTTGTTTGGGTCGCTGCTAGGGGTTGCATGGTTTGTCTGTCGGTCACGTATAGTGGTTGTGGAGTTTGTCTATCGGTTGCTGATGGGGTGTCGGTCGGTGATGTTTGGTTGGTGTGTGTTGTTTTACAATGTCTTGTTAAATTGTCAAGTCGTGTAAATAGATTCCCGCATGTTGTACAGAGATGTCCTTGTCGGCGGTGAACAGAGTCGTGATGTCTTGTCAAACCGTCTTTGCGGGTGAACACACGGTTGCATATGTCACACTTGTTACGGCTCATGGCTGGATGGGTGGTAGACTGGGCGGTTTGCATTATTGACGAAGTGTCTAGTAGTTGGATGACTGGGTAGGTCACTGGCTGTAGAATAAAAATAAATACATAAAATAAAATGTATGAAACAAAAATCATACTTAAAACAAAATTAAAAATGAACGTACCTATGGGTTTGAACGCGTAAGCTGAACGTGAAGTTAGCTGTGTGTGGAGATCCGAAATGGTGTAGTTGGATGTAGCTGGAACGTTTGGTTCAGTGGGTGCCTCGGGGATGGGTAGGTAGTTCAATAGGTTCGGTCGATGGTTAGTCTGTCTCGTAGGGTCGGTTGTACACTAAAAGGAATACATATGACTACTTATTTAGATACATATTTATTTAAAGGGTATTTTAATGGGGTTAGCTCCCTTAAAACAAAAAGTAATATTAACCTTACCTTTAATAGAATAAACACGCACAAAAGATGTGGTCCGTATAGGGTTAGGTGGATGTGATGGTTGGTAAAGCTGGCGTGGGTTTAGTCTCAGGAGTCAACAGAGGTCGCAGGCTGGATAAGTCGCGGTGACGCTTGATTTGAAGTCCGAAGTTGAAGTGATTAGAACACAATTTTCGCGGTCATTTATCCGGTTGAACGGCCTAATTACAGCACCAGCTGTCGCACAACAGCTGTTGCATAATGACCTAAGTGCTTCGCGGAAAGCTACTTAATGTATGTCGTTAATTACCATAACCCGTCAACCGAGCGGGGGTAACTCGGTGAAGCATAACAAAAAAAAAAAAAAAAAAAAAAAAAAAAAAAATTTAATTAGGTGGGACATCATGCTGTGATGGGCCAGCGGCTGCGATCAATACATTCCCATTAAAACGGGCAGCGGTGAGAAAACAAAGGATAGCTGGTGAATCGATACGTAACAGGTGTTACACGACTGGTTAAATGGAAGTCATGACACAAAGTATACGTTAGCGTTAGTCTTTTATTTTAAATACTATACATCAAAGAAAATAAATATATCAAACAAATAAAACAAATACACAAAGTAGTTAAAATCAAACTGCATAAAATGAATTTCAAACAAATAAACAATAAGTAAACAATCAAATTAAACAATTTAAATCAAACAAATAATCAAATTACGTAATATTAATTAATTATAATTTTAAAAACTCATTAAAACTAATTTAAAAAATTCGTTAAAATTACGTCACAAGGTCAATAAAAAATTACACAATATAAACAAAGTAATTAAATTAAATTCAAACTAATTATAAAAAATTAATTAAAATTTACTATATATATATATTTACTATATCTCATTGTCCCAGGCTGGTGCGCCACCCTGCGCCACTCACCCTTCACCCTGCGAGTATTTTACTATATCTCATTGTCCCAGGCTGCTGCGCCACCCTGCGCCACTCACCCTTCACCCTGCGAGTATTTTACTATATCTCATTGTCCCAGGCTGCTGCGCCACCCTGCGCCACTCACCCTTCACCCTGCGAGTATTTTACTATATCTCATTGTCCCAGGCTGCTGCGCCACCCTGCGCCACTCACCCTTCACCCTGCGAGTATTTTACTATATCTCATTGTCCCAGGCTGCTGCGCCACCCTGCGCCACTCACCCTTCACCCTGTGAGTATTTTACTATATCTCATTGTCCCAGGCTGCTGCGCCACCCTGCGCCACTCACCCTTCACCCTGCGAGTATTTTACTATATCTCATTGTCCCAGGCTGGTGCGCCACCCTGCGCCACTCACCCTTCACCCTGTGAGTATTTTACTATATCTCATTGTCCCAGGCTGGTGCGCCACCCTGCGCCACTCACCCTTCACCCTGCGAGTATTTTACTATATCTCATTGTCCCAGGCTGCTGCGCCACCCTGCGCCACTCACCCTTCACCCTGCGAGTATTTTACTATATCTCATTGTCCCAGGCTGGTGCGCCACCCTGCGCCACCCTGTTCACCCTGCGCCTCACCCTTCACCCTGCGAGTATTTTACTATATCTCATTGTCCCAGGCTGCTGCGCCACCCTGCGCCACTCACCCTTCACCCTGCGAGTATTTTACTATATCTCATTGTCCCAGGCTGGTGCGCCACCCTGCGCCACCCTGTTCACCCTGCGCCTCACCCTTCACCCTGCGAGTATTTTACTATATCTCGTTGTACCAGGCTGCTGCGCCACCCTGCGCCACCCTCTTCACCCTGCGCCTCACCCTTCACCCTGCGAGTATTTTGCTATATCTCGTTGTCCCAGGCTGCTGCGCCACCCAAATGATAACCAAAAGTGACCTAATATACTACTAACGTATATGCAAATGACGCTCGAAAGCTGGGAACAGCCACCCACCTAGGTGAGAAACTTTAATATTAAACAACTGTCTTGTAGTTTGTTCTTAGTTGGACAAAGGCTAAGGAAGCAAATCAAAAAAAAAGCAGGCTGAATCGTGTAAATGGCCTATATGGGGTATAACACATTGACAGGGAATAATTTTGTTGAAAGAAACCCATCCCACATTACAATTAAGAACGAAGAATAAGCTCAAACTAAGGACACAGCTTTCTGATTGGGATGTGCAGATTCAGGAATGTGTTTCTTTGTATGCTTTATACACTGGCCGATATTATTTTGATAACACGGAATCTCTATTATTAATGATGTACATGTATTTTTTTAAAACGAGTATAAAATAGATTTTAAAATGTTTAGGTATACTTGAATTATTTTATCAAAATATGATTTAATTGGATTTTAAAGGTCTTGAACTCTAGTTTTAAAAACGAGTATTTGCTCTAAACATCTTTAAATAGGGTAGCGAAAATAAATATGTTCTTCCTCGGTGTAGCGTTTAGTCAAACATAGATAACCTTTTTACAACAAAATATTTCGTAATTTGCATAAACACGTTTTATAGGAAGTTATGTGCGTGTAATTGAATAAAGAAAAACTTACTTGACCTCTCGCTCAAGTTACAGCTTGAATAAATAAATGAGCTCGGGACATTCAGAGCTTATATGGGATAAGATAAAAATCAATAGTAGAGCAGCTGAATGTAAAAGTGGGCTGGGGGCGTCTTCTCTCATAATACCAGCGTAAAGTCACTCTTTCGGAGTTGATGGTCGATATGGCAGAACAAGTAGAGTCGACCTGTTTTTGTGACATTGACTTATCTATGCCCAGACACTTGAGCTTTCCGATAGGTGTAGTTAGGTACTTATCTATCCTCTGTGAAATGACGGACTCGAGTTCAGGGACAAACTTGAGTATTTCGTGTAAGAAAGAGACTGCCTGGTCTATGTGGTCTGAGGTGAAGGGATCTAAGCTGTTAGTATTGCCGTGAAGTGGTCTGAACTGTTAGTATTGCCGTGAAGTGGTCTGAATTGTCAGTATTGCCGTGAAGGGACTGAACTGTCAGTATTGCCGTGAAGGGGTCTAAGCTGTTAGTGTTTATGTGAAGGGTTTTGAACTGTTCATGGAACATTTGGTAATTTGGCAACGCCCTGGGGTCGGCGTGTTCGAGTCGGTAAAGCTCATGGTTGCTAAACCGAAAAGTCTCGAGTACGAACCCTCGGGCAGATGAGGCTCGTTAGCTGAGGACAGCCACTTTTCCAGGAGAGACAACTCCAAAATTAAACAACTGCTGCCTTGTAGTTTGTTCTTAGTTGGACAAAGGCTATGGAAGCAAATCCAAAAATAAAAGCAGGCTGAAATCTGAGTCAATGGCCTCAATGGCGCATAATCTGAAGGCGAACCGAGTTCTGCCCTTGTCTGACGTTGTAATTTTACTTCCCTTACTTTGCCAGCCAAAGTAACCTCAGCAAGACTTATCGTGATTTTACTTAATCCACTGATCCCCCAGCATAACTGACATGTAGCAGTAAACCCCCAAACATGCGATAATTCTATATCAATATCGCAGCAGTCTTGCTCTTATTGTCTCAAATCCCGCATGCAATAATCTCTAACATATATGTAAACAAAACAAACATGAACCCGCAGAGTCGTATTATCTAAGTTACAAATAAACCTTCCGTTAACCAGCATTAACGTATTATCTGCCAAGCAAATAATCCACTAACCCACCTCTTAGATTATCGTTATTCTTTTATTCCAGATTAGGAGTTACATCTTTTAAGTATCAAGTTACAGTAACGAATTGTAAAACAGAAACATAGATTTGTTAAGAGGATTTTTAAAACTATTCATAAATATATCCATAGCAGCTGCGCAGAAATTGGACCTGAATAATGAAATAGTTTACGAGAAAAATGTTTGGTTCCTATACGGGTCAGTCGGATTAATACTCTGTTGTATTTTCAAAATAAGAATAATCATGGTAGACGACAGAGAGATACAACAGCAGCATGTGTTTTATTCAATCATCTGGAATGATAATCCAAGGTGATTAACATACCCTCACAGCATTCTTCTTCTTCTAATAAATGAAATATTTCTACGTTTTATTTTATGCTTTAATAATTTAACTGTAGAGTGCAGGTTTGCCATCATGAAAGACTAGAGAACTATACCAGTGACACCACTTAGCTGCGATTGGTGCCGTAATATATGTGGGACTTCCCAACTAGTATTAGTACCTTTAATGTCTTTGACGCCACCCAGAGAGAATTTGTACGTTAATGTCTATAAGATCATAATATAGGGAAATAACTATATAGCGTTATTAATTAAACAAATGGTCTAATTAAGTGGGAATCTTTATAGCTATGTGGCTTAAATTAAGCAAGAAACATTATTGATAACTGTATTTGTTACACGTTTTTCTCATAACCTTGTATACCATGAAAAAGATCCGTTCGGTATTAACTCCAAACCACAAGATGAGCCTATAATCTTTAACTAGGATTTCGCGATAATACTTTAATCCTTACCGCGTATGAAATAGTACGCCTTAAACCTTAATCTTGACTTACAAGATAACCTTTTAATCTTAACCGCGTAGGAAGTCTGTAATCCTAACCCTGTTTGACACTATACGCATTTAATCTAAATCCCGTATGACGCGATAAGCCTTTGATCTCAACCTTTATGAAATAGATAAGCCTTTAGTCTTAAACCTGTATAAAATGATAAATATGAATGCTATACTTTGGCAATGATGAAATCCTAATATATAAAAGCCCATGTACGAACCCCCCCCCCCTCTCTCTCTCTATCTCTCTGTGCAACATATTTTCCGAAGATATGAGATCAATCTCTTCAGCTATAGACGGAGAACTTAATGATACGGACTTAAGTTCAAAATAATATGTTGGATGTACTAAATGTATAAACTAAGTTTTATTTAAAGACGGAAAATAAAAATAAAGACATATTCCAATTTAGAAACACAATTTTAATTATACAACCGATGAAGTGTTTCTGATAAGAACGCTCTAGAAAACATATAAGTAGTACAAAAAAGATCACTCGCGAAAAGAATGACGTCACATTAAAGAAATATAAAAATATCTTCCTGAAACTATGATTTGTTAAAAAAAAGTTTAATACTACGGATAGTACAGAAACATTATGGTGGCAATGATTTTCGGATAAAAAATATAAATAGAAAATCGAAGCTCGAAAATGATACACAATACTAATGGCTTCATCTTCAATAAGATTTGCTTCCCACATCTTTCAATATTAGAATGTGAAAAAACGAATTATTTCATATAAATTAGATTTATAGATATACTTATAACGATGTATGCTTTGAAATTTATACAATTTGTTTCGGCCGAAAATAAGAATAATTAGTTTAAGGGGATATGCGCCTAAGCAAATTTTAAAATCCTGATTTTTTTGTCGTACTTTTGGATATATTGTCCATTTTTTTAATTAAGAAAATAATAAATTTTATTGAAAAAATCTAAATGTGTTTAAAATACTATTTCATGACCACTTCAATAAAAAAAAAAAAAATCTCGAACTTACAAGCTCTCTACTAAAGATTTAATATCTGTCATCATATTGCTTTTTGGATCATTGGATAGCTTCATTGTATTTGATAATCGTATTTTCCATCATCTTGGAAACACTCAAAGCTTACGATTGGCTTTACAAATTACAAAGAAATGGCATTTTTTTGTGGTTGCTGTTTCTGTTTTTCGCAATTCGCAGTTCTTTAACACTAGAAAGACTACTTCTTTGTTATTTATAAAACATTGCCTACCATATTTTATTTTCATAATTATTGTTCATGCAAAATTAAAACTTTTGTCACGAGAGAATTGTGATGGCTTTCATAGAAAAAAAAAGTTTATGTCAAATAATACGCAAATTTTAAAAACTTTTGCATACTATAAACTGTGATTTTTCAGACCTAGTAGAATTCTGACCAGTATCTCTAACAAAAAGTTGTCGGGACAAAAGTGTTTATACATGCTGGAATATAAGACGTCTAAATTTGATTGTTATAAGTGTATAAATAAAAACGCCATAGAAGTACCAAAAAATTCAAATTGGTGGAGGGTTTTTTTATTGGTGTTTTCAAGAAAACCGAAATAAATTTCAACCTTTTTTTTGCTGTTTAATACTAACTTTCATGTGCCAAACATGGTAAAAGTATTCAAAAGGCTTTGAATCTTAAATTGTAAAAAAAATGTGCATTAAAAAAACTGAGCCTATCCCTTTAAAAAACATACAAATTCCAATTGAATAGCCGGGTTTTCAACGGAATTATTTCATTCACTTAAGGGGAGTTGAAAACTACTGAATCTACCTCATAAAATATATTTTTGCGATTTTTTTTAGACCTCTTCCTCTTTTGCAGTTGATTCTAAACCATCACCTACCGGGTGATGTGGATTCTAATCCATTCCAGTGATGTAAATTCCTCCTATGGTTTCCAGATAAAAACTGTTCTTAAACTAGAACTTTTATTTATTTAACGTGTAAATACAGCCACCTTTATTCCAAGGTAGGTGCGTCAACACTGACAGTTTCTAAATATGAACATACGAACTGTGCATGTCTCGAGTTCCAATCCGGGTTCAAGTCAGTGGAACATCCATGAGTCTACCCTGCTCTGATGGGTACCTTAAGGAAAGTAAAAGGCGACTGGGCATAGTGCTGATCACAATATCGCTTCGAATGCCGAGGTCACTGAAACAGGTAAACTTTAATTCACTTGCCCTCATCGACGTTCAGATTCGAAATGATAGCTGTATATTGAACTGCATATGGCAGTTCATTGAACGTCAAGAAAATTAAATATTCAAACACTGTCGATCACTCATCAAGCGAAACGCTATTTTATTTGCCATTTCATAAAGCATGAATAGGTTGATATAGTCTATGTAACAAAACATATTTCCGGGGAACATGGTGACCTAATGTTGTTGCATGTGCTTAGTCAAGGAAGATGTGAATACTGTGCTGTATTTGATTTCATCTTTTGACATACTATTTATTAACTTACGATTGTACAGAATAATAGACAGCGATGACCCTCATGTAGTTAGAATATAGACAATATTTAAAATATAATGAAGATGATCATAGTTTCTAAACTACACTACCCTCTCCGTATTTCAAGTTACATATAATTAAAAGTATGTGTGTGTTTGTTTGTCTTTTATGCATTACTACACCTTTCATCTTACCGCCATAAAACTTTGGGAAGTTGTTGAGAATGCTACTGGTAAGGTTTCTGCGAAACAAAATGTTTACATTTCGCAAGGGCGGCGCCCCACTGTCGATTCTTCTCTCTATACTGTATATAAAAAACAAAGTCGATTGCGGTATGACACTGTTCATGCGATCATGTCAGGGGAGGTTTCTACAAAAAGAAATTGGACGTTGCAGGTAAGGGTACTACTATATTCAGCGGTAAATCTGCAACAGGCGCCACGGAGATTGATTGACCCGAAGCGACCCGGGCTCCCTTGTAAGCACTATAGCGCCTAAGCTCGTTTTAAAAAAGGCTATGTACTAAAGACACGATGGGCAGCAATAACCGTTGAATAAATTGAATCAGCGCGTCCTCCGGCATCTCGGCAGGGGCTATTTGGCGCCCATGACTCTCCCGTGAGCATTATGGAGCCTACATTCGTTTTAAAAATACGATAGTCTATGGATACAATGGGTTGCTATAGTCGCTCACTAAATCGAATTAGGCTCTCCGTAAGGGGGCGATTTTGGCTACCCTGGCTTTCCCATTAGCGCTATGGCGCATACGTTCGTTTAAAAGAGTGTGATAGAATAAGGGTAAGATCATAAATTATAGTCATTCACTAAATCGAATCAGGCGCATCCGTCGGCGCACCGTTACGGTGCAATTAGGTGCTTTGACTAATATGATCCAAGAAATATAGCGCAGGCATTGTTTAAATTCAAATAACTCAGTTTTAGAAAACATGATCACATGTCAAAGAATATAGGTATGATAACGCAATGATGAAACCCTCTTAAAATATTTCGTCAGACTTTCTTATATCCCTGCGGCAACGCGCGGAGACGGGCACGCTAGTTCTAATATATAAAAGCCTATGTGCGCACTTCTCTCTCTCTCTCTCTCTCTCTCTCTCTCTGTCCGCATGTCCCGAGCCTAAGAGATCAGTATCTTCAGCGATATACGGAGAACATAAAGATACGGGCTCTCGATGAAAATTATATGGTTGATGTTTTAAATGTATTTACTAAATTTTATTTAAAGAAAGAAAATAAAAATAAAGCAATATTCGAATGTAAAAACACATTTTTTAATTATGCAACCGGAAAAGTTTTTATGGTTGTGACTAGAACGCAAAAAACAATGACGTCACACGCCACATGTTAAAACTACAGAAAGAAAACAACACTAATGGCGTCATCATCCAATTTTAGAATATGAAGAAATGAACTATTTTACTAAAATTTGATTTAGATCTAGATTCTATAAATCTACTTATGGAGACGTACGCTACGAAATGTATACTATTTTCTCGGTAGAAGAAATACAAATTACTTTTAAAAAACAATTTATGTCCGGGTTTTTAACGGATTCATTTAAGTCTCTTAATCAGTGTGTGCATTTAATTATGTGTTGTGTTGACTAATAATGTATATAATTTGGTTTTAATTTTTCTAATAGGTATTTATAGCCTATGTTATTTCAAATTGTCGAATTTTTAAAGATATTTAGTTATTTCTTTGCATTGTCAAAAATATCGTTCAATGTGTAATAAAGCACATTGTGTTTTGAGCAATAATATTTTATAAAATATTTCTTTTCAAAAATGTATAACATTACAAATATATAGGCCAATAATTTACGTCTAACGGCTACCGACGGCTAGTTTTATATAAGGTCCAAAATAAGAGTTTAACCAAATGAACGGTTGGGAGGGTAAGTAGGCTTATTGTTTACATTACGCACTCATTGCCTTATCGTGGCTGTATATGGTCCGATTGGTTACACATAATCAAGTCATCTTTGACCCTCGATGACTGTATATGGTCATCTGTCCACGCCCCTGTTCGTGACGCTGGCTTAGTTAAGCTCTTTAAGCCAATGAAAATCACGTAAATCACTGAAAATCTATTTAAGCAGAACGATTCCCTGTCTCAGGGTACTTCACTGGAGGAAAGACAAGAGGTTTCTATTTCTACTTGGCTGTGCATTGACGGTTTGAAAACAAATAATTTTATTTAATTAGTATTTTTGAGTTTGACAAATAATAAATTAATTTACTAGTTTGATTAGAGATGAAATATAAGTAATGAATATTATTTGCATAATATGTAGAGTAAAGCATTTTAATCAGGAGTTAATAATTTTAAGTAACATGTGTAATTACAATCAAAAATTGTTAGACGACATGTATAGTTACAAGTAATGAATATTATACATTTGTAATTAAAAATCAAATAAGTATTTTAAGGTTATTGAACACTTATTTTTAATTTAAATTTATTTGATTTAAAAATCTAATTTTAATTGAGCTTTTGTTGTTTCAAAATTCTAGAAAACATATATATTGAGTATTCATTTTCTTAAGACTGTTTCTGTTTCAGTATTGTGTATTCAAATTAAATTACTGCATTTCAGAAATGTGGAGCTCTATTGAATTCAAAGTATTTGCCGTGCTGATATTTGCTGTTGGTGTGTGGTCTGATTGCCGTGAGGTGGACTGGTCCGATAGCTTCAACAAGATGGGAATGTCCCAGTGTGACCGTGTTGGTGACATCATCCAGGGTTTCTGTCGAAGTGACTTCTCTCCAGTCTTAGACAGCATCGCGTTACTGGAGAGTGCTATCTGCTGCACCAAGCCTACGCCATGGGGAGAAAGCTACGAGTATCGCACTGCTAATTGGTGGAGGTTGTTTGGTACAGCAAACACCTCCGCTGAATGTCCAGTTGGAGGTTTCCTTACAGGGCTGTTTAGATCAAATGGCTGGCAAATTATGAACATTGAAGAAGGACGCTGTACCAGAGCACCAGGCCATCCGCCTCGTTACGAGTATTGTTACGAGCACGATATCTCTTCTTGCTTTGACAAGTCAGGCTGCTGCACTTGTAACAACGGCACCTACGTTGTTGGTCTGTACCGCGGATACTGTGATGCTCTGTACTGTTTAACTAAACTCCGCTGCTGTTCGTTTATCCAGAAAGAGTAACGTTTGACGGAGGAAAAAAGACCATATGAAATATAAATTAACATTTTTGATCACTGTTTTGACAGAAAATACATTAAAACATCGAACGTCATTTCTTATTTGGATGCCAGAAGAGAAAATTAAATAAAAATTTATCTATGATTTTTTCGTCTTCATAATCCAAAAATAATTTGTTACAGTTGTTCCTTCTTCCATTTTGTTTCTAACATAAAAAATATCTCGCATATACTATACACATATTTTATTGTTATGTAAAAGTTATTATAACTTAAGTCTAAGCAAAAACACTGAACGAGTCAGTGATTGAACGGTACGTCTTGTTTAGAGATGACGAAAAAAATATATTTTCGAGACTGCTTATCTGCGATTGGTGCTTAATATCTGTGAGGCCTCCTGTTAGTATTGGTACCTTAATGTCTTTGAGAGTTCTAATCAAGTATTGGTGTGTGAGACTTCCCATCTAGCGCTGGTACCTTAATGTCTCCGAGACAACACAGCTGCTATGACTGGTAAAGGTCTGTGAGACCACCCAGCTCTAATCCAATCCCTAACCTTTACCCCTAACCATAAGCACAACAACAACCTTAAACGTATAGCTAATCAAAACCCCGATACTAAAAATCTAGATCCAACCTAACTTATACCTCTATCTAACCATAACAATAAACTTAAGCCAATGCTAAGGACTGGGCATAGTCTAACGCTATCAGTAACCCAAACACTAACCATATACCTCAACCTGAATTTAACCCTAGCCCTAGCCCTAGCCCTAGCCCTAGCCCTAGCCCTAGCCCTAGCCCTAGCCCTAGCCCTAGCCCTAGCCCTAGCCCTAGCCCTAGCCCTAGCCCTAGCCCTAGCCCTAGCCCTAGCCCTAGCCCTAGCCCTAGCCCTAGCCCTAGCCCTAGCCCTAGCCCTAGCCCTAGCCCTAGCCCTAGCCCTAGCCCTAGCCCTAGCCCCAGCCCCAGCCCCAGCCCCAGCCCCAGCCCCAGCCCCAGCCCAAGCCCCAGCCCCAGCCCCAGCCCCCAAAAAAGCGCAACGGAAAAATGCGCAAAAAACATTGCGTAACGTAAGCAAGCGCAAACAGAAAAAAGCGCAAACAGAAATAAGCGATAACAGAAAAAAGGCAAAAAGAAAAGAAGCGCAAACAGAAAAAAAAAAACGCCACCAGAAAAAAGCGCAAACAGAAAAAAGCGCCAACAGAAAAAAAGCACAAACAGAAAAAAGGGCAAACAGAAAACTAACATGAGCTGTAGTGTTAAGACAGGCAATCATTCAAACCTCTTACACGAGTTAACGCCCCTATTTGAATAGTCTAATAATTTTAAGTTTTGCACTAAGCACATTCCAAAGCAATTTCTTATTTTAATTATTATTAAATTAAAGTATACTAAAGAATGACACTGCTGTACAAATGAATGTTTTTAAAATTATAAAGATCAATGCAGAAAAACACAAAAAATAAAACAAACCAGGGAAACCATGACACATATTAAACCTCCGTGTTTCAATACTTTTGACTAGCCACCTAACAACAATTGTTCATATAATTTTAGGCGGGTATAAGTGAGATATTGAAAATAAAAGTATATTTTTTAAAAAGGAATATATATATATATATATATATATATATATATATATATATATATATATATATATATATATATATATATATATATATATGGCTGGGGGGCAAAATATATTTTTTTGCTGGGTGGCCCTATTTTTCTAGTTCCGCCATATACTTAGCTTAGACTCAAACGATTTGGAGGGCCAGAGATAGAAGTGTAGGGTTAGATGAGAGAGTAGTTAGTGTTTAGTCAATCGTCCCTTAACATCTGGGATCGTTGGGACATCACAGTTGATGTCCTCAAAATTTTCTGCCAGCCCAGTCTACTCCTTTGTGTCCTCTAAGCCGTCTTTGTCTTAAACCGTCTTCTCCCTCCTGGCACCTTGCCCTATATTATAATTTTTTGATAGGCCCTTGGCTTGTGTGCCACGCCCTTACCATTTTAACTGTTTTGTTTCGACTATGCTTAGTACACTACATATAGATATGACGTAGAGTTTTTGTGTTCAACACTATGCCCAGCAGCTTTGGTTTCCATAATGTGATTCAGGTACCCATGAGAACCCGTGAATTGAACTAGAGACTTTTTGAGTCTTATTTAATGGCATTAATTTTCCAAATAACTACGTATCGTGATAACTCGGGTTTTTGTATTTTTGTTAATTACTGAACATCGCCATGGTGTACCAACAGCCATATTGTTAAGGATAAGCTTTGTATTGATGAAACATTGTGACTATTTTGTGCAGAAGAAACAGTTTCGTAGATCCTGAAAGGCTTTAATTAGGTGTGCAATTACGCACATAACTATAAACCAGTCAATATAGTGGCAATTGTTTATATACATGATATTTGTCGATTTTAATGAGGCATTTGTTACTGTGGATAGAGATGTCGTTTGGAGATTGATGAACCCTACGAAATTCATCAACATCTATCAAATGAAACGCGAAACCTCCACCAGATTACATATGCTAACATCTAATCGGCTGCAGCGAGACTGCATGCTTCCGACAATGATTGTTTTCTTATAATTATTCTGGATTATAAGACCTTATTCCAAAAAGCATGAATTCAGTAGACCCCTTATTAACAGATGGGCGGTGTCAGCCTCCTATCAGATCAGCATCAGCTTGTCTAGACCAAGTTAAGCAAACTCTCTAGGAGAAGCGCTTAAGACAGCTAATAAAAGCAGATGAGACCATCCAAAACCGCACCGGCAAGTACGCATTTAACACTCTTCACACAATATGGACGTTAAGAGCACTTCCTACGCTTTACGAAATACGACTGTTTACCAGCCATATAAAATCTGTGTTCCTTCAGGACTCTGGGAAATGCAGGGTACATCAACCTAATAACAAAACTCAGACTTTCATTAACAAATAACTCTGCGTATCATATTGAACATTAGGTGGCCTGAAATGTTTATTTAAATAATGGGATAGTTATTATTGGCAAACAAACACATACGCGCGAATGGGGATTAATTGTGCACGTGTGGCGAAAAACAGCAAACACGATCACCATACAAACATTAGATTAGAATCCCCAAGAAAAAAACAAAGTAGTTAGGTCAAAAAAATTCTAGAAAGATCATTTGTGAGTGAAAAGCAAGCAGAAGCAACGTCACGGACCCAACTTGGAGGGATCGCAGAAAATTGAGTTCGATGGCGAGATGTCGTTGCGTCTTTATGCTTTATAATGGGTCCACTTAAGATGACCTTGTTGGAACACTCTTAACTTACAGTAGAACCCCACCCACCCGCACCCCACCTTTCCGAACACTCACTTAGTAGCCAGGTGGTTGAAATATTCTCTCAACCGCTAATTTACTAACCAAGTGCAATTTTCTTTACATTCGGGACCACCAAAGTGAACAAATCTTATTTTTTGTCTGGGTACAAAGTTTTTTTTTTGCTCTTTAACTTACATAACATCCCACCCCCCCCCCCCCCCCCACCCCAACGGCTACCCTGAGACACCCAGACAGAATGAGCAGCCAGCTTGTTGAAATCTGCACTAAACGACTAATTTTCATAATTATGAATGCCATAGAACAATTTGAACGTTAAACATTTATATAGTCAGTATAATTGCTGTTATTTGCATATTCTAAAGAGCGATTTTTCTGTTTCGGCCCTGTCGCTTAACAAATGGGACTTTACTGGGCAAAGAAATGATTCCATGTTGTTATCTGTGTTCGAATGAAGAAAATTGAATACCATGCAGTATTATGTTTCATCATTTAACGTACAATTTATTCACATCTGTAGTTTTAAAGAATAGCATTCAAGAGGCGATTTCAAAAGATTAAGAAATTCAGGATGCAAGTGTTATTTTAGCTATATATATATTTTTTTTTAATAGATTATAACTTTTACTATGTTCTGGCCGTTTCTGCATGGAATATCGTTGTTTGTTTCTAATTTATAGACAGTTTCTGAAACATTAAAAAGTTTGGCATTTTCGTGATTTCTTAATAAAATAATTAATTAACTGCACATACACTTTATCTAGTGTCTAGTGTGAACTTTTCCGCAATGCATATTTTAGCGATTTTGTTTTTCTAAAATGTAATAACCTTAGCCATGTTGAAAAATAAGAGTTTAAAACTCAAAGAAAGATGGAAAAGAAACTAGACTTGATGTTTAGATTGAGTACACATAACCAACTCCTCTTTGGCCCTCAATGACTGTATATGGTCATCTGACCACGCCCCTGCTCGTGACGCTGACTTAATTAAACCCCTTAAGCTGATGATAATCAGTTTGTTCTATTTAAGCTGCACGATTCACCGTCTCATGGTATTCTACTGAAGGAAAGACGAGAGGTTTCTATTTCTACTTGGCTGTACACTGAAGGTTTGAAAACAAAAGGATTCATATTTTCTTTTTTTTACCGTAACAAAGATTCAAGACTGATCATTAGTACTAAATGTTCTATTGCATGTCTGCTTAGTTTTAATGAACAAATGGTGAATGGCATAGGAATAAATACATTTTAGACAGCTTTTGTAGTTGCAATAAATGAAAATTAAATGTTAAGTCTTAGTGTTATTACAAATATTAAATGTCGGAAGTGTCTCTACAATCCAATGTGTTAATGCTGATAAAAACTTAAATTAAATTAACATTCTAACATTTTTTATTAGTTTTTTTTAGATTTTTAAAGAATCATAAGATTTTGAAAATGCACTATGTATTGAAATAAATGTATGTTTCATATAAAGTATTCACATTAAATTATTGGGTGTTTTTTTTTTTTTTTTTTTTTTTTTTAGAAAATGTGGAGCTCTATTGAATTTAAAGTATTTGCCGTGCTGATGTTTGCTGTTGGCGTGTGGTCTGATTGCCGTGAGGTGGACTGGTCCGATAGCTTCAACACAATAGGGCTGTCCCAGTGTGACCGACTTGGTGATATCATCCAGGGTTTCTGTCGAAGTGACTACAATCCAGGTTACGACCACATCGGGTTACTGGAGAGTGCTATCTGCTGCAGCAAGCCTTCTCCATGGAAAGATAGCACCGATTTTCGCAACGCTAATTGGTGGTCTTTGTTTAATAGAGCAAACGCCTACGTGGAATGTCCCACTGGAAATTTCCTTACAGGCCTCTTTAGAACACAAGGCTGGACTATTCTCTACATCGAAGAAGGACGCTGTAACCTAGCAAAAGGTCAATCGCCTCGTTATGGGCCTTGTTATGATGAGGACATCACCTCTTGCTTTAAACAGTCCGGTTGTTGCACATGTAAGAACGACACCTACGTTACTGGGTTGTACCGTGGCGCCTGTGATGCACTGTCCTGCATAAACAAACTCCGCTGCTGTGCGTTCATGTAGACAATGTAAAGTAAGACAGGGAAAAATGATCAGAGATTAAAGAAACGGAACATGAATTTTAAAATTAACTTTTTTTTTATCATTGTGTTTGACAGAAAAAAAATCATTAAAACACAAAATATCTTTTATTATTTGGATGCCACAAGAGAGAGTAAAATAAAAATTTATCGATGACTTTTTTGTTTTTTTTAATAACAAAATAATTTGTTACAGATATTCCTTCTTCCATTTTGTTGCTAACATAAAAAATATTTTGCTTATGATATAGACTATTATAATTTACATGGACATTCTATTGTTATGTAAAAGTTATAATAACTTAAAAGCAATAACTCTGTACAAACTATAAAGTGAGTGGTTGAACGGTACCTAATGTTGATAATTATGACGGGAAAATTATATTTTGAGACTACGTAGCTAGGATTTATGCCTAATATATGTGAGACTTCCCCGCTGGTATTGGTACTTTATATCTGTGAGGCATCCCAATTGCTAAGATTGGTATTGTCTGTGAGACCACCCATCTAGAACTGGTACCTTACTCTCTCGAAAACCATCCAGCTCTAATCCAATCCACAACACTTACTACTACCCCTTACGATATTCAAAACCTTTACCAAAAACTTAACCACAACAATAACCACAACCACAACCATAAACGTATAGCTAACCACAACCCGATAATAAAACTCTACATTTATATTTAACCCTAACCTATATCTCTATCTAACAATAAAAATAACCTTAAGCCTAAGCCAATGTTAAGGCCTAGAATTTGGTCTAACCATAACCCTAACCCTAAGTCATAACCTTAATTTTAGCCCTAGCCCTAGCCCTAGCCCTCGCCCTCGCCCTAGCCCTAGCCCTAGCCCTAGCCCTAGCCCTAGCCCTAGCCCTAGCCCTAGCCCTAGCCCTAGCCCTAGCCCTAGCCCTCGCCCTCGCCCTAGCCCTAGCCCTAGCCCTAGCCCTAGCCCTAGCCCTAGCCCTAGCCCTAGCCCTAGCCCTAGCCCTAGCCCTAGCCCTAGCCCTAGCCCTAGCCCTAGCCCTAGCCCTAGCCCTAGCCCTAGCCCTAGCCCTAGCCCTAGCCCTAGCCCTAGCCCTAGCCCTAGCCCTAGCCCTAGCCCTAGCCCTAGCCCTAGCCCTAGCCCTAGCCCTAGCCCTAGCCCTAGCCCTAGCCCTAGCCCTAGCCCTAGCCCTAGCCCTAGCCCTAGCCCTAGCCCTAGCCCTAGCCCTAGCCATAACCTAACCCTAGCCATAACCTAACCCTAGCCATAACCTAACCCTAGCCCTAACCCTAACCCTAGCCCTAGCCCTAGCCCTAGCCCTAGCCCTAGCCCTAGCCCTAGCCCTAGCCCTAGCCCTAGCCCTAGCCCTAGCCCTAGCCCTAGCCCTAGCCCTAGCCCTAGCCCTAGCCCTAGCCCTAGCCCTAGCCCTAGCCCTAGCCCTAGCCCTAGCCCTAGCCCTAGCCCTAGCCCTAGCCATAACCTAACCCTAGCCATAACCTAACCCTAGCCATAACCTAACCCTAGCCCTAGCCCTAACCCTAGCCCTAGCCCTAACCCTAGCCCTAGTCCTTATCTTAACCGTTACCCTTACCCTAGGCTTAATCCTGTATCTAATTTTAAACAACGCGAAAACAATATAAGACTGTGAGGGTGAATTGTGACAGAGATTATGAAGGCAATATTTGACAACTACTTTATTGGTCCAAATCATCGAGTTAATAAATGCACCTTTAATTGTTTTATCTCATAATACATGCAATCCAAATTTTAATGTCGAATGGCACAATAACCATGTAATAGTAACCACGTATGACACGATAGTCCTTTTGGCGACAATTTTCAAGCCCCTTATTCGGTCCTACACCCTGCCCCATCCCGCCACAGTGCACTTTTGCGGACCGGTCAAACAGTTATAATGCAAATGTGTGAACGTGTTGTGCACCCCTATTCGGCTATCAAAAGGGAGCGACGAGACACAGAAGTCATTAAAATTTGAAGTGCTGCCTATATTTAACACTACAGTTAGTGTAGTGGTTTTTAATAATGTGCGGAAAAGGATGGTATAGAATCTGTAAAATAAACGAAATAATACCGTAGTTACAGTAATTTTACAATGTTTACAAAATTAAAATCAAGCAAACATACACGAAAATAAATCTAAACGTCCATTCCCCCTCCCCCCCCTCCTGCATTGCGGGGTCTGTCTGGCGGCATGGTGGTCCCCCCCCCTGCTTTAATGTGAGATTAAAAGGAGAAGCAGACGTAGCTCCAGATCTACAACTGCTAGTCACAACATTCAGGACCAAGCTGAAATTATTCAACGACATGCAAGAGGAATACATCAGAAATTTAACATTCAATAACTGATGAGCAAAGAGAAACATTAATTCTTCAAATCTGAAGTTAAGGAAAAATTCGAAGCAGTCTGTTCTGTTTTGATACAATGGAGTTTTGAAAATCATTCGCTAGGGTTGCAACACATTTGGAAATTCGAAATATTTGAGGGTCGGCGTAGTCGAGATGGTAAAGCTCGTGGGTGCTAAACCAAAAAGTCTATAGTTCGAACCCTCGGGCAGATGAGGCTCGTTGTTTGGGGACAGCCACTCATCTAGGAGAGACAACTCCAAAATCAAACAACTGCTGCCTTGTAGTTTGTTCTTGGTTGGACTAAGGCTAAGGAAGTAAAATCCATAAAGAAAAGCAGGCTGATATCGGAGTCATTGGCCTCAATGGCGCATAACTAGATGATAGGGGCTCAACGTTATCATATTTTGGGCAAACGGTCTACCGGCAAGTGCCTTCTGGACATTTGTCGCAATCTGGAATATGTCCATTCGGCAAAATAACCTTTAGGCAAACGGCATCTGTGCAGTTGCCTTTCAGGAAAATGCCCTGCTTCTAGATGCAACCATTGGAAAGGAACATGCTATTTTCTGACACTAACAGGGTTTATACCAGAATTTTGCTTGAGAGCCTTAATGAAACTTCAGACAAAACATGAAGACTAGATCAGGCAGGTTTTTGTCCACGTAACCATTATGCACATAAGTCACGCACGCACACACACACACACATACAGAGTGAGAGAATTGCAAAACCCAGATTTTTTTTACTCAAATAAGCATAAAACGCCGAATTTTTAAAAATCTTGATGTAGAATTTTTGCCCGATTAAAATAAGTCCCCTATACTCCGTGTGTGATGAAGTACTGAGATGTAAAATGGTGATTTTTGTGTACGATTACAATACTTCCTCTATACTCTGTATACGAGAAAGTAAAAAGGATCAATAAATTCGGGATGCAGTATTATTTTAGCTTTGAATTCTTTTAAGCATTGAATACCGCTTTTATTTTTCTAAACTATAGACAATATTTGAATCATTAAGAAGTTTGGCATTTACATGATTCCTTAAACGCATAATGTTTCGACTCTCAACTACACACACACTTTGTATCGTGTTTATTGTGAACTTTTCCATTTTTCAGGTTTAAGCGTTATTTAACTACACATACACTTTAACATGAACCTTAGCCAATCTAAAAATAAGAGTTTAAAACTAAAAGAAAGATGGAAAAGAAACTAGACTTGATGTTTAGATTGAGCACACATAACCAACTCCTCTTTGGCCCTCAATGGCTGTATATGGTCATCTGACCACGCCCCTGTTCGTGACGCTGACTTAATTAAATCCTTTAAGCTGATGATAACCAGTTTGTTCTATTTAAGCTGCACAATTCACCGTCTCATGGTATTCTGCTGAAGGAAAGGCGTGAGGTTTCTATTTCTACTTGGCTGTACACTAAAGGTTTGAAAACAAATGGATTCATATTTTCTTTTTTTTTACAGCGAAAAAGTTTTAATAAGACTGATTGAGTGTTCCCTTGCATGTCCGTTTAGTTACAATTAACACATTTTGAATGGCATAAGAATAAATACATTTTACAGAGCTTTTATATAATTGTATACAATGAATATTAAACGTTAAGTGTTATTATAAATATTAAATGTCAAAAGTGTCTCTACAATCCAATTGAAGTTAATTAACTTTCTAATCATACTTTCTTTTAGGTTTAATTTTTTAAAGATTATTGAAAAATCATACGATTTTGAATATGCACTCTATATTAAAATGTCTGTTTCATATGATGTATTCACATTGAAAAAAAAAATTTATATATTTTTTAGAAAATGTGGAGCGCTATTGAATTTAAAGTATTTGCCGTGCTGATATTTGCTGTTGGTGTGTGGTCTGATTGCCGTGAGGTGGACTGGTCCGATAGCTTCAACACACTAGGGCTGTCCCAGTGTGACCGTGTTGGTGACATCATCCAGGGCTTCTGTCGCAGTGACTACGTCCCAACCAGTGACTACCTCGGCAGACTGGAGAGTGCTGTCTGCTGCACCAAGCCTTCACCGTGGGCAGAAAGCTTGGCCTTTCGTATTGCCAATTGGTGGAATATGTTTAAACCAAACTCCTCCGTTGAATGTCCAGTTGGACATTTCCTTACAGGTCTCTTCAGGTCATATGGTACGAAAATTATCGCTCTCGCAGAAGGACGCTGTGCCAGAGCAAAAGATTATCCGCCTCGTTATGGGTATTGTTATTATCAGGATATCTCCACTTGCTTTGACCACACAGGTTGCTGCCTCTGTAAGAACGGCACCTTCGTTATGGGGCTGTATCGGAGAGAATGTGATGACCTGTACTGCATAAACAAACTCCATTGTTGTTCCTTCTTGGAGCCAAATAAACTTTGACGGAAAAAAAAATTCAAGAGCTGAAACAGAAAATGAAATTTTGATTAACATTTTGTTCTGTCTGTTTAAAAGAAAATGTCTTTAAAAGCTGATACTTTATTTTTGATTTGGATGCTAAAAAAAAAAAAGAAAATAAATAAATAAAGTTGAAAGAATCATATTGCTGTTGTCTTAATGCATTACTATTTTGTTAGTTTCTTAATCTTCCATAATGTTACCTGTTGACTACGGCCCATAACCCGTTGGACATCTGTGGGTTTAGGGGTCACGGTTGATTGACCTTTTTTATCTTCTTGACTCTCCCTCCCCAACGTCACACATAGTCACAAAAAGTCAGACCCCCCCCCTCTTCCCGCCGCAACCCAACCTCCTCCACATAAAAAATACGTCATACCTCAACCAACATGTTTTTTGTCTTTTTAAAACACCTATTTCGGCTGTGGTGACCACACAATCCCTTCATAGGCTGAGGTCACAGAAACTAACAAACTCTACTCCACCTCGGTTTACATGTTTTTCGTCTGGGAAAAACATCAATATCTTCCAATAATATTTTCTGAGATTGAACCTCGTATGAATAATAAATGGATAAATTATTAATGCTAACGTCTAAATGAGTACTTTCTATCCAGGAAAATTAAAACCCCCAAAAATTAACACTTAATGTTGAGCATCGAATCCACGCCACTTGACAGGGTCGCTAACGTACTGTCACTTGGCCAGCAAGGAAGATACCGATGAAAATAATTTCGTATTATATGACATATTTTCTCAGGAACTGAGTGGCCTAACGGTAGAGAGCTGGTCTGCTGCACTGTTTCTGCTCCAATGGGTACCCAAAGGCGGCTGGACATAATGCTGACCATACTATCCCTTCATATGCCGAGGTCACAGAGCAAGTAAACTCTACTTCACTTGTCCCAAATACCGTCAGGTTTAACAGGGAACTTTACTGATACATATTCTCATATATTACATACACTCCGTTAAAATTTTGAAGGAGTCCTCTTTTCACTTACAAGTAAAATCATGGCAAATATTTTTCTTAATTTAAATTATTTTATAATAAATTAACGTATTCCATTGCTATGAAGCAAAGACTACAGTGAAATTTTTTTAAGGGCTAAAATAGTTCAATAGAAAAAAAATCAATTATAATTATTTAATTTGTTTTTATACTTGTTTTTAATTTTAACTAATTAATTTTAGTTTGGCCTAGATTCTCCGACAGCATAAATCTAGTTTAACGGTAGATCTAGCTAAATTCATAGAATTCTCGAATTAGAAGAGCTTTTACTGGCAACCGTTTCCTATTGAAATTAATAATAGTGTTTGAACATCAGAAATATCGTCAAACTATAGCCGACAGAAAATTAGCTTTATATAGCACTAGCCGTCCCGGCCAGGCCCTGCACTGTCCTCTGTGAAAAACCTGTCTGTAAACCTGTCCCTAACCACAACCAACCAAAACAAACAAAAAAACCGCTAATATTTACAAATACAAACATAAACGAAAACAGAAACGCAAACACGAACACAACCACAAACGCAAACCCAACCAAAACACAAAGAAAACACAAACGCAAACATAAACTCAAAGTGCTCACAGTCTAGCCCAGAGCGCCAAATCGCACCATGCTAGTCTATTTTCCCTGGAAGCCGTTTTGTGAAAATAAAGAATTTGTTCTCAAGTTGAAGGGACACAGTTAAAATATATGACAAAAAAAATAATAACATCTTTGAATTATGTCATAATACGAAAAATAAGATTTCATTTACGTTTACTTTTCTAAAATATATTAACAAAATACACTCCTAATGTAGGCCTACTGGAAGAATAAGAAAAAGCTTTCAGATTCGTACTATATTGATCGCTAATGCAATGTCTAACGCATTCTCCAAAAAGTGCTTTTATGTTTAATTTGTTTTATATTAAATTTAAAGTCTGTACAAGTATTAAATCTTTATGTATCGTGTGAGAAACGTACTGACATTATTAAGAAAAACTCCAGATCCAACCTTCTTCGGCGTTACTACATAACCATCTTAAGGATCTTGAGGAAACAGTAAAAGCTTAATTTCAGAACTGACAGTCAATGCTAGCTAGAGAATTATCAGTAGCATCAGTACCTTAATGACTGTGAGACCACAGATCTTTAATTGGTAATCTAATTCACGTGAAACCACACGCTAGGATACCTTAATATTTAAGAAACCATACCCAAATCCTCACTTTAAACCCTAACAATAACTTTAAACCTAATTAAAAACCTAATTAAAAACCTATTTTTTTTCTTTATCCTTATCCTTATCGGTATCGTATTCTTATCTTCATTCTTATGTTTCCCCTGAGACCCACGTGGAGCAAAGGGCTGCAGCTCCATCGCACATTTTGCATCGGTTTTCATAACCAAATGTTAATCCTAATCTTAACCGTGATCATAACCGTAACCCTAATCTTAACCTTAACTCTAACTCTAACCCTAACTCCAACCCCAACATCAATCCAAACCGCAATACTAACCTTAACCCAAACCCTCATCCATATGCCATTCACAACATCAATCCAAACTGGTCTACTAACCTTAACCCACAACTCACAACCCTAACACCAACCCAAAATCAACCCTAACCGCTATACTAACCTTAACCTACAACCCTCAACCCTAACACCAACCCAACATCAACCCTAACCGCTATACTAACCTTAACCCACAACCCTCAACCATAACACCATCCCCCTACCCCTTACCCTCACCTTCAAGACAGACAGTGTACGGGTAATGAGTGACATATAAAGACAACATACGATACATATGTTGTGGATCATTGTGATAAAATCAAAAGGGCATGTTCCATTTTTTTTTCTATTTCGTATTACGCGAGTAGAGCTTAGTGCATTCCCAATCTCAAATGACACAATGCGCCATTAATCTTGAACCGTATGCTACTAAAATCCTTTAATCTTTACCTAGTCTTAAATGAAACGTATTATTGTTATATTACAACAATGTGCCATGTCCATTGATAGAAGAGAACGCAACGTGTGGCAAACTTTACCCTGATGTTAAACACATTCCATTGTTTCAAACTCCATACGTATCGAATATCTGGTACCCATTTCGACATTATGCTTTAAAGCTTTTTTGCTATGACAGGATATTTTAAAATCCGCCCGTACCGTTTACATAGCTACGTGGATTACATGGGTGTCTTTACATGGATTAATTAATTAATCTCACCCTCATGTAAGGCAAGCTCTATGTTACAGATAAGCTTTACATACATGAATCTCGAAATATGTAATACTTAACATTTAATTATAGAGATGTATGTGCTCTAAACGACCTTGTTATTAGTGGAGCAATATCCTCAGACAAGGTAATCCACAATACTATCTTACCCTTCTCTGAGGGGAAAACGGAACATCAGATTGATAAGTAGAAAGCGGTGAATGCGAGTAAAAGTTGAAGCAGATGTATCCTCAGATAACCAACTGTTTTTTAACATTGAAGTTCTAGATCAAAGAAATTCCGTAGAACTTATGTATTGGGAGGATGATCGCAATGTACAGAAGAGTTGAAGAATGGACAAGTAACGCTCCAGAAATAAAATGACAGATGAGGCGAAGTAAGCTGCACAACAAGGAGACTTCAAACGACTGTATAAAACTACAGGAGAATTTTCTTGCAAGAAAACCAAACCCAGTAGAGATGGAACGAACAAAATGGGAAAACAATAAAACGTAATGCACAATACAGAAAACGGATGGGTCAAGTGCTTTGAGGAGATGTTAAATAGATCAACCCCACCAAGCTATCCTATACGTATCACCAGAATCAGAACGGCTACTGATAAACACAGGTCCCCTGAATGGGCTTTGTCGCTAAAACCATAAGCTGGACAATATTGAACCCCATCAGAGGCACTTAAAACAGAACCATCCTAAACAGCAGTAACGCTGTAACCACTCCCGGTAAAGATTTGGCAAGAATAACAACTCCCTGCATATTTGAAACCTGAATACCTATTGAACCTACTGAAGAAAGTTGACATTTCTTTATGGTATATAGAAATAAAATGCGGTTTTTCGAGCAGTTATTGTAGCATTTGGTGTACGTTGATTGGGCATCCTGCATTAGGGGTTAGGGTAGTATTAAAGTCAACGGTAAAAGTGCACTATGGGCATCTGCCAGCACCTCGGCGGTTGGGTGACCCAGAGCGCCTAGGGCACTCACGTCCGAATTATGGCGCCTAAATTCATTTTTAAAAAAAAAGGTTGTGCATTAAGGCCAGTGTGGGATAAAATAATCGCTGTCTAAATTGAATCAGGCGCGATTCCCGGCGCCCCGGTAGGTGGGGGTGGGGCGATTTAGCACTATGTTCGTTTTAAGAATGCGATACGATGGGCTACTATAATCTTTGGCTAAATCAAACCTCACTCGTCCCCCCCCCCCACCCCAGAGGCGTAGCTAGGGGAGGGTGGGGAGGGCGGCCGCCCCGGGCGCCGACCCTAGGAGGGCGCCAAAAGGGGTAGAAAAAAATTATTAAAGTTCATTTTAAGCTGCAGTTTTGAATTATAAACAGTCAAAGTAAAGAAATTTAACGGCATAGAGCCCTTGCATACTGATTTAACTGTTTTCTACCTTGATTGTGTACCTGTAAAACGTATATTCTTAAGAAATAGTGACCGGAAAAACCGCTTTCCAGCTTTCCTAGATGGGGGGGGGGGCTTTTTCGAAGACTAAAATCGGAAAAATTCACGCGGGATTAAGGAATAAATAACCGATATCATTCAGAAATGAAACACATTGAACTAAAGCGTATTTTTACGATTGTGTAACATAAAAAAAGAGTTAGTGACGTTTAAAATCCACTCTACCATTTTTGTCCAAGATGGGGGGGGTGGGGGCGCTTTTTCACCAACAAAAACCGAAGAATTTGTACTGGATCGCTTACTAGATAACTCTTTTAACACTTAGAAAAGAAATCAATTGTATTAACACTTAATGTACGATTTCACTACCAAGTTTTGATAAGTAATAACGCGACTAGTTCTTTGTACGATTCTTACGATTCTCTCAACTTCATTTAGATAGATCAGATACTTTTAATTGATTACATTACATCTTAACTGGATCATTTCATTAAAGAGAAATTTATATCACGGATTCTTGTATCGCTATCCGATCAGTAAAATAGTAGACTATCGGAGCGAGTGGGTGGGAAGCGACACTCTTTGCCAAAACGAATTAGCACCGCTACAATTTTAATTTTTTTCTGACATTACTAATCATCATTTTTAAAGGATAATGCATCTTAAGGGGAATATAATTGGCGTCGAGTGAAGTTTTAGGGAACGACAATCAGCGTAATTGTTAATTATTTTTTTCCAGACTGTCGCACACACACACATACACACACGTATATATATATGTATATATATATATATATATATATATATATATATATATATATATATATACATGGAGGGGCGCTAAACTTAAAGTTCGCCCCGGGCGCTACGCCTCTGCCCCACCCCCCCCCCCCCCCCCTCCTGAGAACAACTACATCGCCTAACTAATTTTTAAAGATCACCCTATAACAAGGACTCGGTGGGCCACCACATTCGATGACTAAACCGAAAACAAAGGATCTACACGGCAGAGGCGTAGCGACCGATTCCGGCACCCGGGGCGGAACATACATTTTTGCGCCCTCCCTCTCATTCTATTTATAGTTATTCCAGTATTTAAAAAAGCGCCCCCCCCCTCCCCTTTTGAAAAAGCGCTCCCCCCTCCAATGTAAATAAATTGGAGAGGTTTGTGAAACTTCTTACCAGTTACTATCCCATTAGATTTTCTATTTAGGTGTCACAAAATTGATAAAGAAAACAGTCAAATCAGTGTGAAACGCCTTGAAGTCGTTTATTTTCGTAACTTTGATTTATATTATTTAATATTTCAGCTTAAAATGAGCTTAAAGTGAGCTTTTCAATTAATTCTTCTACCCCTTTTGGCGCCCCCTTAGGGTTGGTGCCCGGGGCGGTCGCCCCACCCGCCCTCCCCTAGCTACGCCACTGCTACACGGAGCCCCGGAATTAATATAACTGGTGGCTCTCGAGTACGCGTCCCTCTACACCCCTGCTATATTTGCGTTTGCCTAGGTGTGGTCTACTTTTCTATTACAGAGAGTGATTAATGTACACCGAAGTCGTTCATACAGCACGCCATGGGGCGTCTGGGCGATAGTGTGGACAAACCCGCACTCCAGCATGTAAGATGGAGTGGCGTAGCGAGGTCGGGTGTCACCCGGTGCGGCACTTAATGGTGTCACCCCCCCCCCCAGAGGCATAAAGACCCTTCCCAGGGACAAGCTTTCAAATTTTCGATTTGCACCCCCCCCCCTCAAGTTTTCGATTTGCACCCCCCCCCCCTCAAACTTTTGATTTGCACCCCCCACCACTCGAGGTTTTCTCTATATATTTTGCTCTTTTTTGCCTAGGTGTCACCCCCCCCCTAAATGGTGTCACCCGGTGCGGTCCGCACCCCCCGCCCCCCCCCCCTCGCTACGCCCCTGGTAAGATGTAATATAGCACAGGAGCTGTTTACAATTAAAAACTCAGTACTAAAAAACAAGGTAACGCATAAATACACTATTGGTAAAGCATTGATGAAATCCTCTTAAAATATTGCGTCAGCCTGCGGCAATGCAAGGGACGTGTACGTTAGTAAGTTTATAAAACCAAATAGAGTTTTTTTTTTTTTCAGAAATTACAATAAGTTTACAGTGATTCAATATAAGTATTTAACTTTGGGGAAGTACACTAGTCTTGACGTTTAGATTGAGTACACGTAACCAACTCCTCTTTGGCCCTCGATGACTGTAAATTGTCATCTGTCCACGCCGCTGACGTTGATTTAATTAAGCCCCTTAAGCTGATGATAATCAGTTTGTTCTATTTAAGCCACACTATTCCCTTTCTCATAGTACTCCGCTGAAGGCAAGACGAGAGGTGTCTACTTCTACGTAGTTGTGCACTGACAGAAAACAAATGGTTTCATATATTTAATATTTTAGTGTAACAGTGAGTAAGTATGTGTGACTTATTATTGCTAGTTAAATCGAAGAAAACATAGCAGTAGCCTACTGAAGTAATGTGTAATGTTTTTTATACTACATGTGCCGTTAAAAGCAAGTTGCTTTAGATGTAATGTGCAGTTAAAATCAATAACTTCATGTATCAACTACACAGATGTAATAATATTTATTATTTGCTAAACACATTCTACCTCAATTTATTACTTGTAATAATAATCTGTGTAGTTGAGAATCCATCATGTTTTTGTTACTGATTATGTTTTTTCAATCAAGATTTATTTCATTTTAATTATGCTATATATTTCAGAGGAGCAAACAATAATTGTTTTTAATTTGCAAATTCTGAAAGTAAAGTACCCTTTCAGGTTCCATGGGGCAGGTGAAGTGAAGCGTACATGTTTTAGTGACATTGGCATATGAAGGGATAGTGTGGTCAGCACTATGTCCAGCCACATTATTTTTCCTAACGCGAATCAGGTACTTATCAGAGTTAGATGTGACGTACTAATGACTCTAGCCCGGGATCCGAACTCGAGACTTTTGGGTTAGCAGCCGAACGCGTTTCCATTCGTCCACGCCTACCATTGATGTATTCACATTAAATTAATGTATTTCAGAAATGTGGAGATCTATCGAATTCAAAGTATTCGCCGTGCTGATGTTTGCTGTTGGCGTGTGGTCTGATTGCCACGAAGCTGACTGGTCTGATAGCTTCAACAAGTTCGGCCTGTTCGAGTGCGACCATATCGGAGACTTCCTTCAGGGTTTTTGTCGAACCGATCCAACGCAATCCAACGCTAAAAACGGTGGACTAGGAAAGGCTGTGTGCTGCACCAAGCCTCCGCAATGGACGGGAAGCGCCGATTTTCGTCTTGCGGATTGGTGGAGTTCTTTCTCTACAGCAAACGCCTCCGTGGAATGCCCGCCTGGATATTTTCTTACGGGGCTCTATAAGTCCGAGGCGGGCTGGAAACTCTCCAGTATCAAAGAGGGACGCTGTACCAAAGCACAAGACCAGCCGCCTCGTTATGAGCCATGTTACGATGAAGATGTCTCGGCGTGCTTTGACAAGACCGGTTGCTGCTCTTGCAGGAAAGACACCTACATTACTGGGCTGTATCGTGGAGAATGCAATGACCTCCGCTGTTTGACCAAGCTCCGCTGCTGCGCGGTCTTGCAGGCCGTGTAAAGTTTGACCAGGGAAATTTTGACAGCTTTATTTACAAAATGAGATTCAAATGAACGTTTTGATTTGTTTGCGTTTATAAAAAAAAATTCAATCTTAATTTCTGATTTGGATACCATGTATAAAAATAAATAAACTAGCAATGATCTTTTGCGTTGTCTTATTCTATTAACTACTTCGTTGCAGTTCTTAATATAAAATTTTAATCACTCAAAAAAAGTTTCTCATAAGAGAAAGTTTCCCTTTCAAACCTGATTGTCTATCGGGCAAGTGAAGTAGAGTTCACTTGTTTCCGTGACCTCGGCATATGAAGAGATAGTGTGGTCAGCACTATGCCCAGCCGCCTTTACTTTCCCTAACGTGAGTTAGGTACCCATCAGAGTTGGGTGGACTCAACGACGATGTACTGACTTGAACCCGGATGTGAACTCGAGACTTACGAGTTAGCGGTCCAGCTCTCTACCGCTAGACCACTCCGTCCCATAAGAGTAATGTCATAAAAAGTCACAACGGGATTTCATTTTAAACTAATTTTTCTGTTTATTATTTTTTTTTATTTAATAAAACACGTTTAATAACAAGCTTCTATCTAGTTATGCATTAAAAATTGGAAAATAAATCATTTTCTTTAAATATATAATAATCCACTTCTATTTTAAAATATATAAAGAAAATGTCGGGTTGAAACTTAAATATTTGTAAAGGTGTTAAAGATAATATAGTGACTAAGTCAAATTTGATATCACATTGCATTGTAGACGGATCTTGACCCACGTGCCAAGTTTGAAAGAAATTGGTCCTATTAAGAGTGGTAGAAATTTCGCTCGCTAGTTTTGACCTATAACAAACGAAGCAAGCATTAAGTACCAAGCAGGAGGAAACAAATTAAATGAAAGATTGTAATGATCTACTGGTAATATGAAAACAACAAAATTTTCATATCAGTAAAAATTATGGTGGGACGGCGTGGTCTAGCGGTAGAGAGCTAGACTGCTAACCAGAGAGTCTCGAGCTCGAGTCCGGGTTCAAGTCAGTAGACCGTCGCCTGAGTCCACCCAACTCTGATGGGTACCTAACTCACGTTAGGAAAACAAAGCGGCTGGGCATAGTGCTGACTTTGCTATCTCTTCATATACAGTGCTTCTTTGAAGCAGATAATGATGATGTCAACTCAAAAATATGGTATACTATCAGTAACCAATGATTTTCTTTTACATTTTAAATCAGAAATTTTAATTTATCATGAAAGAAATGTATCGACTTCCTAAATATTCGAGGTTTGAGTAAAGGCAATTAAATTCATCAAATTTCCATAAGTTTATTAGTCGCTTAATTTCTACTTTCTCGATTACAAAGTATAACGAAAATACTGTAATTATGCAAGAAAACATTAAATTTCGACAGTTTTTGGCGTTTTATACCTCTCAACTTTCTCGTATACAATTACAAAATACATATGGCTGTTTAATCATGCAGGAAATATAAATTCAGATTGTGACGAATTTCGACGTTTTTCATCTTCCTGAGTAGGCCCATGTAATCTTTGTTTTACAATATTGTCTGTGTTTGTGAACACGTTAACTTGAGTATCGTTTCAGTTCATTAGACAAAATTTCATTTACATATATTATATAAAATGTGTAGTTCTTATGTCAAATTTTGAGAGATTTCTTGAAACCCGAAGGGATACCGTTTGTGCTTCCAGTTTCTCAAAAGCCAATCACTTGAAAACCGTTTACGTTACATGGTTGGAATTTCACATATTAGAATTAGATTATATTGGCAGATTTCTATAGACTTTAAAATTACGCCATTTCCGGTAACCCGGAACTGGTCATCTATATATATAATTCTCTTCTGGGAGCCGTTAGAAAACAAGCTGCAAGCGCGCGCCTTGCAGCCCCCTCTCTTCCTCTCTATCGCTACCCCCCCCCCCCCCCACCCCCACCCCCTCACTTGGTCAGGTGAGTTGTAGTTCACGCTAGGCCTAAATGTTTACAAAACAATTGTAGAGTCGGGTTTGGTGACGGCTATTAGGGGCAGATAATTCAGTTTGAAACGATTTTAAACTTAGAGGAGGTAACTAAGAGGAGGCTGCTTTCACGGGGGGGGGGGGGGGAAAGGGGGGAAATGGGGGTTTAGTGTTTTAAAGCAAATATTTTCAGTGGCAGCATTGGTACTGTCGAATTCACAAATTATGAATTACTGAAAAGTAGAAAAAAAAACAACTAAATAGCGGCGTATGATACGCCACGGGTCGGCTCGTTTACTATATTTCCGTAGCAACACGATAACTGGAGCACTGTTTCAGGTAGAAAAACGAAATTTTATATAATCAAAGTAATCTAAGTATAAGATCTTATACTTTGATTACTTTTACTTTTGTGTGACCGCCGATGTCCGGAAGTGGTACTTTAAAGTAGTCTCGTTCAATTAAAGTGGACGATATGTCTTATATATGTAACTGTATTAGTTATTGTACACAGAATTCAATCATTTTTATGCACTTTCCTGTAACGGGAAGATATATTTTTGTTCCATTTCCGAATACTCAAAATCCTTTAGAATCTGTTAATTTATACATTATATTCTCAAAAAGTATATTCTAAGATCTATGTATTTTCTAAAAAAATTAGAGGGTTTTCTTTTTTTACAAACTTTTATATTTCTGTACGCCCCGGTCAAAAATGTTTTGAAAAAAATGATTTAGCAATCGGTTGTTTTTTTTTGTAATCGATGATTTTATCTTCGTTTTGATTTACTCTATCAAAATCCCATGATTTAGGAATCGGTTTTTTAATCGAGGATTTAATCTTCGTTTTGATTTACTCTATCGAAATCCCACTTGATGGTCACGTTAATATGGTTAGAGCCCATTTCATATGTATACACATCCGAGATAGAGATTTCAAATGGCTTTAGATTTTCTGACTCATTACCTTCTCTTCAGTTGTCTCAACTGGTTATACTCTAAACCTAACCAAATTACCCATTTAAACCTAAATTACCTATCAGTAAAACTTTAGAGGAACCACGCCAATGTTTCGCCTACACAACTTGATCACAATGTTGCATCAATACAAAGCCTATCTCTAATCCAGAGCTCTCCTTACATGGAGGTGGGATTCACTAACTAGCTCGCATAAAGCCACCCAAGTGGCTGTGTTGTCCCACCTTTGTCAATTGTATTAGACACATGAGAATTCTCGTGTCATGGGGGGAAGGGGGGGGGGTGGTAAGTTTAAAGACTTATCGTACCATATTGGGCTAAAGTCGTATTGTATCGTATGGGATTAAGATTAAAGATTTATCCTGCAATAAGGGTTGAGATTAAAGATTTATCGTGCAATAAGGGTTAAGATTAAAGACTTGTCGTGTAATAAAGGTTAAGATTAAAGACTATCGTGTCAAAGGGTTAAGATTAAAGGCTTATCGTGCCATGAGGGTTAAGATTAAGTAATCCCAGAATAGCATTCTTTTTATTAAATTATTTATGAAAATTGTGCATATAGTCTCTGTCTGTTATAAATTGCCCTCATAATTTCTGTCATAAGTTGCCCTTATAATCTGTGCATAATATTTTGCTGTAGTTACAAAGCAATATATAATTACAAAGCAATTTAATTAAATGTTATTCTTAAAATAAAATAAAAATCCCCAAATAACTTTTTGGAACCTCTGAAGGACTAGTGTGGCTAGCATTTTGCCTGTAACAGCAGTAATATTGTTGATAGGATGATACTGTCGTTATTGTGGGTTCGTTCATCCAAGAATACGATCAACAGTGCTTTGTAACTTCAAACTTTATTTACATAGATGCATAAGAAATAATAATAGTATTCCACACTAGAAAAATGACTATTACATTATAGTCTAGAACAAACTGACGTGGTGACATCTTACATCTTAATACACAGTCACAGGCAAGCACACTTCGTTCACCTTGCGCTCCACCTTTTATACACTCCTTTCTCTCTCCTTACGTCAGGGGTCTCCAAACTACGGCCCGCGGGCCGTATGCGGCCCGCGAGGTCCTCTCATCCGGCCCGCGGAGATCTTTTTGTCTACGGAAAAAACGTTTGTTAGTGATGGCTGAGGGACTTTGCTCAGAAAAATCACGACATGCCTGGAAGAAACTGGCCCCCGAACTGAAATTTGATAGTTAATGCGGCCCTCGGACTGAAAAGTTTGGAGACCACTGCCTTACGTCAATGAGCGATCTCAGAAAAGCGTTTAAAAAATACATGACGAGTCGCTCAGGCAGTCCTTCCGTTGGCCAGGTACTCTACATTTATGCAACTTCATGTAAAACACAATATAATAAACATACCCAATAATACAGTCTTTGACAATGCCCAAAAGTCTTTTACTATGACCATCAGATCTGGGTGGACTCTCTAACGTCACAAAGGGACTCCCGCTCGAGACTTTCGGTAAAGAAGTCGAGCGCTCTACAACTTGACCATGCCATTGCAAATTTACTCGTAATTTATCCACTGATCGGCTCCCGTCAATATATATTATCCTTGCACTGCAATGAACACCCAGTGTCTAGTCTATACCGATAAATGAGTAACGAACTACAAAACAGAATAACGATAAAACGTGTAGAAAACACGAATTAGAACCCCCGGGCAGATGAGGCTCAATAGTTGAGGCCAGCAACCCATCTAGAAGAGACAACCCAAAATCAATCAACTGCCGCTTTGTGGTTTGTTCTTGGTTGGACAAAGACTATGGAAGCAAATCCAAAAGAAAAGGACTGAAATCGGAGTCAACGGCCTAAATGGCGCATAACCGGTTGACACGTATAGACCTACTTGTGTTCTAACACAAGAATAAAGAACGAAGAAGAAGAAGAAGAAGAAGAAGTACAAGACTAACCTTTATAATGATCTTTTAAAAGCACTGAAAAATAAATAATTTTTAAAATAACTTTCGTTTCTTATTAAAATGTTAGTCGCTCTTAACATCTCTTATACACTTTTAGCGACCAATGCTTTAACATGTGAAACATGCTAAAGCTACAAATTACACAACAGAAACTTAACACATAAAAAACAATTTAACAAAATCATTACAAAACAAGGTAATTAAAAAGTCTAGTGACAATTTTAGCGCAATTTCCTTATGTTATCTAAAAATAGCTCTGTCGTAGCGTAAATCAAGAGCAGGGTTAGTAAAACCATTGGTTAGTTATTAAAACGTTTTTTATTAATTTTTTTTCAGTATTTTACATGTTTTATTTACAATAGAGTTACATGACTAAAAACCATTGCGCGCCTACTGAACATGATGGCGCAGCCATGGAACGCGATGGCGCAGCTATTGAACGTGATGACGCGTATGGTGTGGTTGGAAAAAATGCCTAATTCGGTCAAAATTTTAATTAATTCAAAATTTTATTTGTGACCGAACGAAAGGATATTTTTGAAAACTTTCTTAGGCAATATTGTTCTAAATTATGGCAGGAATCGATTGGTACATGTTTCAAGTCGCTAAGTTGTCTGGTTGTCGAGATATGGGCCAAAAACTGTTTTTTTCCGAGGTTTTTTGGCTTTTCCGGGAAATCCATGAAAGGAACCCGGAATTTTTATGGCCTATGCTCATCCTCGTAAGTTGCTTAACATATTTGCTTTTGGAACTAGTCCTCGATATTGCTTCGTTGAGGAGGAGATACGACTTAAAGCTGCGGACACACATTCATACATTCATCCATCCATCCATCCATTCATCCATCCAGAAATGACGGGTTAATAAACGCAATTCTCCAGAAAGGAAATTGCGCTAAAAACAATCTACAAAACAGTTTACGAAAACAACAAAACTTAATAAACATAACACAATATAAAGACAACAAAAATATAACTGAACAAGATACAACGTATATACATTTGCTCTTTTTATTTAAAAAATAGTTATAAACAACATATTATACGAACTATAGATTGAAAACGATGTTATATTGGCTATAGTGTAAGCTTCACTGACCCCTTAACTTGACCGAGGACAGAAGAAAAAAATTTCTTATCAATTTCACACGAACAAAGGGAAACTACCCAATAAATACTTATGAATGCAGATTATTCTAGGTTTAGTTCCCTTAACAAAAAGATCCTTCACCCAAAAAATATCATTGTAGTGTAAATAACTTTAAACTTGAGGGGTTTAGTGGACTTCTAAATTATTATCTAAACTAGTTGCGTCGGCCGATAATGACCAATTAATACAGCGAACCATATAGAAAATATAACTTTTAAGAAATTAAGTTTAAAGATTTATATTTGTTTATCAGATCTATTAGAAGTCCCTCCTTCCAATCCTCTGGTATTTGTTCATCTTCCCACATTCACTAGAAGACAAAAGAGTGTGTGATGTGCGTTGCTTGTTTCGATCAGAGTTTCTTCCAATCATCTCCCCCCCCCCCCCAAGAAAGTCTACCCCCCCTCCTCCCACCCCCGAACGATATGGAATTTATATAGAAAACATATACTTCTACTAGTGTCCGCCCCCCCCCCCCCCCTCCCGGAAAATGTTACCGCCCCTCCCCCCCCCCCCCCGTAAATATCAAGTGCCCCCTCGAGATCCCCCGGAGAAAAAAAGTCTGGAAAAGACACACGTTTCGATATCTGCTGTCATTGCTTCTGGCGGTATACCATCTATTCCTGGAGCCTTCCAATTATTCAGTTGCTTCAAGGCTTCATATAGCCTCTCTTCTTTTTGAAGGTGGGATACAGTACAGTCGACTTACAAACATACATATTTCTTGTTGTTCTATACATCAAATATGGCGTATTACTTTTAATGTGTTAAGCGAAACATATAGACCTATAAATAAACCGTCCTTAATAACAAATCGCCTAAGAAAGCGTCATAAAAGATTTTACAATTCTCTTATCTCTCTTACGCAATTATATAAATGTCATGGTTAATGCCGTGTCCACTAGTAGGCCTACTATGCTAGATACAATACAATTCTACTATGATTTGTAGGCCTACCTACTAAATTACGGTATTGTTAGCAGTTTAGTGGTCAGGTCACATGTCGATTAACCAATTTTTTTATATTGGCAACCTAGGCTCTTTTTATTTTTTAAAGAATTAGCAGAAGTAACAAAATATATTCTTATGCTATTAATTTCGAAGATATCTTTTGAGACGTTTGTTAGTGTGGTGTTGAAATATGACCCTCTATTTATTTTTTAATCCTACATTTGATCCTACATAGATCCACGTACGTGTATTAGACCAGAATAGTAGTGTAGTACTAAATGGATTAAGAGGTCAGAGGTCATGTCTTAGCTTGTGCGGGTCAAAGTTTACGGTACCCAGTTGAATTTTGATAGGTATGTGACAGGCACAGTTGCTCTCAGAAATTCTGTTGTTTTCGTTTGGTTGATTTTTTTTCGGGGAAGTGGGGGGGGGGGGGGGGTGTTTGAGAAGGGGGGGTCAAAGTGGTTACAACATCCAACCCCATTTTATTATATGAAGTTATGGAGCCACACTCTACTTTTCCTCTCACCGCCTGTGTCAAAGGCTCTGTACCTTTGTCTCAATATTTTAATATGGCGTAAAATAAAATAGTTGTGTGCTTTATATTAATATTTTAGTCCCAACGCTAGCTTCCATCTCGATCAAAGTTTTTTTTTTACTTTTTTATTTTTGTTTTAACCAAGGTGTAATGCTACGGTTACTAGGTTTAAAGTGCAGACATTTTATTAGGAGTTATCTACCCTCCGACCTATTTAGAAGAATGAAAATCGTTTTTTATCGAAGCTGTGATTGGTTGTAGTTTTACCAACCAATGAAAATGCTCTATAAATCTGACCTGTACAGGCAACTGTGTCCTAGTTTATTTCGATAGTGCCATTAAGTTGACAAGGTTTTCTAGTTTAGAAAACAGCTGATCACAGCTAAGGAATGTAGTGTTTTTATTTTAACCATTATTCTGTACTTAAAGAATGGAAGGATACATGTTCTTATTTACATCAGTGTGTCTGCTTTATACTTGTTGTGTAACTCTAGCAGACGATGTAGGATTTTTAAGTTCTACCACTGGTAAGACCACTAGGCCTAGTGGCAGCATTAAAAACAAAGATGAACATGCAAGTGATGACGGTAGCAATGAAAATTTATCTTTAGAATCATCAGTAAACCTAGCCAATAATACTGGTTCTACGACTTTGCAAGTTCCGTTCTTTGATGCAGCTACTTGTTTGATCAAAGTCGGTTCCAAAGATGACGATGTAATAAACTTAAAACCCATTTCAAGATTTGATGGTTTTGCCAGGTGATCACTTACTTAAGTTAATATACTTAATACTTACACTACCCACTTACTTACACTTCTTTACACTACACTGACTTACACTCAGTGGCGTAGGCGGGGGGGGTCATAACCCCCCACCCCCATAGACACCTCGGTATATATATATATATAAAGTATGAGGGGGGGGGGGTTGCAAATTGAAAGTTGGAGAGGGGGGGTGCAAATCGAAAGTTTGAAAAATTGGAACCCCCCTTGAGACGATCCTGGCTACGCCACTGCTTACACTTAACTAGATTTAGATCTATCTACTCTAGATCTATATCTACTTACTAACTAGACTAGACTTTACTTATACTATTACTATTATTACACTTAGATTCTAGATCTAACTGACACTAACTACACTTTGATCTAGAATCCTTAGATCTAGGCCTACTTATTAGATTTTTCTAAATGTAATAGGCCTAGATCTATAAAAATCCCTAAATCTTATTATTTAATAATAGACCTTACTTACGCAGGCTAAAACTAACAATAACAGTGTAACTTAACAAACAAAGTCTGGTTCTGGAGTCGAGACTAGACTAAAGTTAAACTATAGCATAGTTACTAGTTAGGCCTACATTCTACATGCACTTCCATATGGGGTCATCCATAATTGACGTGATGCTTTTTTGATGATTTTTCACCCCCCTCCCCTCCGTCACACATTATCACAAAAAGCCAGACCCCACCCCCCCTTCCCCTAAAAAAAAATGTCACTCCTCAGCTTACCCCCCCCCCCCCCCCCCCCTCAAAATTGCAGTTGAATTTTACTTAAAATACTGTAATTTTTTCCAAAATCTTGTCTGAACTCTGTAAACATGGAGTATTTTAATCAATTTCTATTACAATTTATTAAAACAGTTTTCTAAAATGTGAAATAATGGCTAAATTCATTTTCTAACATTTTTGTAATGCAAAAGTATGACATCACACCACCTGAACCCCTCCCCCTATTACACACCATCACAAAATTATGGATCCCCCCTACGAGTGATGTCATTTATGGATGACACTTTATGTGTTTTTGAATCAGATAAAATATATTTATATATATTTTGTATAAAAACAGTACAAGCGAATTTAAAGGAAATAAACTTGTGTAGGCCTAGAAATGTATTTACCTAGAAAGCCAATAGTTTATTGCTGCATTTTCCTAACTTTCACCTGCAATCTGTTTTTAAAAAATGTGTTTAAGTTCTTCGTATCTCAATTTTACTTGTAATTAAAATCAAGTATCTAAAAGTGATCATATGTTAGGACACTGATAGGTCGAGGTACATCTGTACTAGTTGTTTAGATTTCTGCCTTCCTTCGAAATATTTTGCCAGCTTAAATGTGCCACAACATTAAATTTTAAATAATTTAAAATTTCTGCTTTTCTTCCAGGTATTTTGAAAGTTGTGCACATCGTAAAATAATTTAAATTTTCAGCCTTCCTTCCAGATATTTTGCCTGCTTAAATGTGCGACACCGTTAAATAATTTAAAATTTCTGCTTATCTACCAGGTATTTTGCCAGTTGCACCACAAAAGCATAGAATAATTTAAATTTTCAGCCTTCCTTCCAGATATTTTGCCAGCTTAAATGTGCCACAACAAATTTAAAATTTCTACTTATCTTCCTTGTATTTTGCCAGCTTAAATGTGCTTCCTTATATTTTGCCAGCTTAAATGTGCGCCAACATTAAATAATTTAAAATTTTTGCTTCTCTTCCAGGTATTTTGCCAGCTTAAATATGTCACAACATTAAATAATTAACAATTTCTGCTTCTCTTCCAGGTATTTTGCCAGCTTAAATGTGCTGTCAGGCAACTATGCCCACCCACTAAACTATGTGTACAATCCCTGTGCCACTGTGAATTATCCACCAAACCCACCCTTGGGGACAGTGTTTGGAGATCCATGTCTCAACATTTTGGTATGTTGAAAAGTCTGTAATTCAAATCTAAATGTTTCATTTAAAAAGACATGCTAGACCAAACATAGATGATTAGCTTAGACTTTCACTGTGTACATGTATGTGATGGTAGAGTGGTAATGGTGCAAGGTTTATAAACCATATTCAAAACACTGCATGCAAGCTATAATGGGTTACTTACAAAGTTGGTAAAGTTTTGTTTTTTTAATATCTGCATAGCTCTCACTTATATGTTTTAAAGTGGGTTTTGTAAAATTTATTTCAAAACACATAATTATCACCATCATGTGTTTAGTTCCATTTTATCATTACCACATGCTATGCAACTATTTAATTAATTTGTAGTTATTTGTAATTAAATTTTTTTGTCCAAACTTAATTTTTATGTTTTATTGCATTTAGATACATTGTATTTATTTTATCTTACTCTCTTAATTTGTTTTCAGTTTATGAGTTTGTTACTTTGTTCAAGTGTAGTTGTCTCTGTATTTATATCAGTTTTTACATAACGTTATTATGTGTCTTAGCATATACTTTTGAAACAATTTATCTCAAACAGTCACATCATTCTGTTAAATAGAATCCTTTCTGCATCACTAGAGGTCAATAATTAATCTATTATCATTTTTCAAATTTTCCTTTATATTGTGTGCAATAATACTTGGCCGAACATCAAATACAAATATATAATAATTTGATTTAATTACCTTTTTGATAACATTTCCTTTCAAGTATGTGGCTTATTGTCTGACTGTATGTTTGGAGCATGTTGGTGCAAAGCTAAATTAACTCTTTCTTTTCGTGAAATTAAAGACTATAAAATCTAAGTTTAAAATTTTTAAAGAAACTGACTGTAATTTTCCTTAAACTTTTTATGTTCTTAATTGGCTTTTTATTTTGTACCATTCTGACTGGCAAAATTCAAACTTTATAAAATTACCATTGTAATTGGCAGTCTAAAAACATCTTCATTGGATTTTTTTTTTAACAACTCTCTTTAACCATTTTAAAAAGATATAAAATTGTGTATAGGCGACACCTACAAAACCTGATTAGCTTAATTACCAACCTTTTTATTACATTTTATAACAGTGATTTTTATCATTGTATCTGGCAATATAATAATGTAATTATAATTTTAAAGGTGGTAACCTACAAACATTATGTTGCTAAATAGTGATTATTTAGCAACATTTTCAATACTTCACTTCTACTTTTGAAACAGGCAATTAATAAGATCTTAATTACCATTTTAAGTGACACAGTAAAAATTATACTAACTGGCAACAATTAACTTTTAAACTGGCTTTATTTAACAAAAGTTAATAATTTGTTTTTTATGTAGATACTAAAAAAATTTCTATCTGGCAACCCTGTTTAACACTTCACTTTTACCCTTTTTTCTGGCAACTGAATGTGCACAATGTGCTGCTCCACATACGTGACCGATATACCAGTGCATTTTTATGTGCCATTCGACTGCAACCACCTCAGTCTGGACTGTTGAGCTGAATTATGTTTAGTCTGCCTGCAACCATCTTCTCTGTCTGAACTGAATTATGTTTTGTCTGCCTGCAACCATCTTCTCTGTCTGAACTATATTACGTTTTGTCTGCCTGCAACCATCTTCTCTGTCTGAACTGAATTACGTTTTGTCTGCCTGCAACCATCTTCTCTGTCTGAACTGAATTACGTTTTGTCTGCCTGCAACTATCTTCTAAGTCTGAATTACGTTTTGTCTGCCTGCAACCATCTTCTCTGTCTGAATTACGTTTTGTCTGCCTGCAACCATCTTCTCTGTCTGAATTGAATTACGTTTTGTCTGACTGCAACCAGTGCTGTCCTGTCAGTCCTTTCACTTTGGTGCTGTCCTTTCACTTTGGTGCTGTCCTGTCATTGTGATGCTCAGCTGTCACTTTGGGTGCTGTCCTTTCACTTTGGGTGCTGTCCTTTCACTTTGGTGCTGTCCTTTCACTTTGGTGCTGTCCTGTCACTTTGGTGCTGTCCTTTCACTTTGGTGCTGTCCTTTCACTTTGGTGCTGTCCTGTCATTGTGATGCTCAGCTGTCACTTTGGTGCTGTCACTGTGATGCCCAGCTGTCACTTTGGTGCTGTCACTGTAATCAAACTATTCGAATCGAACCGTTACTGGTAGTGCCTGTATATTTAATTATCATTTCTGACTAATCGGACTTCTTATTCAGGCGTAGTCAGTATACCTGCATGCTCACTGAAGCGTTAATCTGCATGCTCACTAAATAGTTAATCCGCCTGCATACCTGCGCGCTCACTGAAGCGTTAATGTATATACCTGCTCACAAAAAAAGTTATCCTGTATACCTGCCTGTTCATTGATGCGGTAATCTGTAGACGTTTGTCACATGCCTAGCCACTCATTCACTGGTAAAGCTGCACTGGTGACTACCTACTGAATCGTGTTATCTGTCTACCCATGTGTCTAACCTAAGACTCCTATTTTCTGTCAAGCTAAGTCGCTTGACAGCGATGTCTAAAAACCCCTCCCTGTACTTTTGAATCCCCATGCTCACTTTGTTTACTTTGTTTACTCTAGAAGTACATAACAAGATGCACATTTAAAAAAAAAAACTATTTACACTCTCCCCGTCTGCTCCACAAAGACACGCTTAAAAAAACAACAATGCATCACATGCTGCAAACATTATCGATTTTCTTGTCTGATACATACATCTTTGAACGAAACCTCTTCATATTAGCTTGGATTTTTTAAAATCTCCTGTTATTCTGGTTTAACATTAATGTAGTCTACATTCTTCTACGTTGTTTTACCTGTGAGGTTCTATAAAATAGTACAGTATCTTCCATACTGTTGGCTGTCAACAAACACGGAACATAAACGACCGTGTAAGGCCACTAAAAACCTAGGCGATATAAGATTAGAAATCCCACAACTAATATAATAAACCGTAGGCAATAGACTAATAATATAACTTATTTATGCGCACGTAAAACGCACAGAGCATTAGCGAACGTAGGCTATAAAACCTCATAGAACAAAACAACAAATGTAGAATCTGGACCCACATGTATCAAAAACTAGAGTAGACTGTTGACCTATGCACAACAAAATACGAACGTAGGCAATATACCCACATAGAACAAAAAACGACATAGACTGTAGACCCACATATCACACTGAAAGTATGTCAGCACGTGTGACATACGAGAACTAAACAGTGCAGAAGAAAAAAAAAGTTGGCGGACTACTGTGAGAAACTCGTATTGTCTCGCTAACTCAATTTAGGGCAAGGGGAGATAACCGAGGAAATTGTGTCAGTGAGTTACACAATGAAACCAGTGCAGCTAATGTCATTGCTCTCACTCCCTTATTCCCCGAGTTTTCACATGTAGGTAAACGATATGCAGTACATTTGGTATGTTAGACTTTGGTCAAGGTGAATTTTTTTTTTCCTTGCCTGGTTTCATTAGTGTAAGATGTATTACGGCTGTCTGTAAAAGTCAGGAAGAGGGTAAAGGGCGAATAATGGCTAATTTTTTCCCCAAAATCTTACCGTGGCATACTTTTTTTTTTCCCCGACATAACAAGAATGTGCACGTCATGGTACATTTAACATCGCTCATTAATCTGGTGAATTGTTTCGGTATAAGAAGAAAGTAAATCAAATCATGGCGCACCTTATCCCATTCCCCATCCTTTTCTACCCCCACCCTCATCCACTCACATCCTCTTCTAATCCCATCCTCTTCTAATCCCATCCTCTTCCACTCCACTCACATCCACTTCTAATCCCATCCTCTTCCACTCCACTCACATCCTCTTCTAATCCCATCCTCTTCTAATCCCATCCTCTTCCACTCCACTCACATCCACTTCTAATCCCATCCTCTTCTAATCCCATCCTCTTCCACTCCACTCACATCCACTTCTAATCCCATCCTCTTCTAATCCCATCCTCTTCCACTCCACTCACATCCTCTTCTAATCCCAACGTCTTCTAATCTCTTCCTCTTCCACTCCACTCACATCACTTCTAATCCCATCCTCTTCCACTCCACTCACATCCTCTTCTAATCCCAACGTCTTCTAATCTCTTCCTCTTCCACTCCACTCACATCACTTCTAATCCCATCCTCTTCTAATCCCATCCTCTTCTAATCCCATCCGATGCAGGGCATGCTTCGGTATAGCGTAGACGTCAGTTTAGCTGGACACACATCTACAAGTAATAGGAGAGAACTACTTTAATGTGGATGGGATGGGGTGGTTGGATAACCACTGTTACAGAACCAGTGTCTTTATATGGAAGCTACATCTACGTGTGTAGTCAAGCATGCATAGGCCGTGCTAGAATACACAGAAAGATGCCGCAGTTATTAGTTCATTATATGCAAACCAAACGTTGCCACGGTTCAGTGGCGTCATTAGGTCGGGAGTCACCAGGTGCGGTCGGCTTTCTGACTCTTATCTGCTGACTCGTGTTTACTATATTTGGTCGTTTACCTTTAATACAGCAACCTCAGGGAAAAGTTTTCACTAGATACAATGCCGACATTGCTACCACAACTATAGTTTTTCTTACAACCTACATATGATAGTTCTAGGGCAGCAGGTACCAGTCAGAGCTGGGCGGACTCAGAAAAGTTCTACCCGGATTCGAACTCGTGACTTACGGGTTAGTAGTTCTATGCTCTAACTTTCTAAGACTTGTTAGTACCCATGTTTTTATTTGGTCAAAGCAATCAGTGTACACATATTGTCTGTATAATATGTTAAAATTATCTTATTTTTAGTGCAAAGAGCTTTTTACGATAAATGTCTGTATGCATGTATTTATTGCTGTGAAGATCACTCGACAATAATTATTTATCTGTTTATCCCACATCTCACTACCAAAAGTCTACCATTACTCTCTAGATAACCACATCTCACAAGTCTATCATTACTCTCTAGACAACCACATTACTCTCTAGATAACCACATCTCACAAGTCTACCATTACTCTCTAGCTAGATAACCACATCTTACCACAAGTCTACCAGTACTCTCTAGACAACCACATCTCACACATCTACCATTACTCTCTAGCTAGATAACCACATCTTACCACAAGTCTACCAGTACTCTCTAGACAACCACATCTCACACATCTACCATTACTCTCTACATAACCACATCTTACCACAAGTCTACCAGTACTCTCTAGACAACCACATCTCACACATCTACCATTACTCTCTACATAACCACATCTTACCACAAGTCTACCAGTACTCTCTAGACAACCACATCTCACACATCTACCATTACTCTCTAGATAACCACATCTTACCACAAGTCTACCAGTACTCTCTAGACAACCACATCTCACACATCTACCATTACTCTCTAGATCAGTGGTTCCCAACCTTTTTCGAGTGGCGACCCCCTTTTATAAAAAGTAAGTGACCCGCGACCCCTATAGAATTAAAAAGCCGAAACTAGTATGGAAATTAATAAGCACTAAAATAACATTTTTCTAGTAGGTTTTCAATATGAACTACTCTTGATAACTTTTTTTAATAACATGAGTAACATTGCATGCTATTTCCTAAACATTTGCGGTTTTTGTTAACGCCAACCTATGTAATTATCAACATTTAATTTATTTCTTTATTTTTTTTTAAACGGACAATAGTGTTGAAAATCTATTCTCGAAAATCAATTTTACGTCTGGGTGTGAATGGTGAATGCTACGCCAAAATTGTGTGTACAGTTTTTTATCTTACGTGGAATCATTCCGAAAATCAAATAATTCACCGGGAAAGCTGTCAACATTAAGGGAAGAAGAGACTGGGTAATGCGTCAATGCAGATTCTCCTTCTTTCACCTCAGAGAAATAGCGCTGAATTTCGTTATCAAGAGATTCACGATGCCCAGAAATCGCTTCTTTTAAACTTTTAATTATCTCACATTCAGATTCATCTACCACACTGCAGAGCTTTTCAAACATGGCGATATTTTACAAGATTTATTTTCTTCGCCGATTTTTCAGCTTTGATAAAAATCCCCCGAGATTATCATGGGAAGTGATAATATTCGTTCATTTTCCCTGAAGCTTCATGTTAAGCTTATGTTGATGTTCGAATACATCTGCTAGGTATAATACTCTCTCCAACCACTCTATGTAGTTTTAAGTATACAAAAAGGTCTTGTTTCTCTTGCACTTCCAAGAACAATTTCATTTCAGATTTCATTTCAAAAAACGAGATTCACAACATTTTGTTTGACAGCCAGCGTACTGAAGTGTAGAAAAGCAGAACCTCGTGATCTATATTAATGTCTTTGCTCAGTTCTTTGTAGGCTCCAGATTTAATATAATTTATGACTTTTACTAGCAATTGAGTCTTAATGGCGAGGGCATTGGTTAGGGAGCTAAATCTTTACTGTTTTCTGAAAGCCCGATTTTGACCTAAATATAGATAGCGCACCATCTGTACAAACCCTTACAGCCGTTTTAACCCACATTGATCTTCCAGTTGCAAAAAACGTACTTATTTTCTCCATGCTATCTTCACAAAATAGCAACTCTTCTTTGCTATCATCTGAATGAATATAGACAAATACAAGCAACTGCGAACACGAACTCACGTCTGTTGCTTTATCAACATGAAAATCAAACAATGGTGAAAGCTTGATTTCAATAAAAATGTGCTATTTAACATCTACTGGCATGTCTGCTGTGAGCCGCTGAATAGTATTATTAGACAGATATTTGTTGCATCTTTACTGCGCTGGAAACCCCAAGAATTAACTTCGAAATCTTCAACATGCAGCGTTTGATGAGATTTTCTCCTATTGTTGTGTTTTTTGCTTGGCATTTTCTATCGTGACTTCATTTAATGCTTGCACTAATGTTGTGTTTCCTTTGTGAAAACTTCCTGTTAGTTCAAGTCTCTGACGTTTGCAACTAGCTTTATGCTGACGAAAGAACTATATCTTTTTTGGTGTGTTCCGAATGATTCGTCTCAAATGCCGTTTTAGTTTTGAAGATTTCATAAACTCGTGACTGAGAACAACTTTGTACAGTACTAATTGCTTCTTCTCTATTCCATTTCCAGTAAATATATTTATTTCTTCTAAATATTTCAGTTTTGTTTCTCATTACTAAGATTTAGTATATCAGTTGGCGACCCCCTAGAAAGCCGTTCGCGACCCCCAGGGGGGTCGCGACCCCCAGGTTGGGAACCCGTGCTCTAGATAACCACATCTTACCACAAGTCTACCAGTACTCTCTAGACAACCACATCTCACACATCTACCATTACTCTCTAGATAACCACATTACTCTCTAGATAACCACATTACTCTCTAGATAACCACATTACTCTCTAGATAACCACATTACTCTCTAGATAACCACTTTCTGTTTGTCCCAGCTTACAATAGCTCGTGTCTGGCACGATACAGTGTATCCCACGTTAACGCTGGTCGTATATCATGCGGACTGGGGTAGACAGGGTATAGCTGCGTTGTTACCAAGTCTGTTAAGTAAACACGCAGTTTTTATATCAGCCTGTACCGCCATATTTCTGCCGTACCATATAGCAGGCTGTAAGTGCCGTCTGCATTATCCTATGTAAACAGCTTAGATACTTGGAAAGTTCAGCCGTTCAAGGTACTGCTACATACCATTGTCTTGATGGCCCTGATGTTCCATATCAAATTAACACTGGCGGGCCACTCTTTGTTTAGGGGTCGGTCATATGCAGTGTTTCTTCCAGACTTTTTTCTCCGGGGGGGCACTTGAAATTTTCGGGGGGGGGGGGGGGGGGCGGTAAAGTTTCTTCGGGGGGGGGGGGGCGGACACTGTTAAAAGTATATATTTTCTATATAAATTATATAAATTTCATTCCGTTCGGGGGGGGGGGGGCGGTAAAAGAAATGCCTAGAAGAAACTCTGGTCATATGTTATGTCACGCTATTTGAACTGATCATAAACCCACCCGTGTGTCGTCAATAGTCGTCACGAAAAAGCTGGATCCTCACCCACCCCCCTCACTATTATGAATTATGAAAGTTCCATGAGATATACCACGTTCTCTTCTCTCTTTCTCCCATCCACCTCACCCAACTAAGCGATGGTTTTCAGTTTTTCTAACGTGATTAGAAAGTGATTTCAATTTTATTCTTACAATACACAGCAGAAATTCACAGATAGACCCCACAACACCCACCTGTTTGTGGTCGCCATAGATCCCACACCACCAACCTGCTTGGGGTTGTCACAGATAGACCCCACAACACCAACCTGCTTGTGGTCGCCATAGATCCCACACCACCAACCTGCTTGGGGTTGTCACAGTTAGACCCCACAACACCAACCTGCTTGTGGTTGTCAACCTGCTTGGGGTTACTACATAGAGCACACCTTACTCCCCCCCCCCTCCACACACACGCCCAGCTTGATGTTGAGCTGCTGCCTAATCACACGTTTTTTTCATCACACTACACGAGCACGGATGTGTTAACGTTACAAGAGGTCAAGGTTGCAGCGAGCTCCCACTCGTTACTGCACCCCCCCCCCCCCACCCCACTCTCATGCACTTCCTACGTGCTTAGGTTAACGTGACAATCTAATGTTGTCTTGTAAACTTGCATTAAAGATGCCTTGATAGATAAAAACCTTTGTCTAGTTCAGTGTACCTAAACTTATACGGATAACCACCCCATTTTCAAAAAGAAAAAAACCATTACCCCAACTAAATATGAATGTGCAGTTAAAAACGTGTGTATCCTCCGGGTTCAATTCTGGCATCAGACTTTTTGCAGCCAGAACTGGTGCTAGCCGTCTTGCATTCAATTAAATATTCCCCATGTGTGGCTACTTTTTTTACAAGCTTTTATTTAACTCACTTCCTCGTCAGTCGTCAGTCTAGACAGAAACGCAGGAGTGAAAATTCGGACAGTTCTACTTGACCGACACGATTCACAGTTGGCACGTGGGTCAAGACATGAAGACAATGCAATCTGAAACTAAATTTGACTTAATTGGATGCCTAATTGATTTTTTATGAATTAATTAAAATTTGGACCGAATTAGTAGGCATGTCTAGCCAACCACACCACACGCGTCATCAATAGCTGCGCCATCACGACCACGTAATGGCTGCGTTCAAAAACCATTGCGCGCCTACTGAACGTGATATTCAGTAGGCGCGCAATGGTTTTTAGTCATGTAACTCTATTGTAGATAAAACATGTAAAGTACTGAAAAAAAAATTCATAAAAAACGTTTTAATAACAAGCTTTTATGTAATGATGCACTAAAAAGTAGAAAATAAATTATAGACTACTATTTAAATAACTATAAAGAAAAGCGTGGGTGTCTTCCATAACATTAGTAAAGGTATCCAATAGATACTAAAGTGACCCACGCTTTTCTTTATAGTTATTTAAATAGTAGTCTATAATTTATTTTCTACTTTTTAGTGCATCATTACATAAAAGCTTGTTATTAAAACGTTTTTTATGAATTTTTACAAGCTTTTATCTAACTCACTTCCTCGACAGTCTGTCTGTCTGTCTAGACGGAAACGCAGGAGTGAAAATTCGGACAGTTCTACTTGACCGATACGATTCACAGTTGGCACGTGGGTCAAGACATGAAGACAATGCAATCTGAATCTAAATTTGACTTAATTGGATGCCTAATTAATTTTTTATGAATTAATTAAAATTTGGACCGAATTAGTAGGCATGTCTAGCCAACCACACCACACGCGTCATCACCTTCAATAGCTGCGCCATCACGTAATGGCTGCGTTCAAAAACCATTGCGCGCCTACTGAACGTGATGTTCAGTAGGCGCGCAATGGTTTTTAGTCATGTAACTCTATTGTAAATAAAACATGTAAAGTACTGAAAAAAAAATTCATAAAAAACGTTTTAATAACAAGCTTTTATGTAATGATGCACTAAAAAGTAGAAAATAAATTATAGACTACTATTTAAATAACTATAAAGAAAAGTGTGGGTGTCTTCCTTAACATTAGTAAAGGTATCCAATAGATACTAAAGTGACCCACGCTTTTCTTAATAGTTATTTAAATAGTAGTCTATAATTTATTTTCTACTTTTTAGTGCATCATTACATAAAAGCTTGTTATTAAAACGTTTTTACAAGCTTTTATTTAACTCACTTCCTCGTCAGTCGTCAGTCGTCAGTCTAGACGGAAACGCAGGAGTGAAAATTCGGACAGTTCTACTTGACCGATACGATTCACAGTTGGCACGTGGGTCAAGACATGAAGACAATGCAATCTGAATCTAAATTTGACTTAATTGGATGCCTAATTAATTTTTTATGAATTAATTAAAATTTGGACCGAATTAGTAGGCATGTCTAGCCAACCACACCACACGCGTCATCACCTTCAATAGCTGCGCCATCACGTAATGGCTGCGTTCAAAAACAATTGCGCGCCTACTGAACGTGATGTTCAGTGGGCGCGCAATGGTGTTTAGTCATGTAACTCTATTGTAAATAAAACATGTAAAGTACTGAAAAAAAATTCATAAAAAACGTTTTAATAACAAGCTTTTATGTAATGATGCACTAAAAAGTAGAAAATAAATTATAGACTACTATTTAAATAACTATAAAGAAAAGCGTGGGTGTCTTCCTTAACATTAGTAAAGGTATCCAATAGATACTAAAGTGACCCACGCTTTTCTTTATAGTTATTTAAATAGTAGTCTATAATTTATTTTCTACTTTTTAGTGCATCATTACATAAAAGCTTATTATTAAAACGTTTTTACAAGCTTTTATTTAACTCACTTCCTCGTCAGTCTGTCGTCAGTCGTCAGTCTAGACGGAAACGCAGGAGTGAAAATTCGGACAGTTCTACTTGACCGACACGATTCACAGTTGGCACGTGGGTCAAGACATGGAGACAATGCAATCTGAAACTAAATTTGACTTAATTGGATGCCTAATTGATTTTTTATGAATTAATTAAAATTTGGACCGAATTAGTAGGCATGTCTAGCCAACCACACCACACGCGTCATCAATAGCTGCGCCATCACGACCACGTAATGGCTGCGTTCAAAAACCATTGCGCGCCTACTGAACGTGATATTCAGTAGGCGCGCAATGGTTTTTAGTCATGTAACTCTATTGTAGATAAAACATGTAAAGTACTGAAAAAAAAATTCATAAAAAACGTTTTAATAACAAGCTTTTATGTAATGATGCACTAAAAAGTAGAAAATAAATTATAGACTACTATTTAAATAACTATAAAGAAAAGCGTGGGTGTCTTCCTTAACATTAGTAAAGGTATCCAATAGATACTAAAGTGACCCACGCTTTTCTTTATAGTTATTTAAATAGTAGTCTATAATTTATTTTCTACTTTTTAGTGCATCATTACATAAAAGCTTGTTATTAAAACGTTTTTTATGAATTTCTTTTTATGAATTTTTTTTTACAAGCTTTTATTTAACTCACTTCCTCGTCAGTCTGTCTAGATAGAAACGCATGAGTGAAAATTCGGACAGTTCTACTTGACTGATACGATTCACAGTTGGCACGTGGGTCAAGACATGAAGACAATGCAATCTGAAACTAAATTTGACTTAATTTGATGCCTAATTAATTTTTTATGAATTAATTAAAATTTGGACCGAATTAGTAGGCATGTCTAGCCAACCACACCACACGCGTCATCACCTTCAATAGCTGCGCCATCACGTAATGGCTGCGTTCAAAAACCATTGCGCGCCTACTGAACGTGATGTTCAGTAGGCGCGCAATGGTTTTTAGTCATGTAACTCTATTGTAAATAAAACATGTAAAGTACTGAAAAAAAATTCATAAAAAACGTTTTAATAACAAGCTTTTATGTAATGATGCACTAAAAAGTAGAAAATAAATTATAGACTACTATTTAAATAACTATATAGAAAAGCGTGGGTGTCTTCCTTAACATTAGTAAAGGTATCCAATAGATACTAAAGTGACCCACGCTTTTCTTTATAATTATTTAAATAGTAGTCTATAATTTATTTTCTACTTTTTAGTGCATCATTACATAAAAGCTTATTATTAAAACGTTTTTACAAGCTTTTATTTAACTCACTTCCTCGTCAGTCTGTCGTCAGTCGTCAGTCTAGACGGAAACGCAGGAGTGAAAATTCGGACAGTTCTACTTGACCGACACGATTCACAGTTGGCACGTGGGTCAAGACATGGAGACAATGCAATCTGAAACTAAATTTGACTTAATTGGATGCCTAATTGATTTTTTATGAATTAATTAAAATTTGGACCGAATTAGTAGGCATGTCTAGCCAACCACACCACACGCGTCATCAATAGCTGCGCCATCACGACCACGTAATGGCTGCGTTCAAAAACCATTGCGCGCCTACTGAACGTGATATTCAGTAGGCGCGCAATGGTTTTTAGTCATGTAACTCTATTGTAGATAAAACATGTAAAGTACTGAAAAAAAAATTCATAAAAAACGTTTTAATAACAAGCTTTTATGTAATGATGCACTAAAAAGTAGAAAATAAATTATAGACTACTATTTAAATAACTATAAAGAAAAGCGTGGGTGTCTTCCTTAACATTAGTAAAGGTATCCAATAGATACTAAAGTGACCCACGCTTTTCTTTATAGTTATTTAAATAGTAGTCTATAATTTATTTTCTACTTTTTAGTGCATCATTACATAAAAGCTTGTTATTAAAACGTTTTTTATGAATTTCTTTTTATGAATTTTTTTTTACAAGCTTTTATTTAACTCACTTCCTCGTCAGTCTGTCTAGATAGAAACGCAGGAATGAAAATTCGGACAGTTGTACTTGACCTATACGATTCACAGTTGGCACGTGGGTCAAGACATGAAGACAATGCAATCTGAAACTAAATTTGACTTAATTGGATGCCTAATTAATTTTTTATGAATTAATTAAAATTTGGACCGAATCAATAGGCATGTCTATCCAACCACACCACACGCGTCATCACGTTCCATAGCTGCGCCATCAGGTTGAATAGCTGCGCCATCACGTTCAATAGCCGCGCAATGGTTTTTAGTCATGTAACTCTATTGTAAATAAAACATGTAAAGTACTGAAAAAAAAATTCATAAAAAACGTTTTAATAACAAGCTTTTATGTAATAATGCACTAAAAAGTAGAAAATAAATTGTAGACTACTATTTGAATAACTATAAAGAAAAGCGTGGGTGTCTTCCTTAACATTAGTAAAGGTATCAAATAGAAACTAAAGTGACCCACGCTTTTCTTTATAGTTATTCAAATAGTAGTCTACAATTTATTTTCTACTTTTTAGTGCATTATTACATAAAAGCTTGTTATTAAAACGTTTTTTATGAATTTTTTATCAGTTCTTGTTCTTTTGGGATATCTTCTTCTGTGTTTGTACTTGCAGAAGAATACACACAATTTTAATACTCATCTTTGTATGTTTTGAGAATATAGATTGGATAACCCCACTAAACCTAAGAAACCCCCCCCCCCCAACATTAACTGGGCAACCTTTATTTACGGTGAATAATTAAATTCTGCTTAAATTCCTCTTGTCTAATATATTCCCTTGATCAGAAGTGTGTCTCAAGTGCAGAAATAACAGCTTTTTTTTTTTACTGAATTTACTTGTTGTAAGCCTCTCTCACAAAATAGGTAGACCATTTCTGTTTTTGGAATCAATCAAGTAGGCCTTTACAGCATTTTCCTTGCTATCTAAGAATTATAGCAAGGAGATAATGCGTATATGATAACCATCCAAAGAAGCGTATTATGGCAGTCGACAAACTTCCGTATTCTGACAAATATTTTTCAGTTTACATTAATTATTAAATTGTATTAGTTACTTCCCATCTACTACAAAATCAAACGGTACAAGGGATACAACCCATAACTATGTTCCCAAAGTATTTTAAAATGGTGAAATTCAATAGTAAGAAACTGGAAATACGGATCATTATTTTACAAACACGAATATTTTATCAGTAGACATGACTATTTAATCAGTCTTTATAATTAATACATTTTAGAAATATCTCTGGCATCTATTTGCATAGAGAAAAATGTTTGCTGAATTAAATACTTATTTTGTAGACTAACTAATCTGAAGTTGAAACTTTGATGCACATGCGACAGCGATTCAGTACGCTTATGTATACTATATCTGTAAAATATTACCATAGCCCCAAACGGGTTACTAGATCTATATCTATTTTGATATGCAAAGGAAAACTATTTCTCTTTAAGTATACATCCTATTTCTTAGTATGCGTAGTCGACAAATTTAATAGTAGATTAGTGTTGGGGGAGACGCCGGGATTTTTAGTTGGTTCGTATTGGTAAACTCTGTAGGAAAACAATGCGAAACCGCAAGTGTATGGAATCTGCTGACTCCCCCCTCCCAATATACAATCATGTAGTGTATGGGCTGAAGTCATTTTACATGCCATTTGGTCGCATGTTCTACATGACATTTAGTCGCATTCTCTCAGCATGTTCTACATGATATTTAGTACATCATTCTCCACATACCGTTCAACCTCTCTGTCTTGACACGAAAAGTACTCACGCTGGAAGTGTTTCACGTGCTCTACCACGAGTGCCCCCAATCGTCCGGCCTTGTGTCATTATTCACCTGACACCCCCCCCCCCCCCCCTCACCGGATAACTTGATCAAGTGTTGACACCACCCTCCCTGATAAGAAATGCCCGCGATAACAACCGGCCCGTTTCGACATTTCCGCGGGCCTCGGATGTTTGCTCGACCGCTGATCGATCAAAGCCCCCGAGTCGACGGCTGATCACGTGATCAGATGAGCTGCGGGACCGTCCGCGTGACGACGGCACAGAACTCCGGCAGCGTTGACATTCAACTTGACGAACCTCCGGGCTATGTGATGGTTATTATTGGATGTTTCGAACTGCTAGTAACCCAATACAGCCCTGCTTTGGGCTCCTGTGTGAATGGCATGATAAAAGTAAACTGCTAATAACCCAGTACAGTACGGCCATGCTTTGGGCTCCTGTGTGAATGTCATGATAAAAGTAAACTGCTAATAACCCAGTACAGTACGGCCCTGCTTTGGGCTCCTGTGTGAATGTCATGATAAAAGTAAACTGCTAGTAATCCATTACAGCCCTGCTTTGGGCTCCTGTGTGAATGGCATGATAAAAGTAAACTGATAATAACCCAGTACAGTAAGGCCCTGATTTAGGCTCCTGTGTGAATGTCATGATAAAAGTAAACTGCTAATAACCCAGTACAGTACGGCCCTGCTTTGGGCTCCTGTGTGAATGTCATGATAAAAGTAAACTGCTAGTAACCCAGTACAGTACGGCCCTGCTTTGGGCTCCTGTGTGAATGTCATGATAAAAGTAAACTGCTAGTAACCCATTACAGCCCTGCTTTGGGCTCCTGTGTGAATGGCATGATAAAAGTAAACTGATAATAACCCAGTACAGTACGGCCCTGCTTTGGGCTCCTGTGTGAATGTCATGATAAAAGTAAACTGCTAATAACCCAGTACAGTACGGCCCTGCTTTGGCCTCCTGTGTGAATGTCATGATAAAAGTACGACTGATATATGGGCTTATTTGTTTCAGCTGCTTTTATTTGCTCAAATACTAGAGCGCAGAAGGATGCATTTGCTTCAACGGCTTTATTTGCAAAAATACTTCACTACTTAACAGTACATAAGAACTTATCAGTATTTTTAAACAAGAATTATTTTTTAAAAAAATGATAAATATTACACAAAAGTAGTTTTCTTGGATATTTGATTATATGATACATTTAGAAATATAAAAAAAAATAAAGTAACAACACTGAAAATTCTGTGTTTAAAAATAGTATTCATTTTAGCACAGTTTTTCTTTACCCCTAATCTCTGACATGTGTTTGTGACAGCAGAAGTTTTTACCTTATCTGGTGGTGACAAACGTGGGCAAATGTTTTGCTAGGTCATCTAATCGCTCTGCTTCTTTCATGTGTCTAGTTTATGGGTAGAAGGGGCGTTGTTGATGATGTTGGGTTTGTTGAATGGATTTTAATTGTTGCTGATGTTGGGTTGATTGAATGGATGTTTGTTGTTGATGATGTTGGGTTGGTTGAAAGGATGTTTGTTATTGTCGATGTCTGGTGGCTGTTTGTTAAGGGTGGTGCTGGTTACCGGCTTAAATGTCAAAGGTCAGCATTTCTCGTTTGATTTAGGCAATGCATTAATTAGTTTAAAGTCAGAATGGCCTTTAGCATATTTAACTAGCTATTGATGAGGATTTCTGTAGTTGCCATTAAAACAACTAGCTATTGATGAAGATTTCTGTAGGTGCCATTAAAACAACCAGTTATTGATGAAGATTTCTGTAGATGCCATTAAAACAACCTGTTATTGATGAAGATTTCTGTAGGTGCCATTAAAACAACCAGTTATTGATGAAGATTTCTGTAGGTGCCATTAAAACAACCAGTTATTGATGAAGATTTCTGTATGTGCCATTAAAACAACCTGTTATTGATGATGATTTCTATAGGTGCCATGGTGACAACCAGTTATTGATGAAGATTTCTGTAGTTGCCATGGTAACAACTAACCTTTACCCTCGACAGATCTGTAGCTACCACACCATCAACGACAAGACCTTCTACAGCATCAATGGGATCAACGCGTCTGACAGTATTTCTGTCCTGCGGGACAACTCCAGCAACTATGTCCTTTCCTACAAAGGACTGAAGTAAGTTGTTTTTTCCTGTGTTGTCTACCATTCATTTAAGGTGTGTGTGTATACACTGAGTACAGTTTATTTTCTGCGTTCTCTACCATTCATTTAGGGTGTGAGTGCCCTTGTTTACACTGAGTATAGTTTACATTTGTTTTAAAAATTTGAGTTGATTTGAGACCATTAGAGATATAACCATACCTTGAAAGGTCTGTGTTGTTCTTTTGGCCACAGCTCTAAAAGAAGTTGTTTGTCACTTATGTCAAGGTTGTGATGTGTCAACTGACCATCCAGTGGCCTTAAGGAAACTGGTTCAAGCTTGTGTAGAGGTGGCTTTTTGCCCACCAACCATTTAATGGCTTTTAAAGAAACAAGACAGTATTAAACATGTATTACCATAGAAACATAATGTTATTATTGGTGTTACCATAGAAACATGACATTACTAATCATGTAATACCATAGAAATGTGACATTATTATTTGTATTACCATAGAAATGTGACGTTATTATTTGTGTTACCATAGAAATGTGACATTATTATTCATGTTACCATAAAAACATGATGTTATTATTTGTGTTACCACAGAAATGTGACATTATTATGTGTGTTACCTTAGAAAAGTGACATGATTGTGCCATTTGTTTTACAGATCACTTCGGTTCAGGACCACCAACGTCACACTTTTTTGTGATCACAATAGGAAGGGGGAGGAGGACGGTTTGTTTTTGGTTCGATCCCATACCCAAACTGGAACAGTAAGTTTTATTCCATTGACATTTTTAATCTTACGTCATAAGTTTTATGCATTGACATTTTTAATCTGATGTCACAAGTTTTATTCAATTGACATTTTTAATCTTACATCCTAACAAGCTTTAATCAAATTGACATTTTTAATCTTTCGTCATAAGTTTTATTCAAGTGACATTTTTAATCTTACGTCATAAGTTTAATTCACTTGGCATTTTTAATCTTACGTCATAAGTTTTATGAATAAGTTTTATTCCATTGACATTTTTAATCTCACGTCATAGCAAGCTTTATTGAATTGACATTTTTTATCTTGCTTCATAAGCTTTATTCACTTGACATTTTAATCTTAAATCTCAACAAACTATATTTACTTAACACTTTTCCTATTATATCTTATCAATTACACAGTGTAAACTGTAATATGGGGTCTCCTTGATATCTATTTCTTTGTATAAACACCCTTCTTCATTCTTGATTTTCACATCGTGTCAAGTTTATTTTCTGGATTCTCCCATCTCAGTTCATCAAGTCTTTACTTACGTGGTACCGTCTTTTAACAGCCATCTGTAAAGAGCTGTCCCACCCCTATAATTCTACACCCTACTTAAATCTTTACCTCATTCAAATCTATGTTCCTTGCAAGTCTATGCCTCTTGCATGTCTAACCCCCTTCAACTAAATGCCCCTTAAAATTGAAACCCCTTGCAAGTCTATGTCTCTGATATACTTATGACCCTTCCAAATCTACACTCTTCAAGTATATGTCCCTTTAAAATCTACACACCTCTCTAGTTCGCACCTCTCATCATTGACTTGCAGTTGTATATCCTCCCTCTAAAATTTGTTTGTAAATAGTAAACAACATTGGGAAAGTTTGCAATTCATGCACTGTTTCCATGTATATTTTGTTGACAGATAGCTGAGCTTTACCATGAATGTTGCTGTGTGGGGGGATGCTGGCTTCAAAGTATGGAGAAGGTTACAGACAAAGGTAAGGTGTCATGTAGGATGTCATCTATAAATGTTGGGTAGGGTGTCATGTAGGATGTCATCTCTAAATGTTGGGTAGGGTGTCATGTAGGATGTCATCTCTAAATGTTGGGTAGGGTGTCATGTAGGATGTCATCTCTAAATGTTAGATAGGGTGTCATGTCAGATGTCATCTCTAAATGTTGGGTAGGATGTCATGTAGGATGTCATCTCTAAATGTTGGGTAGGGTGTCATGTAGGGTGTCATCTCTAAATGTTAGATAGGGTGTCATGTCGGATGTCATCTCTAAATGTTGGGGAGGGTGTCATGTAGGATGTCATCTCTAAATGTTGGGAAGGGTGTCATGTAGGATGTCATCTCTAAATGTTGGGTAGGGTATCATGTAGAATATCATCTCTAAACGTTAGGTAGGCTGTCATATAGAATGTTATCTTTAAACATTGGGTAGGGTGTCATATTGGAATATTTAACATAAAGCAAAATGAAAACACTGTTGCCAATAGCTGTAACTACATCAGAACACTTTCGTTTTGAGATTCGGGGGAGGGGGGTGGGGTTCTAACACATCACTGCCTGTTTATTATTTTTTGCAAGGAAATTCCAAAAGTAGAATAATTACTTTACGAGCCGACTCGCCGTGTATCATACGCCGCAATTTAGTTGTTTTATTTTCTACTTTTCAGTAATTCATAATTTGTGAATTTGACAGTACCAATGCTGCCAGTGAAAATAAGGACGATAACACCCCCCCCCCCCGCCTCCTTTCCCCAACCCCTACCCTACACCCCCCCCCTTCCTGTGAAAGCAACTTCCTCTTAGTTACCCCCCCTAAGTTTAAAATCGTTTCAAACTAAATTATCTGCCCCTAATATTCGTCACTAAACCCGGCTCTACGATTGTAAACATTTGGCGTGAACCACAGCTCACCAGACCATGTGGGGGTTGGTAGGGTTCTACCTAGAGAGGAAGAGAGGGGGCTGCTAGGCGCGCTTACAGCTTGGTGTTTTCTATGGTCTCCATGAAGAGAATTATATATATAGATAAGAGGGAGCTAGTTATTTTATTGTTTTATTTGTTTTTATGATTGGCTTACATTTTTTGACCTGGGTTGGTTATGAATGGCTTACATTTTTTGACCTGGGTTGGCTATGAATGGCTTACATTTTTTGACCAGGGTTGGTTATGAATGGCTTACATTTTTTGACCTGGGTTGGTTATGAATGGCTTACATTTTTTGACCTGGGTTGGTTATGAATGGCTTACATTTTGTGACCTGGGTTGGCTATGATTGGCTTACATTTTTTGTAACCTGGGTTGGTTATCTCTGTGTTTGGCTGCTAGCTGATGAAAAACAAAATCAGCAAGTTAAACAAGTGGATAATGACAGTCATAAATCCAGAAATGTGTATAACCCTTGTAGCCTTGGACATGTTTGGAATGTAAATGCCACAGAAATGTGTATAACCCTTGTAGCCTTGGACATGTTTGGAATGTAAATGCCACAGAAATGTGTATAACCCTTGTAGCCTTGGACATGTTTGGAATGTAAATGCGTATAAAGCCTGCCCAGATCAGAACCAAAATAATGCAAGAAAATGTTTAAACTTAACCAAGAAGTGTAGTGTGATGCTGTAAATCTCTGTTGGGCATGGGGAGAGTTGGGACAATATGATCAGTGGTTCTCAATCATGTAGTGTCCATTAACCACTGTCGACTACCAATGATCTGTGGCTATTGGTAATTGACAACAGATACCCGCATCACAAAATCAAAAACTTAACATCAAGACAGGCACCAAATGAAGGCCTTTTCTGGCATGTTCATAAAGGCAATTTATCTTTGTTTCACTTTGTTTTGGTATTCACATAAGTAAGTAAAGTTCCCTTTCAAACATGATGGTCTACGGAGCATGTTCACTTGTTTCTGTGACCACCGCATATGAGGGGATAATGTGGTCAGCACTATGCCCAGCCGCCTTTACTTTATCCTAATGTGAGTTAGGTACCCATCAGAGTTGGGTGGACTCAAGGACGGCCAACTGAATTGTACCCGGATTTGAACACGAGACTTACGGGTCCAGCTCTCTCCCACTAGGTCACTCCACATATGATTGGATAATTTCTCTGTTGAAAAAAGAGAGTATATGGGAAAATTCAAAGGCCTATCATCTAATCAGTATACCCTATACAGCATCAGATTATAGCAAATCTATCAGATTAATATTACAATATTTTTTTTTACCGTTCAGATCTGTGTTACTGTGCCTAGAGTTACATAACAATGTTAATGTTCGAGTTTCTTAAAGTGATTGTTACGATGTAAATTGTTTGCTTTTGTTTTTATACCTGGTTTATTCTGGCCTAATAAATCATCTGCCTGTAGACGTGCTACCTTGTTATTGTTGCCGAGCTTTATTACACAGCTGTAGTAAACAGTAGGCTTCCACTTCCTTTTCATTTTCCTAATCACTCTGTGGACGCCTCTAATCACTGGCTGGACGCCCCTAAACACTGCCAGGACGCCCCTAATATCTGATTGGACGCCCCTAATCACTGCTTGGACGCCCCTAATCACCGGGTGGACGCCCCTAATCACTGCCTGGACGCCCGTATACGCCACCGTTGAGAGCGTGTTTGTGCACTTGATATCGACCGCTGTTTGCACGTCGCTTGTGTCAACGGACAGTAGCTTAGCAGGTTATTGTCCAGTTATGGCAGTTAATGGCTGCCAGTAATTTGAACCTGGTCAATACGTTCTTCCACTGACGATTGGGGTGGGTCATTTTTAAGGGATGTGTCCACACATTTAGTCAGTCAGGTTTTGTGTTGAGTCTAACTTCCAAGTTCAAATTAAAACAAGTAATAGAAATAAGATTTCTCTAATAGATCTTTTTTCGGGTTATAGTCTAGATCTCGTAAGAACCAGGAGTAAAGTTGAGACAAAATAAGTGTAGATGTTTCTGGTTAATTTCACTATTCTCAGTGTCTTTGTTTTCCTAGCATTAAACTAGATACTTATTTTTATTATAACTACAATCTTGAGTTGATGGCAGACTCTAAATGGTTGCAAATATTCAAACATATGACACGGATGGTAATGAATGTCCTGTGCGTTTGTTACTATAAGAAAATAGGCAACTCGAATGTGAGAGTTGAAACAAACAACTAGCTCTCGCTTTTTATTTTCTCGTATATACGAAGTATAGAGAAAGTATTGTAATCGTGCAAAAACAAAATCGAGATTTTTTCAAATCTCGGCGTTTTACACCTCGCTGATACGGAAAAACATAATTTTGCAATCTTGTCCGTATGTCTGTGTGTGTGTGTGTCTGTCTGTGTGTAAACATGATTACTTGAGTACCGTTACAGCTAGTTTGATGAAATTCATATATAAGTATATTACCAAAATCGTAGATCCTGATCAACTTTTGAGCGATTTCCGATAACCGGAAGTGGTACTTTTTCTACTTTGAATTTTTCAAAAGCCTATAACTTGAGTCCTATTTCAGATAGATAAATGAAATTTCACATGTAAGTAAAAGATCTAATTTGCTACCTTCTGTCAAATTTTGAGTAATTTCCGTTGACCGGAAGTACTAATTTACGCTATTACCGATTTCGCAAAAAACGCACGTAAATTTATAAAGTACTAATAATATCCCGCACTATTATGCACATTTTATTAGGCGTTCACTTGGTGTGCAATTCTTTTTTTTTACGAGAATCCATTCTATTATAAAAAGATTAAGTAATTAAAAATGGATTGCAAATATTGTCTATGTCCTGAGTTGCCATCCCTCGTAGTTTTATATTAGAATATCCGAGAAAGTTTAGGGGAGATCACTCCCGGTTTATTATGATTTACAGTGGAACTACTTGATGCTTTATGACGTGGTCGGGTGGTAGAGCGGGCGACTGCTAACCTGAAAGTCTCGAGTTCGGATCTTTAGCTTGATTCCGTAATACTTAATTAGGTCCACCTAACTCTAATAGGTACATAACTCACAGCCACGACGGGGCATACACAAACCCTCATATATCCGGGGGAACAGAAACAGATGAACTGTATTTCAACTGCCCCTTGAACAACCAAGTTCAAAAGGGCAACTACGCTGGACGTGCTTAAATTCCTGGTATGTAATCAAATATTCAGGCAACAGTCTGGTGATAAACACGACGCTTGTCAATATGTCCCCGATGATGAATATGCAGCATGTGACGACCCCTCCGTGTGATACCGATGATGAATATGCAGCATGTGACGACCCCTCCGTGTGATACCGATGATGAATATGCAGCATGTGACGACCCCTCCGTGTGATACCGATGATGAATATGCAGCATGTGACGACCCCTCCGTGTGATACCGATGATGAATATGCAGCATGTGACGACCCCTCCGTGTGATACCGATGATGAATATGCAGCATGTGACGACCCATCCGAGTGATACCGATGATGAATATGCAGCATGTGACGGTCCATCCGTGTGATACCGATGATATTTCGGCAGATGAAAATGTTGCAGTGGTAAAGATGTGACCAGATGATCTGACCTTGATGCACTTAAAGGTCGCTTGTTATCGGCCACTTGAAATTGTTGAGGTCGTGTTTGGACAAGGGCTATAACCGTCTGGCCTTACAATCTGATGGACAAACTCGTGCGGTCTTTCTCAAGTGTTTTGGTCTTGGCATAAGCAGGCATGCTATTACAGACTAGTGCGATATGACATGACAGTCAAGTGCGATTTGACATGACTTTAAGATGACATGCTGTTAAATTTCGATATGACATGACATTCGTTGACATGCGATTACAGTCTAGTGCGATATGACATGACATAAGTTGACATGACCGTCAAGTGCGATATGACATGACATAAGTTGACATGACAGTCTAGTGCGATGTGACATGACATAATGTTGACATGCTGTTAAAGTGCAATATGATATGACATTAGCTGACAGTCAAGTGCGATATAAAATGACATACGTTGGCATGGTATGTCAAACATGCATAATACACCTGACATAAACTGCAAATGTTCTTTCAACTGTTTGACTTATCTGTGATGTCTTATGTGACTAGCGTATTAACCAATGATATAAATTGATCTTCACCCCCAGACAAGGCGGCATCAATAACATGGCGGCATGTTCCAGATAACACATTCGACTCGAATCCCAGCGAGTCCCTAGCCAGTATCTCAGACACTAACCATGGGGCCACATTTATTTTAGTCTTCTCATACATTTACCACCAAAATGTATTATTTACTGTCTTCACCTAAAGATTTCTGCTAATATTTTGCCACCCCCCCCCTCCCCGGTCACGCATATAATGTCGCGTGTTCTGCTTGTGTTGGGGAAAAGTTAACCGGGAACCAGCTGTTGGGTCCTTCATTCATACCAGTATTACATCGATTTGAGTGCATTGGTCGTAACAATGGATTGAAATCTATACCAGCTAGGTTTGGTAGTTCTAAACTCACCGCATGCCGGGGTAGGCTATAAGACCGGCTGGGGTTGGATTAACGTACATGGGCTGCAGCAGTAGTGTTGCTCGTGATTTTTCGATCTCATCTCAGAAGAGCAGATCATCTTAGTGCAGTAACACCTTCGATTACAGCGGCATTTTGTTGGGCATAAGTATCGGTAGTTTCATCGGTGGGATACTCGCTCACACGGATATGCAAACCTGCTCCCTCCCCCCTCTCCTTTCTCTCCACCCTTCCCCCCTCCCTACACACACACATGTTCTGAATGCCACTTTGATCAGTTGCCAACACTAGTAATACAACGGGATTCCACTGTAAAAAGAAAGCTATTGAATGTCATCGTGATGCCCGTAACAATGACCTTAGCACAGTGCCCGGTTTGATGCCCGTAGTACGGTGCTCTGCTTGATGCCCGTAGTACGGTGCTCTGCTTGATGCCCGTAGTACGGTGCTCTGCTTGATGCCCGTAGTACGGTGCTCTGCTTGATGCCCGTAGTACGGTGCTCTGCTTGATGCCCGTAGTACGGTGCTCTGCTTGATGCCCGTAGTACGGTGCTCTGCTTGATGCCCGTAGCACAGCGCCATTGTGATGCCCGTAGTGCGGTGCCTGCCTTGTTGCCTTTAACACAGTGCCCTGCTTGATGCCTGTAACACAGTGCCCGGCTTGATGCCCATAACACAACGCCCGGTATCCATGTCAGCATCTCTAGACTGCTGTACACTCTAGTTGAAGGTGATAACTTTATGATGAAGCCTGGGTTGACTCCATTGACTCGCAAAACTTTGTTTTAATTCTAGTCTGTAGTTTACTTTATGTTTTGATGAATTGTGTGTCATAAAAGCCTTGGAGTTCTCAGTAATAAATTATGTCCCCGAATAGTAGTTGTGTGTGGATGGGGGGGGGGGGGGGGAAGTGATTCCTCCAACTACTACGTTATGCGAGTCAACGGTCTAGCGACATCTCAGCAGCTAATTGTGTACAAGTCTCTTAGTTTACCACTAGGTGGGTCCGTGTATCGTGTCTGGTTAAATATTATTATCATTATGTGAGATGGGGAAATCATTGTCACCGATAAAGCTAAAGAAAAAAAGAAAATCCAGCATACAATAAATTTTGAACTATAAAAATAGTGGGCTTTTTTTTTCTTTTTTTTTTTAAATGGAACCAACATCACGACATTGTCTATTTAATTTTCTTATTACCCACACAGACTAGCTAGCAGAAAACATAGTTGGTCTTGATTTAAATAAACATATGGTTAAAATGACTGACTGCCATCTACAATTGAATATTAAGTTTGGTTAATTTCCATTAAAAAATATCGGATATCCAAGGGAGGCAACACAAACATGTTACCGTAACATTTTAAAAGTAATGTGTATGAGGTATTCAAAGGTAGCTAAATACAAAGAGAGATTCTCTCCTTTGTTTACTAAATACAAACGTCAAATTTCATATTTGACTGCTCCAGAATCTTTTTACGTAGTATTATCAAAAGACTTCAGTTTAAACAGAAAACTTTAATTGTATTTCTTTTTCTTTTTTTTATTACTTTAGAAAGCATCTTTTGGTTTAATAGTTAGTTACTGGCGGCACCGGTTATATTTATCTGTTCTATTGTTCTGAATAAAATTAGTGTTTTATTTATTTATTTTTTAAATGGAATCAATATTACGACATTGTCCATTTTCATAATACCCACACAGACTGGCAGAAAGCATACTTGGTCTTGATTAAGTAAAGATATGTTTAAATTAAGACGCTTGACTGCCATCTACAATTGAATATTGTTTTGTTAATTTCCATTAAAAAAATATCGGACATCCAAGGGAGGCAACACTAACATGTTCCCAAAACAGTTTAAAAGTAATGTGTATGAGGTATTCAAAGGTAGCAAAATACAAATAGAGATTCTCTCCTTTGTTTACTAAATACAAACGTCAAATTTCATATTTGACTGCTCCAGAATCTTTATACGTAGTATTATCAAAAGACTTCAGTTTAAACAGAAAGCTGTAATTGAATTTCTTTTTCTTTTTTTTTATTACTTTGGAAAGCAGCTTTTGGTTCAATATTTAGCCAACGAACGGGTTATATTTATCTGTTCTATTGTTCTGAATACAAAATCTATCACTCTTCGCTCAACCCAGTACTAATTCTACGCAACTGTCAATAATGATGCTACGTCTCTTTACAAATCATATCGTTTATTATAATTACCTCCCATCTGCAATGGCACTGTAATACAGATGTAGGCTAATGTATGCACTATCATAGTCAGTAGAAGACGTGTCTATAAGACAGGTGCATGGGACCGTGTGTTGTTTAGGGCAAGGGTAGAACAAATCAATTCAAATAAAACGATAGGGACATTGTGTTACCGTGACCGGTTGCACAATGTTGGAAAAATGTTTTAGGTGAAGGTCGGTGAAGTGTTGGGTTATGTAACACAGTAGAAACTTTGCTAGTTTATGGGCTGTAGTAATTGGTTCCCTTGTTCCTGAAGGGTTATCAGTTGTGTGTTGATCCGTTGGCCCCACCCCTTTCACAAACAGACCTGCCCTCCCCTCTGGGTATTATCATTAGCTGCATCAGCAGAAAGTTCTAGTACTTGAGGCTACGAGTGTAATGCAGTGTAAAAGCTCTGTATTATTTGATGGTAAATCAATGTTGAAATCAGTAGATAAGGAATAACCCCAGCACTGAGAGTGGGACTGATAAAATAGGTGATACTTTAACATGCTAAACCTAAGACTAGCTAACCACTTATTTGTGAAATGGTGATACTGATACCAGCAGTATAATGATACTAGTGACTCACTAGTGAGATGGTGATACTAGTAGGATGGTGATACTAGTGGAATGGTGATACTAGTGATGAAGTGATACTAGTGAGATGGTAATACTAGTGATGAAGTGATGAAGTGATACTAGTGAGATGGTAATACTAGTGATGAAGTGATACTAGTGGAATGGTAATACTAGTGATGAAGTGATACTAGTGAGATGGTAATACTAGTGATGAAGTGATACTAGTGATGAAGTGATGAAGTGATACTAGTGGGATGGTAATACTAGTGATGAAGTGATACTAGTGGAATGGTGATACTAGTGATGAAGTGATACTAGTGGAATGGTGATACTAGTGATGAAGTGATACTAGTGGGATAGTTAAGCTGGTGGGATGGTGATACTAGCAGTGTAGTGATACTAGCGGGATGGTGATACCAGTGTGAAATTGTGATACTACTGGGATGGTGATACTTTCATGTTAACCCTAGACAAGCTAACCACTTCTTTACATGTAGAATGCTTATACTAGTGAGATGATGATATTACTGGCATTAGTGGGATGGTGATACTATCAGTATGGTGATATTACTTGTAGGATAGTGATACTGTAGGAATGTAAATATCAACTTGGTTAGACTAGAGGGCTGCTGATTGCTGTCTTTACAGTACACTACCATATTTTTTCTCTATGCTGTGACTGGTTTACTATTGTTCTTTTCCCTAATAGAATTACTAATAGTTTATTTGTCTGATTTCTTCTGACAGGCCAGAAAAAAAAAGTGGGGGCTGATGGGGAGAAGATGCTGGTCATTGTGGGGACACTGGTCAGTCTCATCATGATGGTGGCGCTCATTGGAGGCTTGTGCTACGTCAAGAGGACACACCTCAGGATTTACTCCAAGCTGCCTGGTTAGTTCATTCTTTACTTTATAGAACATACCTCAGGAGATTGCCTGGTTAGTTCATTCTTTACTTTATAGAACACACTACATCAGATTGCCTGGTTAGTTCATTCTTTACTTTATAGAACACACCTCATTAGATTACCTGGTTAGTTCATTCTTTACTTTATAGGACACACCTCAGGAGATTGCCTGGTTAGTTCATTCTTTACTTTATAGAACACACCTTAGGAGATTGCCTGGTTAGTTCATTCTATACTTTATAGAACACACTACATCAGATTGCCTGGTTAGTTCATTCTTTACTTTATAGAACACACTACATCAGATTGCCTGGTTAGTTCATTCTTTACTTTATAGAACACACTACATCAGATTGCCTGGTTAGTTCATTCTTTACTTTATAGAACATACCTCAGGATCTATTCCAAAGTGCTTGGTTAATTTGTTGTGTGCTTTAAGCTCAATCTATGTTATACATTACTATCTTTATATTTTGTATTTATATATGCCTCTTCTAAGAAATTTTATGTGGGTGGAAGCAGAAATTGTAACTGAAAAAGCAGTGTTAGACCAATAGTGTTAATTCACACTCACAGTAGCTGTAGGTAAAGAAAGTTTTCATTGTTAAGATTTTCTTAGAGAGATCCAAGCCAACCATTCCACACATCCAGAACATCCTAATCTTCATGTCAACAAACACTACAACCTGATTATACCAACTGTTCTGTCATTACATCATTTTTCTGTATCTTTATCTACCTATGAAATATGAACTTGAAACAACTTTTATGTTTATTATTGCTAATTTCTTCATAATCTGCTAATTTGTTGTGGGAAGGTATTTAATATGACATGTAGTAAAAAAATATTAAAAATATTTTTAAAAAAGTGCTTCCTAAAACAGTTTAGTTACAGGTTATTTAAACTTAACCCTTGAGGTGCCTGCTAATTTAGGTCTGATACATCTTCTAGGAGTTACCCCCCAGGGCATCAGCATGCCAGTCACCAACAGAAGAGCCGCCACCATGCCTCCCACCCTGCTGGGGAACCCAAACGGTGGCACCAAAAACTCAGACTTCAGGGACTACGAGCCCGCTGCCATATCCAGCGCCCGCAAGAAGATGATTCCAGTGCTGGAGGACTCCAACATTCAGCTGTCAGCTGTGGAGATGCGACAAGAGGTCAGGGGTTAAAACATTATGCACATTGTTTTTTTTTTTTTTGGTGTTTTACAAATACATGAATTTTTGGAGATAACAATAGCAGTGCAATATATGTATTTCATAACACTAAACAGCAGTTTAAAATGTGTATTTCATAACACAAAATACAACAGCAGTTTAAAATGTATAGCTCATAACACAAAATAACAGCAGTTTAAAATGTGTATTTCATAACACAAAATACAACAGCATTTTAAAATGTTTATTCCATAACACAAAATACAACATCATTTTAAAATGTTTATTCCATAACTCAAAACAACAGCAGTTTAAAATGTGTATTCCATAACTCAAAACAACAGCAGTTTAAAATGTGTATTTCATCACTTGTCAAAACTTAACTGTGTATAATTTTTGGTATGTAGATGTGCTACATGTATAGTTTGTGATTCTATAATTGAGGGTGTTAAATCACTATACTGATTATAAATGTCCATGACTTCAATTGTATGAAAAAATGAATGTTCTTCTTATCTTGACCAGGCTGGGTGGTGGCATATTTGGCGACACACATTTGGGGACATTCAATGAGATGACCGTCACAGTCAAGAGATTGACCTTGTCCATTCATGACAACCAGCTGACCAGTGAGACCATGGAGTGGATGAAAGAAATTGTCTGGTTTCTCAGGTGAGACTTGTAGGTACCATAATTAGCACCTGATTGTCTGGTTTCTCAGGTGAGACTTGTAGATACCATAATTAGCACCAGACTGTCTAGTTTCTCGGGTGAGAATCGTTGGAAAATATTTGTACTATGTTAAATGCCTGAGTTGTGAAGCTTCTCAAGAGAAACTACTATCATTGTGAAAATTTTCGTTTTTCATTGACAAGCAACCATCTTGTGAAGGTTGTCAAAAATATCTGCCATTGTTACAACTGGGTTTTGTTTATTGGGCCTCAGCTGGCTGGGAGAGTTTGGTGTAGCTAGATTACTGCCATTCAAAGAAAAAGCTTTTGGCACAAATTGTAGAACATTCCACTGATCACAGTTACAGATGAACATATTGACAAAGTCTCTTCAACAATTCACAGGTTTATTTACAACTTGCAAAACACAAACTAGGACTGTTTTCAATTCAAGAAAATGTACAAGAAACAATCCAACTTTCTTTCTACCTTCTGTTTCACAAACTAGATACAAATTCATCCCTTGCCAGCACTAAGACCCTTTCTTTTTAGATGGCTAAATGAAAACTCCCCCTCATTATGACAACAATAACACAGAAACTAACTAAAACTTATTTTTTCTATCTGCCACAAAACGTCCTCCACTCATACTACAGCACTACACAACAATTATTCTTGTATCCAAGTAAAAACAAATGCTTTTGGTCATGATATAGGTCGCACCACTTGAATTTTTTTATCAAGTAATTTAATTTCTAACAACCAAATGTAGGTATGATCCTTTAGCTTAAGTTTAAAATATTTGTTTTCTTTCCTCTTTAGTGAAATTATGTTAGTTTAACAGTTTTCCATCTTGTTCTATGTATATTTTAATATTGTAAATTTTGCTCATAAAATAACATTTTTATGTTCTAGCCGCCAGCGTCACAAGAACATTGTCTGTGTGCTGGGCTTGTGTCTGAATGGACGGCTGCCATTCCTTCTCACAGAGTATGTGATTGGAGAATGTCTGAAGGATTTTCTCAAGGCCAATGGGCAGCAGTTAACTTGGCCACAGAGAATAAGACTGGTAGGCTTTTGTTTCATTGCAGGCTTTTATCATTTTTTTAATTGGACTTATTTTTTCAAAATGGATTTTTTTTCCTACGTCAGTACAATTAATTAAATGCTATGTTTTTAAGATTGGACAAACTAATAACATTAGTACATGCCCTGAAGTTATGCAGGCAGAGAAAATATTCTAAGACTTATATTGTGTTATCCTAAGGACAAAATATATTCTTTACGTGTGAACTTGAATATAATTGTTTCTTTATTTGTCACAAATAAAAAGTTCTTTTATAGAAGCCTCTACTTGATCTTTTAAATTGTGTAGCTATAATACTTAGTAAAAAAATGTTTGTCGTCATGGTTACAGTGCCTTCAAGTTGCTGATGGTATGGCATTCTTACACTCGACCAAACCTCCTATAATACACAGAGATTTAAGGTGTGGAAATCTATTCCTGTCTGACAATGATTCTGTCAAGGTAAGGAACTTGTTCTTGTGGAAAGAAATGTGCAAGATATTGTAGGGATTTGATTCCATCTACAAAAAAAATAACTTGCCTCTACTATTTGGTGTTGTACGGTGCATTTTTTTACTAAATCACATTACAATGTTTACTTCAAGTTAAAAGCTTTTGCCTATTAGTATTTTATACTTTGGTTTATGGAGATTGAATATTATACAAAATAGGTTTGTGTTGGTGATTTTTTTATAAAAAATATTATTTTACAGTATACTAAATGTTTTGTAACTATTGTTCTAGACCTTTTAGTACTTTTTTCTAAATAAATTCCAAGTCAGGATTTAGAGCAAAAATTAATTTAAAAAAATATTAAATCAAAAACTATTTTAAAATTCATATTCAAATTAGTAGACGACAGCAAGTATTATTCTGCTTTTACTTGTCCATTTTCTTAAACAATTTTCATAAAAATTTCTCATTTCTTTTTGTTATTGTCCCCAGGTGGCAGACTTTGGGTTAATCAGATTATTACAGCCCATGAGGGAGCAGTGTAACAACGACGACTGCAGCTGTAGGTTTTTTCTTTGTCTGCCCCACTATTTTAAGGCTTCAAAACCTTGAATACAAATAAGTTCTGCCCCACTATTTTAAGGCTTCAAAACCTTGAATACAAATAAGTTTTATTCTTAGGTCTTGTTTTTTTATGGCTGTATAAGTGCTCCATACTTAATTATGTATTTTTTAAAGATTGTAAAATCATAAAACAAATGTAAACTTTTTGTAGGTTAATTTATGCAAGCAATAAAAGTGAACATAATTTAGCATATCTAATGTTGTGTATGTTAAGGAAAAAAAAATTAAGTAGTTAATTCTATTTAAAACTACCTTCTTTTAATTTAAAATATAAGATTTCTTGATTTTTCCATGAAGTTAATCAGGTCTAAGACAACTAAGTGCATATCTTCTATTGATTTTTTCATGCCTGTGTTTTTTGTCAGGTCAAAGACAGTTAAGTGCATGTCCAGCAACAGTCAGATGGACGGCGCCAGAGCTGCTGATGTACCCCCGCAGTAGAGAAGGGGAGAGCAATATCATATCCACAGCGTGTGATGTTTACTCCTTTGGTCTAGTCATGTGGGAGATGGTTTACTGTAAGGATCCATTTGATGAGATTGGCACAGAGGCTGAGGTAAGGGAAGTCATTCAAAAATGTTCAAAGTTGTAGAACCTGATTTAATTTAATTTTATGGAGTTTGTTGTGGTTCCTGCTATTGCTAATAAGATTTCAAATATCTTTGTAAGATATTTATGTCAGAAACTTCTTGTTGTTGGCCAAAGTTAACACTCAGTATCAGTTTCTCTCAATCTAGTTCTTTGTAACCATTTATTTCTTAATTAACCAAAAACAAAGAATATCTTTGTAAGATATTTATGTCAGAAACTTCTTGTTGTTGGCCAAAATTAACACTCAGTATCAGTTTCTCTCAATCTAGTTCTTTGTAACCATTTGTTTCTTAATTAACCAAAAACAAAGCAGCATATAGATTTAAAAAAAACAGAAATTGTTTATTTTTTTATTTCTAGTATTGCATTCAAAACCCAATAATCAAAATAAAAAAGAATACAATTGTTACAAAAAGAATATTTTTGTGTGCATTGAAAGTCCTGCTAAAATTTAATGACATGAAAATTTATTTAATTTTCCCATGCAAGAAATAAGTGTTCATGGTGCAATGTTTTTTTCCTCTAGGTGATAGAGATAGTAAGGAACAGTGGTCGCCCTGACACGCCCCCCTCTGTTGACATCATGCCACAGTTCAAGGAGCTGATGAAAACATGCTGGGACCAGCGCCCTGCCAACAGGCCGGCATTCAAGAGGGTTAGTTCCCTTGCTTTTAAACAAAATCTGTAATATGGTGTAAACCATGGGTCTCCAAACTAAGGCCCGCCGGCCGGATGCGGCCCTAGATGTCCTCTCATCCGGCCCGCGATCTTTTTGTCCACGAAAAAAAACCGTTTGTTCTTGATGGCTGAGGAACTTTGCCCAGAAAAATCAAAGACAAACCTGGAAGAAACCGGCCCCCGAACTGAAATTTGATAGTAATACGGCCCTCAGACTGAAAAGTTTGAAGACCCCTGGTGTAAACTATAAAATAATCACATTTTAATGAAGAAATATATTGAAGAACTGAATCTCAATTCTAGGCCAGATGAAGTAGAGTTAATCTAGCTACACTATAAACAGGATTTTTAATTTACACATGCAGAATAATTTTTATAATTAGATTATTTTCAATTTAATTCAACTTTAAGCTAATTACTAATTAGTTGTATAAATGGATATCCCCAGGTGGCCGTTAGTTTGAAGGACTTGAGCTCTCATGCCAGATCCTACCAGAAGTTGGTCAGCACTTTAAAGATGAGACTACAGAAGCAGCATCCAATTGACCATGTGTGATCAGCCTGGTCAGATGGTGATGACATAACAGATCAGGTCAGGTGACCCAACAGGTCTGGTTTGGTCAGCCTGGTCAGGTGACCCAACAGGTTTGGTCAGGTGACCCAACAGGTTTGGTCAGGTGACCCAACAGGTTTGGTCAGGTGACCCATCAGGTTTGGTCAGGTGACCAGTCAGGTGACCCAACAGGTCTGGTCAGGTGACCAGTCAGGTGACCCATCAGTTTTGGTCAGGTGACCCAACAGGTTGGGTCAGCCCTGTGGGACATCTCTATTCTGCCCAGGTATGAGCTACCTGGTCAGGATGAGCAAATAAAGAAGTTTATTAGAGGCGCTGTCAACACAAGGGAAGTAATTTGTGTTCAATAAACCCGGAGTTACATTCACTACATAGAGACATGGTTACCAAACTTGTTTTTCCCGACTGCTCACAAGTAATAAATAATGTAGTATATATTATAGGGCAAAATGTTACTGCATTTAAAAATTAACTTATGACGTGTAAATTTTTGTTGTTAACTTTGTTTTTGGTCCTCCAATATATAAACAAATACTTATTTCACTTGTATATTAACCCGTCTTTTATTTCTGTAGGCACTTTCAATTTTTAAAAATGTGTATTTTATTCATGTATCAAAGGTGTGTATGCACATCTTTTACTGTTTACACATTTTTTAACAAACTGTCTTTTGTATAATTAACGTCTTTTGTTTGTAACATAAGTAATTTCCTTTTTAAAGAAATTTTTTCTTTTAAATGAAATTTAAATGTGTATTTTATATATACAATGGACACCTTTTAATGCTGTCAATATTTCTTAAAGAAATTATGATGGATTTCTTAAACCAGTGTCGGATAATAGAATCTTCTAAAAAAGGGTGTTAGATTACTAGTAGTTAACTAAATACATGGCTATCTCACGTCAATGCTAACACTATCTCCAACCCTAATCCTACCATATGTCTAACCCTAATTTCTAACTAAAAAACTAGTCAAGATTACAATACTACTACCAACATCACACCTATTTTCAGAAGAATCTATTATCGGACATTGATAACTTCAATCATCCAAACTTATATTTTACTTAAAATATACACTTCACATGTATTGTTTGTAAAGAGTGCTTTTAAAGATTTTATTCCTGTAAAAGTTGGTAAAGTTGTGTTAAAGTTTTGCTGGCAGCTTATTGTTCAGGTGAATGCTCTACCTTGCCTTACATTAAGGTTGTGTTCCAGACATTAAACCACAGGTATGGTTTACACAGGTCACATCTGGTTTCTGTCTTTCAAAACTCTGTTCATATTAGTTAGCTCCACCCATCAGCTGTGTAGTAGAAGTTTTCATTCAGCACATTCAGTGTGTGTGGTGGTGGCTGTGGTAGAAAACAAAGTACACATTTTTAAATATTTTCTTGGGACAATCATTTGTGTAGAGGAACTGAAATTTTCTGTGCTTTAGACAAGAGACTCATTTTTTTTTGGAACTAACTAGTTACTGATATTAAGTAGAATTATGTATCATTGATACACAAATATTGTTTTAAAACAGAACAGTATTATGTTATGGAAAGAGGGAATTGAGATTCTATAGTATGAAGTTTTGCCTAAACTTAGCTCAAATTTTGTCTTTAATTGCCAGTATTGATGTTATTGGTTTAATCAGCAATGGTTTATAAGATTTAAACTTCTACAGCTTCCAGCTGATCCTGTTTGTCAGTAATAGTTTCATTGTCTGTTAATGTAATCTGATTAAATATGAAATGTATGGGTTTTTTCTTAATACCAAAGTTGACTATGTTGTTTATGAAAGAAATTAAGAATATGTTTTATACTAGAACAAACAAGTTGAAAAGGTCTTTTGTCCTAATTTTGGTTCTCTGGATTTAAAAAAAAACTGACATTTTAAATTTCTCTGTCTAGTAGATGACTTGCATTTATGATTAATCATTAATTTAATGTTTTTACATAAGACTTCTTCTTAGAGTATGTTTCTACTTATAGCCCAATGACCTATGTTATTCTAGAACCTCTGTACGAAGAATTTGATGGGACTTTTTTAGCTGATTTGATAATTTAATGTAATGTTTATTTAACTATACATTTTATAATTCTTATATATCTGTCTATTCTATTTAATGGTCTAAAACTACAACTGTAACAGTGAAAGAATCGATTATTATTATAAAAGTGCTTATAATTCTGAAGTTATTTTGAAATAATTGCTTTGAATGAGTGACAAGGCATTTATGTAATGGTTTGTGCCAAACTTTGAAATGGTGCTGTTGTAAGAAGCTCATTCCAAATGTTTAGCATAGTTTATGTTCTGTCCATACAACTTTACTTCATGTAAAATCATATTATAAATTTCTATTTTCATACAAATCTGCACAAGTACTTTGATCTTCCTAGGAAGGGATCAAACTAGTCCAAATTAGCCATTTTCTCTTTTAGTTTTCTTAGATAAATTGCTGTCCTCAACTGATGATAATTTTTTGATCAGGAATCAAACTGAGACTTACTGGTTCTCAGTTAATACTTTATGTAAAATCTAATTCCTTTTTTTTTCTCCAGAAAATTTGAGACTTTTCCTTTTTCTCCCAGATACCAATAGCAATACAAAGTTTTGTAAATGTCACGTTTAATTTGAATTAACAGCATATTTTGAAACACCAGAATTAATAGTTGCACATGGTCAACTGCCAGTGTGACCACTATTTTTTAGTGTTGAAGCACCAGAATAAAATGTCTTCTTACAGTCTACACTTATGTTGCACATTGATTACTTAAGCTTAAGATTGAAGTAGGTTTAGCCCATGGATACCTCAACAGCCTTCTCTTATGTTGTGTCTGTTGTTCCTATATCACACCATTAAATAAAAGCCATTCTTCCTCAGGGGTGGTTGTGGAAACCACTAAGAATTCCTGGTGCATGCCAAAAATTTCATGTCTCTGATCAATATTTTTGTAAATGCATGTCTTTTCCAAAAAGTTTTTTTCTGTGTCAAACATTTATCTTCCCTTTTTATTTTAACAATGCAGCTAAACTGAAGAATATTGCCAATCATCTTTTTTTTAGACAGAAATGTTTTGATGACATGTAACATACAATAATATTCTAACTTTATATTCAATAACAACTTTATATTATACAGGTTATTTTTACTGTGATGCAAAATTAATTACAAAATGTAATTCAGTACTTGTTTCAATTGTACATAATAAGTTGATGTAAATCCCTGACTTTTCTGCTCAGCCCATATAACTCAACCTCTGCTTTAAATAACCAAAAAGGACATTTTAAAAATAAGCTTTTCTTTTTGTTTTTAAGTAGAATGTTATTACTAGTGGTTGATTTAAGTAATTAGAAAATTGTATGTATTTATCTAAAGACAATGTATAAAACATTGATCATGATTTCTGTTGCAATAAAATTTAAGAATAAATGTTACTTTACTTCTGTATGTAAATATGGTGTATATTTGTCCTACTGCATGCATTTTTGGTCAATGAATAATTAAAAAAAACAGACTGAATAAAAATTACAATACTAAATTTTTACTATTTTTGTTAAGACTTTAGTTTGAATGAATTAGTGCTAAGTGTGGTGATGTATGAAAGATATGTATGTGGAACGAGGGTGCCTTTACTGTTTTATTGTTAGTGTCTAGGTCAGGTGTTTGTTTTTATATGGAGTGAACAGAACAGCATACGCAAGGGAGGCAACTGGATGAGTGATAGCTGGTGTGTTGTGAGCAAGAGGAAGGAGATGTGGATGGTGGTCGAGGGTTTTGAGCTTGGTATTAGAAGGGTTGTGTAATGTCATGGCACTTTAGGAAGTTGAGAATGAAACCCTTTGGTGAAGTGTCAAGAGCACATTCACATTTTATTTGCTGCTGCTTCACTCACACCGCTACGATAAATAGTGGCTAAAATTTGACAGCATCTACATTCTTTTGATTGCTGATCTCTATCACCTTGGCTTAATAGAACCCTTGGCAGTCAAAATAAAGGAAACCCTGTAATTCTAAACTGCCACTTCGAGTATCACAACCATACACAGCATAGATTGCCATTTTGAAATCAGAACTGCACACAGAGATGGCGGATGTTTACATTACATACTGAACAATCCGTGACATCATATGCAAGGACTATTATTTATTAAATCAGTTAAGTGTTAATTTAGTATCATGGCCATGGCAACTGGAAAAAGGCCAAAACTTTATTTTAGAGTATTAAAATTTGTATCCTTTATAAGCTAAACATTATCTTTTCCCCTTCATGCTTAAGACACACTGGGCAGATGCAGTAGAGTTCATCTGTTTCAATGTACTCAGGATACAGGAAGCACTATGCCCAGCTGCCTAAGTTTCCACAACATCAGTCAGGTACACACCAGAGCTGTGTGGACAGGAACGTCATACAGACTTGAGACTAGGATGCTGACTTAAGGCTTTCAGTTATAAACTCTACCATTCGACTATGCTGTTATGAGCCAATAAGGAACATTTTTTTTTTAAACCAACAAAATGAATGAAGGGAAGGAATCCTATGGTAGAGATTTTAAAAACATTTAATCACATTTTGTTAGTACAAGAGGTCACTGGCTAAAAGTTGAATCATTCACTTGGCTTGTATTCATGAATCATTCACTTGGCTTGTATTCATTGATATTTATGTTGTCTGTTGTCATTTCAAAATGTAGTCTTCAGTTTAAGAGTACAACAGAGACCATCCACAAGTAACACTGAAAATAATGAAGAATTATGACATAAATTTCTTCTTTCTTATCAAAATACTTTAAGGAGAATTATTTTTAATTTAAAAAGCAATACTAATCAATCTCTAGGTATTAATTATATATTACCAGCCTAATACTTACTGTCAGTTTTTGCCAGGTTTAGCATAGCTGCTGTAATTTTTTTATGTTGAGGTCAGATAACAGGCATGGCTCTCTACATAAAGAATCTTCATTTAATGATAAGGTGGTTCGTCATTTCTGCAGAAAATTACATTAATTCATACCTGCTAAAAAAAGAAAATGTGATGGTAAATCTGATTTAGGAATGAAAGATACTGAATTTGAAGGAACAAAGAGGAGACCTCTTCTATTGGGAATGTAGCCAACTCCAACATTTAGCTGCTCATGAAAAGGCAGATACTCAATGCAAAGCTCGAGCTAGCACGATTTTCTTAAATGGTTCCCACACACTGAGAAAGTGTAGTGCACACAACCATGCACCTTAAGCCAGTGACGTCGTTATTCGTGAAAAATTGACACAGCTAAAGAACATTGCTGCCATTAGTCAAGAACTACCAACTCAAATGGTAGAGGCTTCAACGTCTGACATGAGCATGGTAACAAGGGTTGATATGCCATCAAAGCAGGCATTAACAAAGCGAATTAAAAGGACTTAAAATAAAAACCATCCAGTAGAGCCACATACATTAGAAACAAAGCTCCGGACTGTGTCAACCTCAGGTCATCTGGAATAGCCACATCTTCTGTTAAAGGAAAGCTCCATAAACAATGACAAGTTGCTAATATTTTCTACTGGATTAAACATCCATAAGCTTGGCGAGGCTATGTATTGGATCATGGATGGTACTTTCAAAACTGCTCCTAATATTTTAATACAAATCTACTCCATTCATGCCCCAGTAGGTTACGAAAACTGCAGAGTTTTACCGCTTGTCTACATTTTGATGTCTCGAAAAACTGAGGCTTTGTATACACGAGCATTTCAGGACTTCGCAGATATCGCAGAAAAAATGCACATACACTTATCTCCATGGTTTATTGTTACTGACTTTGAGAAAGCTGCAATCAATGCTTGCATTGAATTCCCAACAGCTTTAAAAAGTAAAGGGTGTTTTTTTCATTTTAGCCAAAATATATGGCGAAAGCTACAAGCGTTGGGCTTGGCACTTCTTTATGGTCGGGATCCACAGGTCTGCCTACTGATGCGGCAAATAGCAGCACTGGCATTTCTTCCAAGTGCAGAGATTCCGGCAGCATTTAATGAATTAAAAAACATTTTGCAGTTGGTGAAGTGGTTTGATGAGACCGACGTTTGTGGTCGAGCGAGGTTGTTAAACACAAGAGAGGTGATGGTTCCACCACTTTTTCCACCAGAGTTCTGGTCTGTACATGACAATCATGTACATGGGATTCCTAGGACCCAAAACACGGTTGAGGGGTGGCACAGGAGGTGGCAGGTAATTGTAGGGAAGGATCACCCTGGAGTCTTTTGCTTGCTAAAAAAACTAAAGCAGGAACAAGGTAGAGTTGAAGTAGAGATGGAGGCAATATTGCTTGGAGAGCCAGCAAAAAAGCGAAAAAAAAAACAATATCTACAGAAAGAGGACAGGATAACAAATGTAATTGCAGAAAGGGGAAACAGAACAACACTTGAATTTTGCGTGGCGTCGCGTAGAATTTGTCATACTAGGCCCTATTTTTTTTTCTATTTTGTAATATACCTTGTCATTATGTAACTGGTTTTCAATAAAAAGTAAACATGTCTGTAATTGTAGTTTGTAGGTTTATAAAACTTGTCAGCCTTTTGGCTGTCGGCTGTAATATATTAAGCTTTATGTTTGGGGGAACTCATTCTTCTTGTATTAGTCTTATAATGTTGAGTGATGTCCCTTGCATGTTATGTTTCCGTTTCAGATACAGAATAAACAAGGCGTACATAAAAATGGCTTCCTTGTCTGTTGTATTATCTGTCTAGAATTATTAGATCTCAATCCACTTCATTGGCGACGAGGATTAATCATCCACTAAAAAGAGCACATGCTTACTTAAGAAGAAGCTTGCTAGAGCATGTTTGCTAAGTATTTGTAGGATAATGGCGCTATATGGCCAGATAAAAGAATTTAATTCGAATGAAGAAACTATTCATGATTATCTAGATAGGTTAAGCTTTTACCTTAAAGCTAACGACGTGATGATAGAAGCCAAAAAGAGAGCTGTTTTGTTAACAGTCATAGGGCCTCAACAATTTAGGCTATTAAAGGACTTATGCGCACCAGCTAGTCCAGCTACCAAGAGCTTTAACGAGCTGAGCAAACTCCTAACAGACCATCATGCGCCTGCACCACCAAAGTTCCTGTGTAGAGCCAGATTTGTCTTGTCGGACTTTTGGATGTCGGCCTTTTGTCCGGATCCCGCTTCTAGATATTAGGTTTTAATTATGCTAGTTTATCAACTCTTTTTAGTCAATTTGTGCATCAGTCACCAGGATGGGGGGGGGGGGGGGGGGGGGAAGCTGTGTCTTAAAATAATGTATGTTGTGTTTTGTCAAGCTGGATTACATCCCTCATTCAAGTGATCCAACATGGGGGGCTCATCTGGTTTGACATGTCCAACACTACAAATGCTGGGCAAGAAGAAGGGGAGCAAAAGAAATAACCAGCCCTTCAAGCCAAGAGAAAGATTGATAACTAGATGCCTGTAGTCAGCTAATATCAGTAGAAAAAAAAATAAGTTCAAACCGAAAAATTAAATAATAAACAGTAACTAAAGAATGATAATAAACCCCAATTTTTAAGAGTTAGCTGCCATTTTATGAAATGTCAAGAAAGTCACTGTGTCAACAACAATGGAAATGCAGAAGATATACCAGGGTGTCAACAAGAATGAAAATACAGAAGATATACCAGTGACACAGCTGATAGAGATTGAAGAATGTTTAATTAAGGGGATATGCGAGGCTGAAAGTCACAAAAATCATGTTTTTTTTATCATTGTGAGTTTATTGCACTTTGGCTTCTTTGTCCATTTTTCAATTAAAAAATATATTTGTAAATGAGTTTAAAATACATTGACCCTATAAATGAAAAAATTATTTTTCCCCAATAATCCTTTGACACAATCACACACACACATATTTACATAATATAATTGCCAATCAAATTAATTTGTTTTACTTATTTTCAGGATCCTCTGGGATGATGGTGGTCCATGCTTTTAGGGTGATGTGGTCTCAAAGTTCATAACATGAGGTACACTACAGTCCTATCAGATGGGGATGCTAAGTCATACACAAAGCTTTGGTAGAGATGTCAAGATTAGGAAAGAAGAATGCATCAACCATGTGTGCAAACGCTTAGGCACTGCACAAAGAAATGTTGACAGATTCTTCAAAAAAAAAAGATGACACTTGGTGGACGAGGTAAGGGAAAGTTAACTCAAAACACCATTAGACGGTTGTCCATCTACTACACAAGAGCTGTAAGAGGCCATAAAACAGCTGCTGACATGAAGACAGCTGTCATAGCGTAGATATAAAGAATTAGACGACTAGTAGAGGTTACAAAGGACGGTGCGAACTTGACTGTAGACGATTTGGTGCGGGAGTATTGTGCGCATGTTAAATACAATATTTGTGGCGCGAATGTGACGTGAGCAGGACGCGACAATGTACCAATGACGTAGACCGCGGCAGTAACGTTAGTTGGGGGTTAGTAATTGTAGGAGACGGAGGTATTCTTTGATATTGTGCAAATAAGTGTGTATTAATAAAGTTAGTGTTCTTTTCATAAACGAAATGGTTGACTTTTGTTAATTAGTGTCTGCGGAACATAAGAGTGATTCCCGTCCTACTCACAAGTATAATAGTTGTCGTATGAATAGTAGCAGATCAGAATATAGAAAAGATTTAGAGAAGATATAATTATATAATATATTTGAAACCCCCCATCACAACAGCAATAATGGCATCACTTCAACACTGTTTCTCTACAGACTGAGAGCCAATGCACAAAATGTGTCCTACTGGAGAAAACTCACATTGCTTCTACAATGCAGCTCTCGCTAAACATAAGTTTCCAGGTCCACATGAAAAGTTTCTAAACAATCCGTTAGGCAAAAACCTGCTCGAGAAATATCTCATGCCTATCTGTGAGAGGCTCTCTGCTCCATAACTTTTAAAACGATGTGACTAAAAGGCACACAGAAAGCAAATGAGTCTTCATTCTGTCATTTGGTCAAGATGCAGAAAAGACAATTTTTATACAAGGGCCAGAGTTGAATTTTCTGCTTTTATGGGTTTTGCAGATTTTAATTTTGGGCCAGATTTTTCCAACTATTTAAAAGAAGCAATAAATGGATTTAAATTGTCCAACAATGCCAGAAAATTAAAATGTGTTAGAGCAAGAAGAAGACTATTTTTTAGCTGTTACACACACAAAAAAAACCCAGATTAGTCTGCGCAGTCTGTCAATGAGAATGAATCTGTACGGTCCAGACCTGTCCAAGATTCAATCAAGAAGCACATCACCAATGACGACACCATCACTGCTAAAGAGTTATGGGAACTGGAAGTGGTTGATTCCCACTATTCTTCAAATAGCTGCCGACCATTTTGCCAGGATGTTTCCTGACAGTGAAATCGCCAGGAGAGTTTCATGTGGCTCGCAAAAAATATCCTATATTATAACATTAGGACTAGGTCCACATTTTCAAGATCTGCTTAGGACCAGAATAAAGAATGCGCTAGATGGCTATGTTCTCATGTTTGCCAACCTTAAGAATTGAATTTGTAGTTATGACAAGGACTACTTGTCAAGAAGCCCAGAAAATATATTTATGTAAAAAGTTGTCCATTTTGTTTATAATATATATATATATTTAAAGGGGGGGGAGGTGTGAAAATGCTTGTGTAAAAATGTAAACAATGTGTAAGCCGTATTATACAATCCAATTGATGTAGACAACAGTGAAGGGAGACCCAGAGACCACAAGAAGAGTGTTGGTCATCAATTAACTTTAGATTCAAATGAATTATACTTGGTTTTACACCAGTTGCTTCAGAAGATGTTAATTCTCTCTTTTAGATGTAGCCTTAAGTTGTTTTAAGAATTTAGTTGTTAATTATGATTGTTTGAATAAAAATACATGTAATGAAACAAACAATTGTTAAAAATAACTAGTTTTATGTCAGATGGGGCAGCTACAATAAAATCTTTTGATAAAAATTTGAAGATTTTCATAAATCTCAGCTTGGTAAGTGTACTGTTATGTGTTATAAATTTTTATTTTGTAATGCTCATTTTTTATTAGGACTTTCACACTCTTGTAAAGTGGCACTTAAATCTGTAGTTAAATATAAAACAAAGTCAGGGGCGTAGCTTAGGGAAGTATCAAGACAATAGGTTTAAATCATACGCTCCTGTAGCAAAGACTTCTACAAATAGCATAATAAGAACCATTTGTGATGTTTTGGGACCGGGGGGGGGGGGGGGGAATCAAAAGAATGGGTGTAGGGTAGAATGGGGTTACTTATTGTGATAATTCAAAAATTCTTAGTTTAAAAATAATAGATTTAATTGTTTTTTTAAGCTGCATCAGCAATTATTTTACACTGTGATAAATTAATTACTGTTTACACTTCTGGAATATTAAGCACACCAAATATAAAGTTACAGAGTGCCTTGCTAGATTTAAAAGTTAATGTTTTGATGACATTTGTTTGTTGTGTTAATTGCAAAGTTAATAGTTAATAAAAAAATTGAGAAGCCAAAAAATAATAAAAATCTGAAAACCAAAAGCCATAACCAAATGCTAAATATTACAGCATTAGGTTTAGAAATAAACATTTTGGTTATTTTGGTTTTCAGCACCCACCCATGCCCTTTAAAAGAGACTTTCATTGTGGAATGTCGGTGCAAATGCTTGACAAAACTTACAGAAGATGAGAGGAAAAGAATTTGAACAGCATTTACTTCTCTGAAAGACCATGAGGCTCAAAATGTATACTTTCGTGGATGCATAAGTGTTAATCCAAAGACTATAATACACTGAAGGCCAAGAAGAAAGATGCTAAGGAGCGAAGCAGCTTTTCGTATACTAAAACTGCCCAGGAACAAATTGTTTTAATTTTCAAAGCAGCTATTCTTAGATTGCATGGCATAAAAGAATCAAGCTTAAAAAGAAAGTATTTAATGTTTCTGTAAGTATTGCAGATGGATGTGGAAAGCACAGAAACCATAAAAAGATGAAGATATTCAAAAGCATGTTTGTGACCATCTGTTTCTTGATCATGAAAGTCACTACAGTACAAAAAAATACTACAAGAGAGTACAAGAGTACTACAAGAGACAACTATGTCATAGGTGCACTAATTATGTGAATTAATCTGCAAAAATGTATATGTAGAAAAATTTGCAGTCAAGGTCCTTATAAGGTGATATTATGCTCTGGGGTATGTTGTGGAGACTAAAAGGAAGCAAAAAATAACACTTGGTGGTAAGGGTAAGCTAACCCAGAACAAGATTACCAAGCTGCAAAAATATTAACCAAGGCGTTGCATTCCTGCTCTATTCCTCAGATGCGTAAAGCTGTTTGGGCCACAATTTTGCACTGTACTTCTACTGAATAGGAGCCTAAATCACCAGGACTGTCCACATGTAGTATCTTCCTGGTGTTTTTTTCAGCAAGATGTTGCCAAGGAGCTTCCCACTGACAAGCATTACCTGATGCTTTCTTCTTATATTTGTCCAATGGTCAAAAATATAAGACCAGTTAAAGAGAGAATGTCACAAGAGGACCTGTTAGCAGATGCTTAGGTAGGAAAACCCAAAATACTAATGAATGGATCCATTCGGTCATATAGAGTCGATGCCCAAAACATCTGTTTATTGGTAGGTAAAGGCTTGAAATAGTACCTAGGGGTAGGCGAATTCAACATGGGTTCGAAGGCCTCCCATAACTTTTTAAAACACATAAACCTGCAAGTTGTGCGGATGCAATGTCGATTTTCTCGAAGTTCAGAGCACCGGATCTTTTCATAACATTTACGGCAAATCCAAACTGGCCATAAACTAAGGAAAATTCGCAAAACGTTGAAACCACACCAGACCGTCCTGATTTGGTAGCGTGTTTTCAACTTAAAATTAAAATCACTAATCAATCAACTGACCATGAAAAATATTTTCGGACAAAAAAAGAGGCTTGCCGCATGCACACATATTAATTGTTCTGTCGGCGGAAAACAATTTCTACTATAGAACAAACATTAAATTGTGTCTGCAGAAATTCCAACAGATGACCCTATTTTAAGAAACAATACTGCGTTGCATGATGCATGGTCAATGTAGTGTTGCCAACTCTAAAATGCCTTGCATGGTAGATGGGCAATGTAGCAGAGTTTCTCCAAGCAGTATCAAATGGAAATGCAGTTAAATGTGAATGGCTATCCTTTGTACAGAAGAAGACAAGGCATATCAGATGAAGTTAGAGGAACCAAATTAGATAATAGGTGGGTTGTTCCCTAGAATGCTTTTCTTCTAAAGAAATATAATGCCCACATAAATGTTGAAGTGTGCACATCAATGCGTGCCATCAAATACATTTTCAAAATATATATATATAAAGGCTTTAACTGTGGAAATATGATGGTAACAGGAGAGAATGAACAAAATGAGATCGCAAACTACATCGATGCACGTTATGTCAGTGCCCCAGAAGCGATGTGGCGCTTGCTGGAATTCAAGATGCATGACCGACCACATGCTGTGGTTAGAGTCCCAGTTCACTTGCTGAACCAGCAACAAATCTTGTTTAAAGAAGGAAATTAAATGGAAACTGTGCACTCTGGTAAGACAAAACTCGAGGCTTGGTTAGAATTAAACCAAACAGATCAAGCTGTTGTACACAGAAATTCCCAACCACTATGTCCATGAAAAAAACAAATGGCAAAAACGCTGCAGAGGTGGAGCTAAAATCATGGCTAGAATGTTCATGGTGATCGTTAAGGACGAAGAAAGATTTTATATGCGCATGCTGCTGCTTCATGTCCCAGGAGCCACATATTGAGTCCTTGAAAACAGTTACAGTTAACAACCAGGTGTGACAGCAGCTATGAAGAATGGGATCATTTTTTAAAAGAAGCTGCAACTTTCCAAATGCCAACGGAGCTCCGACAGACATAATCGAGGCTGTTGAGAACCCACAACAGAATCGCTATTTTTTTCTGGATGGTCCAGGTGGTTTAGGGAAAACGTTTGTATGGTACGTTGTTGTCCTTCTTTTGAGGAAAAGGACAAATAGCTCTTCCTTTTGCAACAACCGGCATAGCTACAACAATGCTAAAGGGTGGAAAGACCGTTCATAGCGGTTTCCAGCTACCTGTTCCACTGCTGGAAACATCTGTATCATCCATGAGAGCAGCATCGCCGGCCGCTGAAGAGCTACGCCAGGCCGTACTTATAATAATAGATGAGATAACCATGTTACCAAAGTAAGGGCTTAGCTGTATCGATTTACTGTTGCGCGAGGTGATGCTAATAGACAAGCCTTTTGGAGGAAAAAACCAGTGTTGTTGGAGATTTCAGGCAGACTTTACCAGTCAAAACATGCACAACAAATGGCTCTTAGATATTGGGTGTGGCAGAACACCTCGCCTGCCAGGACTACCCGAAGAAAGTGTTCGAATTCCAGATCACATGATCGTTAATGAAAGTTTAGTTGACTCTATCAGAAGCCAGCATATTCACCAAAATTGAAGAAATAGCTAAACATGTCATTTCAGCTCCTTCAAATAAGACAACCCTTGAAATACTTAGAATATTTTTAAAATCCCAGGAATATGTCATGAGTATAATAGTTCAGATTTGGCAATATCAAAGGATCCTAATGACAGTCTGAATAAGTTGATTACATATTAATCGAAAAACTATATTTAATGCTGCTCATGATTCTTGATATTAGATACTTAGTAGAGGCCAACATATTTTGCAATTTTTCCCTTTTTTGGAGGTTTTTTTTTTTTTAACCCCTTAAGGTCTGCAATGGAGTCATATAGCTCAAGATGGATCAGATATTCTCTACTACAGTGAACAATCATTTACTGTTATTAGTGCATGAACAACATCTATTGATAAGGGAATTAAAAACTGTTTCAAGTGGATTTGGCTGAAAGAAAAGGATTGTTTAGGTTATTTTTCACAGTACATAAGGAAAATTGTAAAGCCTGGTATTGCTTGGTGCACTTAATGCAAAAAAGAAATAAAGTATGATTATGAAGAAAATAATACACTTATGGAGAATGTTTTGTCAAAAAACATGAAAAATTAGGAAGGCTCTGAAAATTTCACAACAGTTTAGTATGAATAAGCTATTTATATTTTCATAAAGCAATATCCTGTATCTAGTTATGTTCAATCTGTGTATGTACAAAACGTATATGCTCTATTTAATGCCAAGCATGAAACAATTTTCCAATTTTTTTTGGAGAGCCTGGTTAAATCCCTGGTAAATTATTTGAAAGTTTGCTACATGTGTAGTGGTTGTAAAAGTATAAATGACTTCCCATTATAAGTGATTTAAATAGATAGAATTTGAACACATGAACTGAGAGATAAAGTTTACAGTGTTTAATTTTACAGTGAAAGTAAAGCCTTGTCAATGGTTTTATGCTTTAAGAACTGTTAGATGAAACTGTTAAGGAGCTGCGAATGTCAGCTTCACAGAGCTAAAAAGATGATGAGGGTTAAAAAAAAAAAGCAGTGTTAATTAGCAATAGCCATACAACTTTACTTTGAAAGCAATAACCATACAACTTTTCTCTGATTAGATGTATACACATTTTCCTTGACTGATGAGATATTGTCTATACAGTGTGCTATACAACTTTTCTCTGACTGATTAGATACCTTGGATATCCAATGGGCCATACAACTTTCAGTGGCGCCAAAAGTCAGGATTTTTTATATTGTATACTTTATTGACATACATATGATGAGATACTGTCTATACAGTGTGCTATACAACTTTTCTCTGACTGATTAGATACGTTGGATATCCAATGGGCCATACAACTTTCAGTGATGCCAAAAGTCAGGATTTTTTATATTGTATACTTTATTGACATAGATATGATGAGATACTGTCTATACAGTGTGCTATACAACTTTTCTCTGACTGATACCTTGGATATCCAATGGGCCATACAACTTTCAGTGGCGCCAGAAGTCAGGATTTTTTATATTGTATAATTTGACATGCATAAATCAGCACCAACTTAATTATGTACTGTAGTATTTAGTATTACTTACACAATTTTTCACTGACTATCATGTCAGGATAATCTATATTGTATAAGCTTAAAATAATTACTTCAATTAGTTGACAAATCAGGAGAATAAGTATATTGTATGGATTAATTGCTCAATACAAGCTGAGATAAAAATGTTTAGTAAATCTTATAAGGAAAACTAATATGAGGTTATGTTTGGTTTTGAGTTGAGTTTATTTTTCATCTTTAGTTAAAAGGAAGACTAATAATTAATTTTACAGTATATGACAAAGCAACATCAGTGGATGCTATGACACTGTATCAACATTTTTAAATTGAGAAGAGTCTGAATCCTGTTGTGGCAGGTTATGTGGAAGAAGTTTATGTAGTTGACTTGGAATGCCTGTCCAAATACTGCCAGAGGTGTGCGATAATGCAGAAAAGGCTGGCTGTTGACCAGACAAAGCTTGCCCATTGGTTTGAGAGCCACCAACCTATGTGCGACAAGAACCACCAAGGATCTTCCGGCAGTATGGAACAGCAGGCGGCAGTTGCGATGTGGAATCGTTCTGTAACATGCCATGGACTCCACTAGCGTTCAGTCGTTTCAGACGGCGACACCAACACAATCAAGGCTATCCACAAGGCAGACCCGAATCCTAGCTTATTGGTGCTGAAGCAGGAATGCATCAACCATGTTGCAAAACGTTTGGGCACTGCTATGCGCACCTTAGTTGACACTTAAAAAAAAGCAAAAAATAACCCTTGGTGGTCGAGGCTTGGGTCGCCTAACCCAGGAAAAAAAAAAGAAGCTCCAGAAGTATTACACAAAGGTTGTCAGATCCAGCAGTAACGTGCCAAACATGCAAAAAGCTATCTGGGCAGGTTTTTGGCACTGCACATCAACAGACGATAAACCACAGCATGAAGATTGTCCTGATGGTGTAGGGTCCTGGTGCTTCTACAAAAAAGCTCTGGCTAAGGGTGTTGCTGTTGCTCGACATACAGCAGCAGCCTATCTGAATCCTGTTGTGGCAGGTTATGTGGAGGAAGTTTATGAGAAACTTACATCTGAGGAACTTTTGAAACGTTGCGTGCAGGGGAAAACCCAAAATGTGAATGAGAGCATACATTCGTTGATTTAGTCACGGTGCCCTAAGCACATATTTGTTCAGAGACCCTGTCTAGAGGCAGCTGTTACTGGGGGGGGGGGGGGGAGGGGAAATTCAATATGGGATCCAGAGCTTCAAGGGAATTTTTGATAGTGTTAGGGTTATCTATAGGGAAGGAGACAGAAAAACTGGGACAATGACGTGACAACATTAGGGTTGCAAAAGCAGAGGGTGCTGTTAGACAGGGTGTTAAAAGGAGGAGGGAGATTATTAGGGATGCTGAAAGGAGGGATAGAAGGTGGTCCACAATACTAACAGGGGGTTCTAGCGACTTTTAGGTAAAAAAAAAATTTTTTTGGCTCAAAACATTTTATGGGGGGTGGGGTCATAGAATTCAATTTTTTTTTACTAATATCAGAAATTATACTGTGTGAGCAGCATATTTTAGTTTTTCTGTTATGTATGTACAAATATTTCATTACTGTTTGCTGATTTTACGCAATGTAATTTTTTAAACAGAGTTTTAATTAAGAGTGATAGGAAATGTCTGGCAGACTTTCACATTAAAGATGCTTGTAAAATCCAAATAAAGCTGATAGGACAGAAAGGGCATTTGATCTCTAGTTTGATGAAGGCAATTTAAGCCTCTAAAATTTATTCCTGCTAAGGGTATTAGTGAAACCTACTACCAGCAAACACATAGGCACGCTTCAGTGCTAGGCAAGCTCCAGCCCAGATGAATTTGCTAGGCATGCTTCAGCCCAGATGAATTTGCTAGGCATGCTTCAGCCCAGATGACTTTCACAATAAAGGACACGGCTAAAAGATGCTTGAAAAATCCAAATAACGCTGATAAGACAGAAAGGGCATTTGATCTCTAGTTTGATGAGGGCAATTTAAGCCACTAAAAAAAGGGTATTAGTGAAACCTACTACCAGCAAACACATAGGCATGCTCCAGTGCTAGGCAAGCTACAGCCCAGATGAGTTTGCTAGGCATGCTTCAGCCCAAATGAATTTGAAATCTGAGTGAGATTCAGAACGTTATTTGAAAAAAAAAAAGTTTTCAGCGGAAGATGTTTGATTAATGATCACGATAAGCTTGTGATGAAATGAAAACTGAATCATTTCTTTAAACAGAATTAGGGGAAGCGGAAGTCTGAATGTTAGGTCTAAGCCCAGTCAGCAAAGAATTGAAGATAAATCATCAATGACACTACTGTCAACATTGTTATGAAAGGATCTGCATCACATAAATAAAGGTGAGTTGATACACAGAACTAGAAAATACATTAGATTACTAAACAGCTAAAGGTAAAATGTTTATCTCAATAACAAAAAATATTGCCAAGCAATATATTATATAGATGGCTTATTTTGAATGGTAACAGTCCATACTAAGAGTCCATAAGAGCGACGTTTAGTATTTTCCGGCTGGACTACATGGAGACACTACAATGCTGGGAGAGAATGTATAGCCTAGGTTGAAGCAACGAGTGAGAAAACTAGATGCGCAGTGAAGATAAGTAATATTTTAAGTAACATAGCCAAGCAGTAGCAGATGCAATAAAAAATGATGAAGGTGAATGGTAGTGTTAGGGTTAGTCAAAAAGTTAGTTCTATTGAAGAACAGCCATTAATGTTGTTAGACTTTACTTATGTAAACATTGCCCGCTACTGTGACTATAAATAATGTTCATTTCTGTAATAATTTCAGAAGAGCTTTATGCAAAGGACAAGAATTGATTAAAGAAAAATGTGTATCTAGTTTAAAATCTAAGGAAAACGATGACTCGTTCAATATTTATGTTTTGTGAAAGCTGAGATGGTGAAGAAAACGAGTGAGAAAACTAGATGCGCAGTGAAGGTAAGTAATGTTTTTAGTAACATAGCCAAGCAGTAGCAGATGCGATAAACAATGATGGAGGTGAATGGTAGTGTTAGGGTTAGTCAAAAAGTAAGTTCTATTGAAGAACAGCCATTAATGTTGTTAGACTTTACTTATGTAAACATTGCCCATTACTGTGGCTTTCTAAATGATATTCATTTCTGTAATAATTACAGAAGAGCTTTATGCAAAGGACAAGAATTGATTTTAGAAAAATGTGTATCTAGTTTAAAATTTAAGGAAAACGATGACTCGTTCGATATTTATGTTTTGTGAAAGCTGAGATGGTGAAGAAAAAAATCCATCAAGTTTCAGCAGTGATCGAAAAGAATGGAAATGTAAGTGGATTTGTTTATTTTTTAATTGTATAGTTTATATTTATAGTTATAGGCCTAATGTACCCCGAAACTGTAACAACTAGATCACTCAGCACCCACTGAAAAGTTACAAGCTTTGCATCAGCCTAAACAAGTGTCTCCACAGTTAACTATTAATTCTTTTACAACTGGTACAAAAAGTAGATCACATTTTGAACCAGCAAACCTTAACATTAATTGTAAAGCTTGTAATTCATTGCCACCAAATTTAGGAATTTTTCAAGCACTGGATTCACATGAAAGTATTGATTTTTTGGATCAAGTTATATATCCTCAAACTATAGCATTGCCTTCTGTTGAAAATAATTTAGTAGCTGTGATTTTTCAAATGTTTCTTTGACAGTTAGTCAGGTGTTATTTTACCATGCGCATGAGCGTCAAAATTTAGATTTTATACACAAATTAGAGTTTAACACGATGTCGCAAAATTGTGATTTATGGCATAGTGCAGAAAAATAATTATATCGGCATCAAAGGCACACTATGTTATACACAGACAAAACAATTTTAAAGATTTGGCTGTGAAATTTATTTCAGATTCAAAAGTCAATTTAGATCATGTACTGCCAATACATTTAGGAAAGCAATGTGAACCTATGGTGAAAAATGTAATAAAAATATTTTCAAACAATATTTTTTTTAGAAATACAGGTTTTATTATTCATCCAGTTCATAATTTTATAGGTGCTTCACCAGATGGACTACTATATCACACAACAGACATAATGTTAGTTGAGATAAAATGTATTTACTCTAGCGTAACAGCATTTCTCTACCCATAGCCATGGGATAATCGATAAATGATGTCACTCTTAGTAGATAGGGTGGGGGTAGAGCTTTTGAGACAATGTCTGAGGATTGGAGGACTGGGGGGAAAATGAGGCTGATGAGAGAAAATATAAAGTGTAGTGTAGGCAAAAATTTAAAAGAGATAACACTGACAAAAATCAATTTTCACATGGCCAATCAAATTCCAGATGTGAATCAGAAGAGAAAGGAGAAACAAAACTGCATGTATCTGATAAGATCAATTCAACAGAGTTGGATAGAAAATGGACGACACTGATATTAGCGAAGCATCTGGCAGTAATGATTTAAACAATGGTGAAATCCTGAATAATCACACAAGTACAATCCCTGCAGTGTTATGGTTTTATGTTGAATACTTGGATTTTGACAAACAGACAAAACTTGCTGTTATAAGTCAGAGGCTACGTACAGAAATATTAGCTCAAGGATCACTGGCGTTTCAAAATCGAAATGCTATATTTGCAACATCAGGCTGGTGTTGCATGACCCCGGCGTGGTTCCAGCGTAAGTTAGCAAATGGGGAAGAGGTAAGCAGGTCATGGCTTCTTTATTCGCCCACAAGGAAGCTGCACACTGCTTTTGTTATTAGCTGTTCACATCCTCAATACGAAACTCTAAGTCATCGTTTGAGTCTGTAACAGGATTTAACAAATTGGAGGCACACAGAAAGGGTTAGGGATCAAGAAAATAGCCCCAGCTTTTACAACCTGGAAAGAAGCAGAACGAAGAAAAGTATTAAGAAAAGGAATAGATGCTGAAGTAAAGGCACAAATTCAGTTAGAAAAAGAACGCTAGCGTGACGTTTTAAAAAGACTACTCTCTCAAAATTTAGTACTGCGAGGTCACGAAGAAAATGTATCCTCTGAAACTGGAACAAATGTGGGAAACTTCCTTTCTCTTCTCACACTTGTGGCCCTATATGACCAGCTTTAGGCCAACCATTTGCAACATGCCCAACAAAATCCAGGTGCAATTTTATATCACCTGAAATTCAGAATGAATTTTTTATCCATATTGGCTTCTACTGTGAAAAATCATCTGCTAAAGGATATAAGAAAAAACAAATATTTTGGAATTATGCTTGACACTACTCCTGATCTAGCACATTGTGATCAGTTGTATGAGGTTATTAGAGACGTGGATGATGATTTTCTAACCAAGAAAGTAACCATCAAAGAATCATTTCTTGGTTCTGTACAGATCATCGCCAAAGATGATGCCAGTATTGAAAAAGTCATTGTGGATTAGCTAAAGAATCTGATGATTTACCTCTGGCTGATTGCAGATCACAAGGCTATAATAATGCATCTGTGATGATTGGTCATATTTCAGGCCTCAAACAACGGACTCTCAAAAGGAATTTTCATCAAGTATTACTTGTCAATTGTGATAATCATAGTTTAAACTTGGCTGGAGTTTATTCAGCAAAGCAAGACTTCCAAATTGTAACATTCTTAAATACTATTAGAACAACATAATTTTCTCTCCTGTTCAACAATTAGACGGAACAGATTAAGTACAGCTCTACCTTTAACTTTAACGGTAAAATGCAAATCCAACACATGCTAGTGCACGAGAGCTGAGTCAAGTCAAAGCAGTTTACAAAGGGATGAATGAACTAATATCAGTAGTTGAAGAACTGTCGGATGGTTCCACCCAAACAAGCGAAACAAGAAGTGAGGCAAACAAGTTGCTCGCAAATGCCCTTTTGTTCTGGAATAAAGTTTTGGAGAAAATCGATCAGGTTCAAAAAGGTTGGCAATATCTGACTATTAACTTTATTGAAGCAGCAGCTGATCTTGTATCTTTGGAAACGGAGCTAAACAGAGGACATAAGAAGTTTTGTCAGAGCGCCTTAGAAAGTACATGGGAACACTGGGTAGTGGAAATCAACAGGATGATAAAGAGGCGAAAACTGATGCCCGGTGAGGTAGGACAAGATGTCAGTTTGACAGCAAAGAAGAGATCGTGCATGTGATGTGATATGGGTCCCAATAGCGGCCGCCGCTAGTGGGATGCTATGTTGAAGCAAATAACTTTGTATGGGGATTGCTAATTTTTTGGCAGTGAAAGGCCAGAAAAGATTTCAAAGACAAAATGAGATTATTGGAAGTGTCCAACAAACATGCCATATTTTGTTAATCAGTGGTTTAGAAAATTTCTTCAAAAGAGCTCCAGGTAACCACTGTGTTGCCAATAATGAAATATTTTATTACATACTCAAATTTTAGAGTTGAACTGCAATGTGCATCCCCTTGACGGCTTTGCATCTGCTGCAAGGAAATCAATTTTAGAGTATGAAAAATCTTCCGGCATCACTTCATCCACATCTATATACCCCAAAGCTGTTCACAGTTTGATGGATGTTTCCAACTTATGTTACTCCATGAAGACTGGGGATCCACCCAGTTTTAAATTATTTTGCAAAAATTTGATATTCCAATTGGAATGTTCATGAGATATGTTGGAAACAGAATGCATATTCTGTTCCATTTATCTGGGATTATTGTTTTTTATAGAAAAAATCTTCTCACATATGTATCAAAAAATCAATCTTCCAATTTAAAGAGAAATATCAAAAGTTTTTTAGAAGACCCAATTGTTGTAGCACAACTCACTACCCTTGCTTTATTTGGAAAATCAATTACCTGGCCTTGGATGACCAAATTTTATTCAGATCAATCAAATTTAGGACTAGTTATTATTTAAAGCTGCCAGTCTGAATTTGAACATTTTAGTTCAAGCCCTTAAGAAATTCTCTAAAATCAAATATTTTTGGTGAGCCTATTAACCAAGGAATTGATTCTGTATTACAATCACTTACAAGCAACTTAGACCCTGAAACAACAGAATTAATTAAAAACATTTTGATTGCAGTGCAGAGGATTTATTCAGTTTATAAGAGGCAGTTACACAATTATATTGAAGGAAATTTATCAAACCCTAGTAGCGAAATGATGGAACAGGCCTCATCAGCACCAGCACTCAACATGGCCTCTGAAAGAGCTCTAGGTTTAACAGATTACCTGTAGAGACGAGCACCAAATTCCACATTTACCTTTATTTCTTGAAAAGTTAAGAGCCGGTTTAATGACACGATATTATGGCTGTTAAAAAAACCCACAGGATGAGCTTTAAAAAACCATCAACTTTTCCATGAAAGAAGCATACAAATTTAGAAAATTTTCCCACCTAAAAATGAATGCCAATGAGAAAGAAGCTTTACAGAGACAAGTGGAAACCGAAAAACTGCTTGACAAGGAAAACAGAAAAATTATTAATAAACAAATTAAGAAAGCTTTGAAAACTAATAATTTTTCTTCAGAAATTTTTAAAAGAATTTCTCCTGAAATAACCATACAATTCAATTTGTTAACTGCCGACATTTTTTAATAGGTCAACATAATTGATAAGTTATGGGATGTTGAAGGCAAAGATGTCATGTATAATTGTAGAATTATTGATTATATTTCAAAGGGCAGAAAAACCCTGAGAAATACCTGACAGGGTCTTACTAGAAGCCAGATGAAGTGGAATATGAATCTGTTGATTACAACATCATTTTGACAGATTTGACTTATTCAAGACCTGCATTGATGGGATTGATCCAATGATTTTGGAGTCACCCGAAAGGATCTTTAATGCAGACGAAACCGGATTCAGTTTAAATATGAAAAACAGGAGAGTTATAGCCTGTAATGGCTCCAAGCATGTATACAGTTGAGTATATCAGCCAAAACAAAAAAAATCAAGTGACAATGTGGTGGTCTGCGCTATGGCTGCTGGGCAGTACACCCCATCCATGCTTATTTACCCAACAGAAATTTGTTTGAAGCAATCCCTGAGGCCAACTTATTAGCGACCAACAGATTATCATTTTGCCCCCATTTGATTTTGACACTCACACACCTTTTACCATTCAAACAGCATCCACCCAAAATTTGGATATTAACTACATGGACACAGAACACTCTACATCCATCAGAATTATGAAAGAAAGTGCAATCATTACATTATACCAACAAAGTATCAAGACCTACAACAAGCAGAGTTAAGCTCGCAACAACTAAGAGCATTACAAGAATTTGTTTTGTTTAAAGAAGATGTTTCAAAAAAGCAAGTGGTGTCCTTTTTTTACCCAGCTTGCGGGGAACCAAACAGCAGCATATTCATGTCCTCACTAAGAGGAAGATTTTGTAAAATTCATGTATCTCACTTTCTCTCATTAAAACCCAGAGGTGCCCCAAACAAAGGTGTCAGTGAGTATGGATGACATTCTGAAGATTCATATGTTCACTAGGAAAGGAAAGGGTAAAAATCCATAACACACCCCTTCCCCCATAATGCAGAATCTCATCAGTGGACACGAGTTTAGAGGTGTTGAAAAAGAAATTAAAGGAAAAAGCGATTGAAAGAAAAAAGGTGTGCAGCAAAATGGTTCACGGGGAGGCAAAAAAACTTTAGAAATTATTGTCGTAATCGCCAGAAAAAAGAGAAATGTCAAAATTGTATAAAGACAACACAAACCTACGTTCTTTGCTACGAGAGCTGAAAATAGATTTTTTTAATTTGAAGAGGAAGGGATCTCAGCTGGAAAAGAACATGGTAAGTAAATTACGCCAAGACAGGAGGCAACTGAGGAAGACCAACTCAATCCTAAAAGCTCAATGTACAAAAAAAATCCCAAAAAAAAAACGAAAAACCTGAAAATTCAGCTCAAACATGCACAGGCTAATGCAAGACAGCTACACATGCAGGTGGAAAAACTGAAAGTTGAAAATAGAGAGCTCAAAAATAATATTGTATCCATCGAATTTGACCAAGCCGTCATGCAGAAAGAAATGACAGAGACCCTGACAAAATTCAAACAATGAAGAATAAGAAAACTTACAGCTTGCCCATAAGGAAAGTTGTTTACCAATTCATATTATCTCAGGTGCCCATTCGAAATGCAAGCCCGCTGATAAGGTATAGTATGAAGGTGTTGGGTCAGAGAGAACTATCTTGTCTTCCTCAATGTAGTCAAGTTGCAAGAATGGTCCATGAGATTGGGGCACTGAGTATGTTGCAAGCTGGGGAGAAATTAATCAACTCTGAAGGAGCCACTTTATCCTGGGATGCTACAACAAAGGCAGGCAGCTAACAGAAAAAACCCACATTATTTATCAACTGAGGCAAACTATTAGAAACACAAATGAAATGTATGATTACTTATTAACAGAACTCGAGGAGTGTAAGGCAGAAACAACAGGAAAGAAAATTACAATGAAAGAAGGAAAGTCTTATAATACAGATACTAGAATCTGTATGTATACAGCCTTAATCAATAATGTATCTGTAGGTGCTGCCGGTCAGCTGTTTAAGTTTTTCCTGGCGCAGGAAGCTGGACTTATACTTGACTATGTGTCTCAGCAGTCTACAGTGGCTCAAATGGCCTATGAGATAGGCATTTTGGCTGACCTGCAGGTTGCTGAGGCACTCATGAGAACATAACGTTGTCATGGGATGCTAATACCATTGATGGAAGTCATATTAATGACATTTTTTCATTCTGTTCAATTGTGTTTTGTGTCTCAGCGAACCAAAGTGAATCTTATAATGCTTTACTTAAAAGAATTCAAAACTGGAAGGAAGCACTTATCGACGCTATGGTCTTGAGCCTCTTCAGGCTTGGCCAATTCTACATAACAGAAATTTACAGAGGACAAAGGCTCATGGGAAATTAGCTTCTTTAACACAATCTAGTTCCTCTATATACTGAGGAGCACACCAGAATTCCGCCTGCTGTTAACCCTGATGACATAGTTGAAAGAATTCGAGAGAACTTACAACAAGAAGTAGTCTTAGTAACCGCACAAAAAGGGAAGGACTGTTTGCCCAATGCAACTGTTGCCGAAAGGGCACAATTTGTGCTTGACAACACCTAATAACTTTAAATACTAAACTTGGTGTGTTCACCATTTAAAGGTCAACAGACCCCAGGTTGGTCACCCTTTTCCCAAGGGAAACATGCTCATGTCTGGCCGTCGGTAACTGTTACCACATCGTGGCAGCCAGACAGGTAGATCTAGTAGGATTATTGACAGTTGGCAACAAAAAGTCAGTAAATCTGACCCAACTCAGAAAGACTGCAAGGAGGCGACCGGATAAGACTTAATGGCGTAAACATCCACAACCTGCTGGTGATCATAATGAGCAAGACATTGCCAAAATAACAGACATAAAAAAAATACAAATTAAAAAAAAAAGGAAAACGTGCGAATGGATGATGAAAACATGGTTGCGAGTGTTTGTGAGATGAATGGGGAGGTCAACTGTGTGTGATGAGAATGTGACATGTAGCGGATGTAGATTGGAAGAAGTAGCCAAAGAAAAAAATTTATAAATGGGAGTCTTATGAACTGGGTTGGATGTACTGAATTGTACTGTGTGTTAAAGAAAAGATGGTATCACGAGGTGTTTGAGTAGTGCTAGGACTGTTTTAGAAGATTTTGTTTGTAAACTTTGTTTATAATTAAAATTACTTAAGCCTAGGCCTAAGCCCTAATTAATTTTATTAGGCCTCCGGCCAACTAGATCTAGAACTAGAGTAACGTGCCGAATAGGGAACAGCTCCGAATAGCGAACACCCTCACTTTAAACATGTATTACACTGTTATTTGCATATTTTGTACGAAATCTTTGTGCTGGCACGTAGTATGTCCATTTTGGAACTCTTCAGTAGCAAAGTTTAATACATTCAATTGCCCTTAGAGGGATTCTACTAATTAAAATTCACTGAAGTGCGTGGGCTTTGATTTTTTTTCTCCACCGGATGAATGAGGTACCATCAGGCTTAGCGTCGTAATTTTATTTAAGCCAGTTTTTTTTAAATATGCCTACCTAATTTGTGATGTATTTATATATTTAAGAACATACAATTGATAGTTTAAGTTGTTTGCTTTACCAATTAAAAAATGGGGTGTTCGCTATTTGGCTCAAAATTTGTCTGTGTTCCTCATAGGGAACACATAAATTGTTATCAAAATATGGGGTCCCCTTAATGGTTTTTTGCGCATTGTAGTCACTAGATAGACACATCTACTTCAGTAACCCATTCATTGTATGCATTTTCAGTTTAGCTTGTTAATCTAAATCTAACCAAACCAAAGTTAAACCAAAGATGAAAAGAGTTCAGCATGATACCGATAAAGTTATGGATGCTGTCGAAAGCATTAAAAAGAAAGAGATGTCTTTTCGACAAGCTGTCCAGGTGTATGGCATTCCACTTGCTACGCTATATGGAAAATTCAAGGGCAAGAGTCCTATTGAGGGCAACAAAAAAAACCTCTTGACAACAGAGGATGAAAAGCAACTGGCCGGTTGGCTTTTAAACCTAGCTGAAAGAGGCTTTGGGAAAACCCACGAGGAGGTACGAGAAGCGGCCAAAAAAATACTAGAAAAGAGGGATGCAGCTGCAAAAATGCCAAGCAGGAAATGGTTGCACGGCTTTTTCAAGAGACATCCGGAGCTCTCAACAAGAACTCCGATGTCTCTTGGAAAAGAGCGTGCATTGGTGACGCCACAGGCTATATCAAGATGGTACGCTGAGTTTAAGGCTTGTGTCGACAAGTTGGATCCGAGCCTGTTAGATGACCCTTGTAGGGTATTTAATGCTGACGAGACTGGCTTTGCTTTTGATGTTAAGGGAAGAAAGGTGGTAGCCTGCAAAGGTGCCAAACACATGTACACTGTGTCATCAAACACAAAAACACAGGTCACGGTGTTGGCGTGCGCAAGTGCCGCCGGGCAGTACCTACCACCCCTTCTGATTTACCCCTATAAAAGGATTCCATCCAAAAATTTACTACAGCAATTCCCAGACGCTCTGCTACAGGTATCCGATAATGGATGGATTAATTCTGGAATTTTCCACATTTGGATCCGGGACTGTTTCGTCCCAGCAACAAAAGAAATCCCCAAACCGGTGCTTTTGCTAATTGATGGCCATACAAGCCACACCTCCCTATTGGAAACATCACAGCTATGTCAAGATAATGACATTACTGTCTGCACCCACATGCATCGCATATTATCCAACCTTTGGACCAGGCATTTTTCGGTGCCATCAAATCTGCCTGGGCAGATGCGCTGAAAGATAACATGAGGTTGACAGGTGAAGGCGTGAAGTTAGAAAGTTTTGGTAGAATTCTAAAGCCCGTGTGGGAGAAATGCACCACAGAAAATAATGCATCAAAAAGCTTCCTGGCTGCTGGGATTTTCCCGTTCAACCCTGAGAGTAGGCATTCCGACTTCCGCTGTTTCGATTCGGTATTCAACATCCGGACTTTTTGATGCAGTCTTTATAAAAACTCGCCCTTTTCCGAAGAATGCCGAATCTCACTGTTGGAATCGAGTTTTTAGAAATATTCGATATAGATATTCTAGTGTAGTCGTATTATATGTTTCAATTAGAAAATTACCGCCATTATGACAATCTTTAAGTCGAAATCGATCGCACGATTCTAACGAATTTATCTCGCGAACATGTCCCGTACGGTGCTGTCACATTTTAAATAAGTTTACGTATTAAACACATTATAAGTGTCTTGCCATTAGTTTTAAGTGTCCATTAAATAAACAAATATTATTATAATAACGGTTTTATGGCATTTACTACTTCTGCTTACGAGTTATCATACATGTCAAATCCCCGAGCTAGCGCTTCGGCCTTGACAACGCCATGGCGTCGGTTTAGCACCGCATTACCTATTATCGATAAAATACGCGCACTAATGCCAATGGCGTAGTTTTCGAAGTTGGAAAGAATTTAAATTGTGGGTGGCATTGTTAAAACTAGATAAAATACATTGATCAAGTTATCTATTAAAAACGACAGGCAAGAAGCTTAGGCTTACATTAACTAATGTCAAGCATTTCACACATATCTACTTACTTAGATTTAAGGCTAATACTAAAAAATAGCCTTTAATATACTATTATACTTATAATATACTTTATACTATAAATAAGTTATAGGCCTATTTCTTAGTATAACTAATGCTATATACTATATGTATCGATTGATAAAGTAAGTCTGGGCCTATTATTGGTTATGATAAGTAAAGAAGCTTGGTGATAAACTTATTTAATTATTTGTAATAATTATGCTTATGACATTAGTAAATAATAAACAAAAGGTGCAGCAATTGACATGGGGGGGGGGGGGGGGTACTAATTAATAAGGCAGTGAATTTAGAATGACATGAAAAAGGCATAATAATTATTATTCATAATAATTTAGGATACAATTTTTACATTTAATAATAAAAAGTAACAAAAAACAACAACAAACAATACAGATTTAAATCACTGCATGTTGCCAATATATATATTCATATAAGCAGATAGACAGGGAAGCTGTAACTTCTGATTTGGTACAAATTAGCTTAATAAACTTTTACAAGAATTTAAGGTTTTTCTATTGATTAGTAATTTAGTTGTACCAAAATATCAATAGGGCCTTATAAAGGCCCTAGTATATTAAAGTAGTTTCCCTTTTGGACCTGTCAATCCATCATCCATAAAGCAGCTGAAGTAGAGTTTATCTGTTTCTTGACCCATGCACATGAAGTGATGGTGTGGTTTGCTCTCTGCCAAGCTATCTTTACTTTCCCTTGGGTCAGGTACTCATCTGAGCTTGGTGGATGCTGCACGCTGCACAGACAGACTCGTCTGAGATCTGAGCTTAAGACTTGCATGTTAGTAGTTGAGTGCTTTACCACACCATCCCTAGTTTTATTTTTCAGCATTCTTCTTATTACATGCTTCAGTATCAATAACCAAAATGTATCCTATCTATTATAGTAACATTCTGGACATACGTCTGTTGCAGTCACTATAATTACTATAAAAGGGTGCAACACCCTTTCACAGGACTTTTTAATTATATGCAGTCATACTTAATATAATTTTTTTCTATATTTCTATTTCCCCCACCCTCTAGCAAAGTTTCAATTTTAATATTAAAAAAAAAACATAGACTTTCAGTCTGCATATTAACCTATATAGAACAGCACCCCTCACTTTAATTTGACTTGATTAGTTCTAATTATCCTTCATCAAATTTTGATTTTACTTTCATATTTCTATTGCCCACACTCTCTAGCACTAATGTGCAAAGTTTTATAATTATATCTCAAATACCAGCAGTGGTATGCAAGCCTAAAGCCAATCACACAATTAAATCCGATGTTACAGTGATATATAACAGGTTTAATACATAACTTTAAAAATTCATATAAAAAAAACTATTAGGCCTAGGCCTAGAATGATAAATTTGGTATTTTTATCAATGGGGTATATTATAGGATTAATCTGTGTACATGTTATCATTCTATGGTAATTAGGAAAAATATCCCAACATTCCTACTGAGAGGGTCCTCCAATCTGGAAAATTTGGCCCTAACCTTACCTATCAACCCGTCCCATCGGGTGATGCTGATAGCAGTGGGGGTACCAGTTTTTAACCTACAAGCACAAGTAGTACAAGCAAAGGATCGCAGAATAATGAGAATATCTCTCCTGCTGACAAGATTATTCCCGCTCAGTGAGCGGCTCACGTTTGTTGTACTTGCAATGTTCGATGTGTTGAGCGTAGGGTAAGCTACCTAATCTAGATCTACTATTTCAAGTAGTATTACTAGATCTAGAGGATACTAAAATCTAGATGAATATATTCTAGATCTAGATAATCTAATAACTAATTGATCTGATCTAAATATACCAATGCTTTTTAATTTTAAAATACTTCTCTTTCAGTAGCAGACTAGGCACTAGATTCTAGATCTAGCCTGATCTGCGGCCTAGGCCTATCTGCTTCTAAGTTGCCGCTACCTTGCCAGATTTACACAACTTTAAAATTCTGCAAGCAAAACAGGTGCTTTAAAAATTGAATGTATAAAAACCTTTATTATTATGGTAATAATCTTTTAAACGCACTGAAAAAAAAATGAAAAAAACATCTCCCTTTAGTGGAAGCATTGATCGCGCCAATTATTATTATTGTAAGATATTATTCCCAGTCGCATTTGGCGTGAAATGACAGGCGACAATACAGCTATTTCCTACCCGCAGTGAATAGCCTTGGCCTTTATTAAATTTTTATTTTCTGATTTTTAGAGCAATTAAAAGCTTAATTTAATGAGCAATTCGATATTTAAGTTATAAAAACAATTATATATATTTTAGTTAAAGCGTTACCCCACGACTAAAATATATTTGTTTTTAAAACCTGACCAGTAACTCTGTTCTGTCTTTTAAAAATTAGCCTTATAGTAGTCCGCAATCGGAATGAAAATGTACGTGAATGAAACTCACTTTTTAAAAGCTTTTATTTAACTCACTTCCTCTGTCGTCAGTCTGTCGTCAGCAGAGTTTCTTCCAGGCATCTCTTCGGGGGGGGGGGGGGGACCGCCCCCCCCCCGAAGAAAGTCTACCGCCCCCCCCCCCCCCCCCAAACGAAATGGAGTTTATATAGGAAACATGTACTTTTGACAGTGTCCGCCCCCCCCCCCCCCCCCGAAAATTGTTGTCCGCCCCCCCCCCCCCGAAAATTTCAAATGCACCCCGGAGAAAAAAGTCTGGAAGAAACACTAGTCGTCATCTGTCGACAGCGTGGGTCAAGACATGAAGACAATACAACATGACATTTATTTTGACTTAATTGGTTGCCTAATTAATTTTTATGAATTAATTAAAATTTTGACAAAATTATTAGGCAGCCTCACCCAACTATTCCGCACTATTATAGTATAGACATGATCACGTTCATTAGGTGCGCAATGGTTTTTAGTCATGTAACTTTTAAAAATGTCAAGTACTGAGAAAAAAATTTCATAAAAAATGTTTTAATAACAAGCTTTTATGTCCTAATGCACTAAAAAGTAGAAAATAAGTTATAGACTACCATTTAAATAACTATAAAGAAAAGCGTGGGTCACTTAAGTAATTATTGGAAACGTTTACTAATGAACTAATGTTTAGGAAGAGACCCACGCTCCTGCAGTAGCCGTCTCCCGTTGTGTTAATATAAGAACATTTTGGGGAGATCACTCCCGCTTTATTTATTTTGTGTGAAAATTATTGTTCTTAAAAATAGTGATATTTAAAAAGGTAAATTAATTTTAAATAACTGATTTCATATTATGAACTTATCTGGAAAGGAAACGCTGTGAGTTGGTCAAAGTTGAGTTACAAACAAGACTAAGACATATTATAGATTCTAGATCTAGGTTAATAGATAAAAACTTATACAATTGAGCTGGTTATATACTTGAATCGACTTGAATAAATACTAAGAACTAATATATTCAAAAGAATGCGAAAAATTAAGCAAATAAAGAAAATAGTCAAGAAAAACAAAAGAAAAGCATCGGCCAATTATGAATTTTCCAGAAATAGCTGGATTTGTGACCTACCACATTTCTATTTTAATCCGCCAATCATTTCCTTTGCTTTTGGCAACATAACCTATAACCCTTCCGAATGTTTACAAAGTTAGTGCGAATGTAACAATCTCTCGAATTTTCTGTAACAAACGCGAATTCGTTTCTCATTGTATAAATAAGGGATAACTAGTCAAAATAAAATAATTCAGAAATTCCTGCCTTGAACGTACTACCAGAGCTAGCGTTTGAATTCAATAGGCTACTTGACTTGTTCCTGAAGTTTTATCTCTGGTTTGCAGTAACAATTCATTGCATTTCATTTTGCAATAGTTCCAGTTAAAAATGTTTGCCATTAGTCCACGTTTGTGTGATGACCACAGTTTACTCCGTCTGGCCGATGATTTAGTGCATCCTTGGGACATTTATAGATCGCCAATGTTGTTCAATTTGGACAGCGCACTTTCTAACGGCCGTCTTGGCGATTCAGAGGTAAGTAAAGTACCCTACCTACTGGACCTACCCCTACAGTACTACTTTGCTAATTTACTATGTGACTGTACTTTAAATTAAAAGCGCAGATCGAAATAAGTTTTCAATATCTGTTGACCATCTATATGAATAAGTTCGTAGGTCAATTATTTTCTTAAATCAGCACAATTTTGTACTTTAAAAAAATGCCATAGGTGCACAGTGCATGGCTATTAAATAGTCTGCCTTGAAAAAGCATATCAGCCACACTTGATTTAAATTTTAATCAAATTTTTATTTCGATTTGTCAGGTTAACATGTTTTGAGACAATCAATTTTTATGACATCAATTGTATGACATCAATTGCATAAATTTTATTTGCATCAGCTCAGGTCCAATGATTCAAAACTATAAATAAGTTTGGTAAATAAAAGTGCATTTGTCGTTTTGCAGATTTCTTGTTCTTAGACTTGTTGCTCTAAACAAATTAGGTGGAAACTGATGTAACTAAAATTTCGGAAAAACTAATTTAAGATATGTATATTTTTGTCCTTAAACGAACCCCCCCCCCCCCCTCTCCCATTCTTACAGGTGAGAAGGTTGGTCTTGTGTGGCGATTTATGACTAGGGAAAGGTTCAGAAAATGTTTGTCACACTTTTAGTCTTTATGAAGAAATGCTAGATCTACAGGCGGAATTTTAATTTTAAACTATTTGAATCTGAAGAGCTGGTAGGCTGAAATGTCATTTTATTTTTAGTTAATGGGGGGGGGGGGGGTGGGGATAGATCATAAAAAAAATGTGAAAGGTTCATGTATGTCCCATATCCAAAAAAAAGGCTTTGATAATGTTCCCTTAAAAACCCACTGTACCCTATGCATGATCAAATTGTCCCTTAGACTAACCATAATGTAGAATATTTACAGTGATTATTTACTTCTATTACAGATACAAAACACTGACAAAGAATTCAGGATTCGCTTAGATCTCCGCCATTACAGTCCTGAAGAAGTAAAGATTACCTCAGACAACAAAAAGATCACAATCAAAGCAAAGCATGAGGAGAAGCAGGACAAACATGGTTTTGTGTCTAGGGAAATGATCAGGACATATGCACTACCAGATGTAAGTGATCCATTTTATGATGTAATCATCCATGTCTACCCCAGAGGCGTAGCGAGGGGGGGGGGGGGGCGGGGGGTGCGGACCGCACCCGGTGACACCATTTAGGGGGGTGACACCAAGGCTAAAAATGGCAAAAAAACTTGAGGGGTGGGGGTGCAAATCGAAAGTTTGTCCCCGGGAAGGGTCTTTACGTCTCTGGGGCGGGGGGGGGGGGGGGGGGTGACACCATTAAGTGCCACACAGGGTGACACCCAACCTCGCTACACCACTGGTCTACCCAAATATACTTTACATACTTTTTCTTTATTAGAAAATGCCTCAAGATTATATTACTATTTCTGTTTAACATTCATTTACATTTTTTTAATCCATAGGATGTGGATGCAAAGTCAGTAACATCAACAATGAACTCACATGGAAAACTTAGTATTAAAGCCTCTAAGAAAGCTATTGAACCACCTAAAGAAACTGCAGTTCCAGTGGAGTTTAAGGGACAGTGAAAGATGGGGTCTTCAACTTCTTATAGTCCATGGAATATTATTGCTTACATCCCATTTGTTTCATACATGTCGACTGCTATTGGTGTTTAGCTGTCTGTTGTGTATTTTTTATAATTGACTTTTTTTGTAACTTTGCTGAATAAATTGATGTTAAATATTATAATGCTATTTTAAAACCTTGTCTTTATTATTTAGTGTTGATCAAATGTTGTGTTATTATATACCATCTCATTTTAATTTCTGGGAATTTTTAACACCATACAAAACGCATCATTTAATTTAACATTATTGGTAGCCCCAATGATTAGCCTATATAATGCTGCTAGTCACAAAGTGGGCTTTTACCACAGTAGTTATAATTGCATTCACTTTATATTGTAAACAAAGAGTAGGCCTTAACCAAATGACCAACTATTGTATCTTACTTAACCTTGGATCTATGTGTAGCCGATGAGTTCATCTGTTTCTTGACTATAGCATAAAATAAGAAATCATGGTGGAGATCAGCGCAGTGAGCTGCAGTCTTTAATTCCTCTGGTTTAAATCAGGTGCTTATCACTGGTTGGTGGACTTGGAACTAAGACTTGGCGGCTTACCATTTGTAAGCTCTACTAACCAAACACAGTCCCATTCAGCAAACAAAAAGTTATTTTTTGTAAATCCAGCTGAAGCAGTAAACGATTTTTTTTCCCCCAGACACAAACTTTATTTGGGCTCAAAGCCATATGCAAAAAATTAATTTAAAAAAATAAAACAAAACCTTAAGGTTTTCTTTTGTATGGACCATTTGCTATGTTATTGCACAGCCTATGGCACTATTTTTTTTAGTATGGGGATAATAGGATGTAATAATAATGTAAAACAAAACAAATTTTTAACACCTGTGCATAGGCTATAGGCCCCATTTTTCTGTGTGGGAAAATACATTTTGTTTAAAGGAAACATAACTCTGATAATTTTGTTGGCAAAGAACTATTAATTGTTACCTCCCCTACCTCAACATTTTAAACTTTTGCATCGCCACTAAGAGTAATTGTAATTTATACCTTAAACTATAGGCCCTATGTATGTATATTGTAAAGTTTCCCTTTCAAACCTGACGGTCTATGGGGCAAGTAGAGTTCACTTGTTTCTGTGACCTCGGCATATGAGGGGATAGTGTGGTCAGCACTATGCCCAGCCGCCTTTACTCTCCCTAACGTGAGTTAGGTACCCATCAGAGTTGGGTGGACTCAGGGACGGTCTACTGACTTGAACCCGGATTTGAACTCGAGACTTAAGGGTTAGCAGTCCAACTCTCTACCGCTTTATATATATATATATATATATATATATATATATATATATATATATATATATATATATATATATATATATATATATATATATATCTACTAGCTGCATCCCGTGCTCCGCCACGGTAAATCTTTTTAAAATATACCAACTTTGGAACAGAACAAAACAAACAAAAACACAACACAAACACAAACAAAACACAACCACAACCACAACACAACCACATTACAACCACGACACAATCACAACACAACCACAACACAACCACAAAACAACCACAACACAACCACAACACAACCACAACACAACCACAACACATGGTAAATCTTTTTTAAATGTACCAAGTTGGGAACAGAACAAAACTAAATACAACACAAACGAACGCAAAGAAAAAACAAAAACGAAAAAACAAACACAACACTCAACATAAACTCAATTTAAATGTAATCATAAAGGCATATTGCTCACAGTCTATCCCGTAGCGCCAAATCGCGCCCTTTCCGAGCGCCGGCGGAATATTTCGATTTACACCCTCCCACCTCCCTCAAACTTTCGATTTCCACCCTCCCCCCCCCCCCTCTTGCTACGCCTCGGTTATAAAACCCCTAGCTTTTCCGCAAATAAATTAAAGGCAGTATTTAGAATATCCGTGTTTTACCGACCATATTGCACTTAATAAATTCATGCATTTTTTTCAGTACTTTTAAAAATTTACAATAAAGTTTCATGACTAAAACCATTCCGCACCTAATGAACGTGATGACTTAATATAGTAATGGAGAATAGTTGATTAAAAATTATAATTAGTAAACAGTACATTCAGTGAATAAAATAAATAAAAGATAGCCTTTTATCAATCAATGCTAATAATAATATTCCAACAATAATGTACTCTTACACGTCAGCATAATTTGCATTCACATTTTGCTAATTATATTATTCGAACAATTATTCCGTCTTGCAGATTTTGCATTCACATTTTTAGCGTGAGTTCAATTTATCTTTGAATTACCTCCATTGGCAAAATTACTAAGCAGTTTAATTAGATTTTTCTACCGTACTGTTATTATGTTATTAATATGTATCCACTTTTTCTGGGAATATTAACGAAAACGATATTTGACATTGATCCTTTTAATATGTTTTAGCAATGTGCGTGTATTTAATATTCTCTTTACGTTATGCAAAATTGTACAAACAGTGGAAATTATAAAATAGCTCTATGCCGTTATATAAACAAACCTTACTCTATTTCTTACAATAAGACACTGCGGTGCACTGAAAAGCACAGCATGGTGCGTAGTTTACTTTTATAGTCCCAAAATCTATAGCGATGACGGACTGACACACGCTCAGCCCGCTTATATTATATATATATATATATATATATATATATATATATATATATATATATATATATATATATATATATATATATATATGTATATATATGTTATACCTGGGTCTATGTGTCCCGCAACTATGAAGGCAGAGCGTCTACACTACACTACCATCATATTCTGTCTAGCCATTCAGTAGTTCATCCCAAAGCACGACGACATCAAGGTATACAAATGATAAATCTTTTTTAAATGTACCAACTTGGGAACAGGACAAAACTAAACACAACACAAACGAACGCAAAAAAAAAACACAAACGAAAAAACAAACACAACACTCATAACATAAACACAATTTAAATGCAATCATAAAGGCATATTGCTCACAGTCTAGATATATATATAGATGTATATATATATATATATATATATATATATATATGTAGCTAGGGTGGGCCTAACTACTAGTTACAAATCTGATAACGAACGAGAAGCCGAGACGCAGTATTGCAGTCTGACGCAACCGATAGCAGGTGGCTTATTGAAGTCGGACTGATAACAATATCAAAGCCAACGCGTGCTATTTTGGGAAACGGTACGAAGAGAGTCAGAAGGCCTGTCAACTTTGATTGATAGGATGCAGATGTTATTTCACGGACTGTACGCTAGAACTGCGTAACTAGTGGTCGGAGACATCGAGTACAAGTATCGATTACGGAGGAATACAAGTATGCAGACGAGTACGGATACAAGGCATAAATAGGAGGGGACGACTGAACTCGTCCCCTTACGGCTCTTACGGCTCTTACGGCTCTTACGGCTCTTACGGCTCTTACCGCTCTTCCATCTTCATCGCTCGCTTTAGATCAGTCAGTCTGTGTGACATACTCAAGTTGGTTATATTGTGTTAAGAAGGACAATAGACATGTGGATTCAGTTATATGAAGCCTAGTGAGGACTGTTAGGGGTCAGTTGATTCAGACTATTATTGTGAAACATTTCTGTTGATTCATTGTGTTATATTGAAGCATTTCTTGATTCATGTAATAAAAGGATCAATAGCGAACCTGCATCTTCGAGTCTTTCTACTGTAGTCGATGTTGTGTAGCATGAGTGGTTCAACTCGTTACAATTGGCGTTGTCGGGCAGGATAGACTCGGGGAAGGTCACATTTGGCGTTGCGAACAGGAAAGATGCAACTAGCCTAGGTCACATTTGGCGTCGTCGAGCAGGATGAATTCAACTAGACTTGCCGTTCTAGGCACCCATAGTCAACCTTGTGCATAACTGTGTTTTGTGTGTATGTGAATTCGGACATTCAGGAACTGTGAAAAATCGAGGAAAATTTTTTTCATATACACACGGTAAGAAAGAACTCTTTTGTTTTACTTACGGAATAAAATGTCTACTCTGGACGAGAAGCAGACCCATATAGTGGTCCTACCCAGAGAGTCCCACATTAACAAATTTTACGGGGACGGTGATCCCACTTTAACCAACAGGTTCAGTGAAGAGGTCAAAGCGGCCTGGGCCTCGAGAGGCATGTCACCAGAGGAAAGATTAAGACTACTGATGGGCAGCATAGGAGAGACGGTTAGGGCAGAGGTCAAATGCCACGATAAAACCATCCAATCAGATCCAGATAAGGTGCTGGATCTGATTATGGAGACCTTTGGGGAGAGACGGTCGGGATCGCAACTGCTAGCAGGGTTCGTAGGCTTGAGGCAGAGATTGGCGGAGAGTGTGATGGAGTACTCACACCGGATGAATAGGGCCTTTGATTCGGTAAAGGTCAAAACACCGGACATTGATGTACGCCTACTGAGGGACCATTTCATTGAGGGGCTGGCAACCCCGATCCTAAGAAGAGAGTTGAAAGAGGAGGTCCACAAAGACCCGCAGTTGACCTTCCTTCAGGTCAGGAACTCAGCGATCCGCAGGTCCGAGGATGAGGACCAATCGAACTGTTCGGTGGACAAAGTCTCTGTGCCTGAACAGAGACAATCCCCACCCACAGGGGCCGACACGATGGAGACCATGATGGCTCAACTGTTGGCCCACCTAGATAAGGTTGACCAACGTTTGGAGAGGTTAGAAAGCAGGTCAACAGCTGAGAATCGGGAAAAGAACGGGACAAAACAGGGACGGGTTGGACGGCCGCGTCCGGCCAAGCCATCACTCCAATGGACGGCCGACGGTCGACCAATTTGTTTGTCTTGTTCACAACCCGGACATATGGCACGGTACTGCCAGGGAAACGGTCGTCCTCTGTAAGGCAGGGCCAGGCTACAGAGGGGCGAGGGTATGGCCCAAGAAGCAAAATGATGGGAGTCTGTCCCGAAATGGTGATTACGATTGGGGACATCGCGGTGAAGGCAATTGTGGATACAGGCTCCCAGGTGACGACAATCACGGAAAATTTTTACACCAAATGGATGAAAGGAAAAGACCATAGGTTGAGGTCTGACACATGCATGCGCCTGACGGCAGCTAATGGACTAACCATTCCATACTGTGGTTATTTTCTGGCGGATGTCGTGGTGGCAGGACATAGGTTGAAGCAGGTTGGGGTGTTCGTTACGAAACACAACCTAGAGACAAATGTGTCAAATATACCTTGCCTGTTGGGCATGAATATTCTTGGCCAGTTGCCAGAATTTCTTACAAATATTGTCGGATCGACCACACCAGGTCGGGGATCCAAGTTGGCCAGGTTTGCCAAGACCAGAGGAAGGACAGCAGTCCCGGCAAACACGGTCAAGGCAATCACATTACAAATTGGTGATAGAAGCGTGAATGGTGATGTGATGATAGAACCATGTGGCGCCGCACTGAGGGCAGGCGTCGTGTTACTGCGGACATACACATCAGCGGAAAATGGACTAGTTCAAGGATTAGTGGCAAATGTTTTGGATGAGGAAATTTTTATACCGCCTAATACTCTGGTAGGAGTACCACAGAACGTCGAGGTACAAAGGTCGGCACAGTGTATCGAACTGAGCAATACCAGCAGTAATGAAGTAACAATTAGGTCGGTCAATGTGACGGCCGAGGTGAAGAAACAGGATGGCCGATCATATACATTCCCGGAAACTGAGGACCCAAAACTAAATGAATTGCTGAATAAATACAGTGATATATTTGCCTCGTATGAGGGTGATTTGGGGTACACGGAAGTAATAAAACACCAGATACCCTTACTACAAGACAAGCCGGTGGCGCAACCTTATCGAAGATTACCACCGAGTCACTACTCGGCGGTGAAAGCACACCTGAATGACCTACTAAATAAGGGAATTATTACAACCAGTACGAGCCCGTATGCGGCACCGATAGTAGTGGTAAAAAAGAAGTCAGGGGAGATAAGACTGTGTTGTGATTACCGGAAATTGAACAATATCACAAGAAGGGATGCATTCCCCTTGCCTCGTATTGATGAATGTCTTGATGCGTTGGGGGGAGCAAGATTTTTTTCTACCTTGGATTTGGCTAGTGGCTACCACCAAGTGGCCATGCACCCCAACGATCAACATAAAACTGCATTTATTTCTCCACTGGGACTGTACGAGTGGACCCGTATGCCGTTTGGTCTAACTAATGCACCTGCTACATTCCAGCGAGTAATGCAGAGTGCTATGAGTGACTTTCTATTTCAAATAATGTTGGTGTATTTGGATGATATTCTAGTTTACTCAAAAACTTGGGAGGACCATCTAAAAAGATTAGAACAAGTGTTTCTCCGTCTTAGGGAGATAGGAGTAAAGCTGAACCCAGACAAATGCTGCTTTGGTTTGAAATCGGTACATTTTTTGGGTTACGTGATTTCGTCGGATGGCATCGCCACTGACCCAGATAAAATTGCAGCTGTTAAAGAATGGAAACAACCAACAACTACGGTAGAGGTCAGGTCATTCTTGGGTTTTGCTTCCTATTATAGAAAATTTGTGCCGGGTTTTGCAAAAATTGCCGCACCATTGCATGACTTGGTAAACAAAATGACAAAGAAACACAGTAAGAAGAAAAAGAAAGGTAAAACACAACTGATAGGTGAATTATGGACTGATGAATGCCTGAACTCGTTTAAGCTATTGAAAAAGGCTTTGACAGAGGCGCCGATATTGGGATACGCAGACTTTGACAAACCATTTCGGCTAGAAATTGACGCCAGCTCTAAAGGTCTGGGAGCTGTGCTATCACAACAACAAAAGCAAGGTTTCAGGGTTATTGCGTATGCAAGTCGAGCTCTGAAGGGATCAGAGAGGAACATGACAAATTACAGCGCCATGAAACTAGAACTTTTGACATTAAAATGGGCTGTGACTGAGAAATTCAGGGACTATCTATTAGGTGCTAAACGTGTGGTATACACTGACAATAACCCCTTGAGCCACCTAAAGACAGCAAAGTTGGGATCCATTGAACAGCGATGGGCAGCAGAATTGGCACTCTTTGACCTAGAGATAAAGTATCGCCCGGGGCGGTCCAATGGCAATGCGGACGCCTTATCAAGGAATCCTTACGAGAGACCGGGTGATGAGGAAGAAACACTGACAGGAATATGTGAGGTCAGAGCGTCAACAGATATCCCTCATGGGGTACAAGTGATGCAGAACGGGCAGACCGGGGTGGAGCACATATCCACGGAACCCGGACATATGGACAATAGTGATTTTAATTGCCTTAATCACCAAAAGATAAGAGATGCCCAGAGAACGGATAGTGGCTTACAACCGCTATTGAAATACGTCCAGGAACAAAAATTCCCAGGAAGAAGGGAAAGAGAACAATTTGGTCGAGAAACAAAGAAAATACTGAGTCAGTGGGACCGTCTCAGTATAGAGGATGGTGTTCCCATGCGGAGAATTCATGACCAAATTGATGGGACAATACACCAGGTGGTGGTGCCTGGACAGTTAAGAGAAGAAGTGCTAAGGTTGGCACATGACAGGGCAGGACACCAGGGTCAGGACAGGACGCACAAAATATTACGACGGAGGTGTTACTGGCCCAATATGGAAATGGAGGTCAAACGCCATTGTGAGGCTTGTGTGAGGTGTCAGCATGCGAAAATGCCAGTTGTCAAAATGAGACAGCCATCAGGACACCTACTAGCGACAAAACCACTAGAGATTGTGGCTATGGACTTTACGTCGTTGGAGCAATCATCGGATGGGACGGAACATGTGTTGGTAATAACTGATGTATTCACCAAATGGACTGTGGCGGTGCCCACACGAGATCAGACTGCCAAAACAGTGGCAAAGGTCTTAATAGAACATTGGTTCATCAAATATGGCATACCAAGACAATTACACTCTGACCAAGGAAGGGCTTTCGAGTCAGAAGTAATTAACCAACTGTGCAGCCACTACGGGATTAACAAATCTAGAACAACCACATTTAATCCGAAAGGAAACGGACAGTGTGAACGGTTCAACCGCAGCATGCATGATTTGCTGCGTACGCTAGAACCTGAACAGAAAAAACGTTGGCCTGATTTTCTCCCAGAGTTGGTATATCTATACAACTGCACACCCCATGCCACAACCGGCTTTACGCCATACATGTTGCTGTTCGGACGGGAGGCTCGACTCCCTCTTGATTTGTTCTTAGGAAAAAGGGAGAGTATGACTGGCTCATACACCGCACTGGAATATGTGAATGAACATATGAGAAGAATTAGAGAAATGTACAGGGTAGTACAGGAAAGACTAGAACATGAAGCACGGCGAAGGGAACCGCCGGTACAGACAAAGGACCCGCCACTCAAACTGAATGACAGGGTATTACTGCGTAGTCACCCGTTAGGCAGAAACAAAATCCACGATCTCTGGGGACAGGAGATATGGCAAGTCGTGGAGATGCCTAAAGCAGCAGGTGGCCCCTTTAAGATAAGACCCATCGATCACGCCAAACCGGATCGGTGGGCGAATATTGCTCAATTAAAGAAATATTGGAATAGGCAAGAAGAGCAGTTACACACAAGGAAATCCAAGACAATTAGGGAACCGGAAACTATAACGGAAATTCACATACCCATCCCGGAACCATATCACCATCATCAGAACAACCGCGATACACAAGTGGAGGATAACGGCAACAAAGAGGATCCCGTTCCTTCCAGAAGCAGAGAGACAGTAGACCATCAGATAAGTGGTCCGCGGAGAAGTTTGAGGAACAGAAGGAAGACGAAATTTTTTGTCAGCAACCATCAAGTCTTTCATGGTCGCGCTGGTATGAGAACAGACTGTTCAAAAAGCTATAAAAGTGAACTGGTGAAGGCACCAAACGAAAAGGGTGGATGTGAATTCTAGAACTGTTTTGTGTCTCAGGAAGACGATGTAGACACAGTTGAGATGTGAAATAGGTATAACTGTCAATCGTATACGAATGGGACGTCGTGGACAGTGAGTGGAACAATAAAATTTTTTTACGATTATGCGATTGACTCTGGAGGAGTGCACCTGCCAGGCGTTGTTTGTGGTTGAAAACACACAAAAAAAGGCAGGGGTGGATGTAGCTAGGGTGGGCCTAACTACTAGTTACAAATCTGATAACGAACGAGAAGCCGAGACGCAGTATTGCAGTCTGACGCAACCGATAGCAGGTGGCTTATTGAAGTCGGACTGATAACAATCTCAAAGCCAACGCGTGCTATTTTGGGAAACGGTACGAAGAGAGTCAGAAGGCCTGTCAACTTTGATTGATAGGATGCAGATGTTATTTCACGGACTGTACGCTAGAACTGCGTAACTAGTGGTCGGAGACATCGAGTACAAGTATCGATTACGGAGGAATACAAGTATGCAGACGAGTACGGATACAAGGCATAAATAGGAGGGGACGACTGAACTCGTCCCCTTACGGCTCTTACGGCTCTTACGGCTCTTACGGCTCTTACGGCTCTTACCGCTCTTCCATCTTCATCGCTCGCTTTAGATCAGTCAGTCTGTGTGACATACTCAAGTTGGTTATATTGTGTTAAGAAGGACAATAGACATGTGGATTCAGTTATATGAAGCCTAGTGAGGACTGTTAGGGGTCAGTTGATTCAGACTATTATTGTGAAACATTTCTGTTGATTCATTGTGTTATATTGAAGCATTTCTTGATTCATGTAATAAAAGGATCAATAGCGAACCTGCATCTTCGAGTCTTTCTACTGTAGTCGATGTTGTGTAGCATGAGTGGTTCAACTCGTTACAATTGGCGTTGTCGGGCAGGATAGACTCGGGGAAGGTCACATTTGGCGTTGCGAACAGGAAAGATGCAACTAGCCTAGGTCACATATATATATATATATATATATATATATATATATATATATATATATATATATATATATATATATATATATATGTATATATATATATATATATATATATATATATATATATATATATATATATATATACATATATATATATATATATATATATATATATATATATATATATATATATATATATATATATATATATATGCCTATACATATAAATATATATATATACATATAATATGTATGCTAAATATATATAAGGCCTATATATATATATATATATATATATATATATATATATATATATATATATATATGATGTAGGAGCCTATTAAAAAAATATAAGCTAGGGTTAGGTTTCATGGTCGGAGTTAAGGTTAAATTAAGGCTGGGTTTAGAGTTGATTTATGGTCTTTGTTGCGGTTAGCTTAGCTACTAATAAAAAAAAAATAACTAGAACTCTTTGCTAGCTATACTATATACACAATAAACCCTCAATCCCCGACGACCCGCCCGCGGCGCAACTGCTCGACCACACGGTACACATAGATCTAGATCTTGTTTTGTCAGAAAAATAAAGTTAAAAAAAGTAATTGATCCCATTCTTCTTCTTCTTTGTTCTTAATTTTTAGTGTTGGGAGGGATCGAGCCTTATCTGCCAGAAGGTTTGAACTCGAGACTTTTTCGAATTTATCAACCTTGAACTTTTGCCGACTCGACCATGCTTCCATCAAAATTAAGGATTACGTGTCAACTGGTTATGCGCCATTGAGGCCATTGACTCCGATTTCAGCCTGCTTTTCTTTTTGGATTTGCTTCCATAGCCTTTGTCCAACCAAGAACAAACTACAAGGCAGCAGTTGTTTAATTTTGGAGTTGTCTCTCCTAGAAGAGTGGCTGTCCCCAGCTAACGAGCCTCATCTGCCCGAGGGTTCGAACTCGAGACTTTTCGGTTTAGCAACCATGAGCTTTACCGAATTGACCACGCCGACCCATTGATCCCATTGCTCAGCTCTAAAAAAATAATTTGAGTCCATTGCGCAAATATTAATAGTATTTAATTTGAGCCCATTGCGCAGGTATTTAGGTCATGGCGTTTTACATCTTTTGCCGTCCAGATAGCGCTTGGAGGGGGGGGGATCATTTTCTGAGTAGTCACTTCATACATTTTATCATGACTTCATTTCAAGGATACCCCCTTATTCAAATCACTTCCAAAGAACAGCGTTCTAACGCATTCACTGCGAGTGAAACTTATTTCAACATCTATCAACCCTACCCTCTATTTTTTTTTTCTCTGGCTCGTTTTGTTAATTGAACGAACCGCATTCAATAGCGGCGGAGGCAGCGGCGCCGAGTTTCTCGTTTACAAAGCGCGCAGGTATCGGGAAAATCCAAAAGCTGAAGCCGCGCACACTAGAAAAGGGTCATTGTAAATACATTTTGTTTAATGAATAATCTATCAAGCTACAAGATTTATAAATATTCATATTTTATAAGGGAAAAAATGATAACGTTGTATAACTGAATTTGTTTTTAAAGAAAATAAATTATAATAAAGATAGAGCATCTCGCATATGATGAATGTTCTTCTTTTTTTTTTACAATTGTCTTCAGGCTCAAAAATATTTTTTAATTAAAACATGCGAATAAAACGGATATCATTTTATTTCATTAAAACTTGCGTCATATTTCGAGTTTGATATGTGATGCTATATTTTATCATAACATGGGATAAATTCAATTTAATAGTTTTTAATTAAGTTAAAGAATCGTTTAAGTATTTGATACTGTTATCAAAAAAGGCTGGTTGATAGGAAAAAAAAAGGTAATTGATTTCATAATAATTACTTTTTAATTTGTTATTTATAAACTCGTATTGTAGATACTCTGGTTGCGTTATGATCTTTATGTAACAACATAATATATTAGTGATCCGTCTACAATGTAGAGTTTACTGACCTCTGCTATATGCTTTTATAACACATCTCTATACACACACACACACACATATATATATATATAAATAATATATATATATATATATATATATATATATATATATATATATATATATATATATATATATATATATATATATATATATATATATATCTATATCTATATCTATATCTATATATATATATATATATATATATATATATATATATATATATATATATATATATATATATATATATATATATAAGTATATGTATGTATGTCTATATATATATATATATAGGGCCTATATATATATATATATATATATATATATATATATATATATATATATATATATATTATACATATACAGTATCTTTTCTTGTTTAAACCAAAGACATGGTGCACATAAAGCATAGTTTATTTTTTTTCAATAACCTCGGTATACCAGGGGGATAATGTGGTCTCTATGCCCAGCTGCCTTTCTTTCAGGGACACATCATAGCTTGGCGGACCCAGGGACGTCATACAGACTGACATCTTGCAGACTGACGTCTTACAAACTGACGTCTTACAGACTAACGTCTTGCAGACTTCGAGCCCGGGTCCCGAACTCGAATGTGTGTATGCGTGTGTGTGTGTGTGTGTGTGGAGTATATGTGTGTGTCTATGTGCTGGTGCTAGTGCTCGCCTGTACCACTGACAAGATCAACAAAAAAACTTAGCACTGGTGACCTAGAATCGTAACAAAAAATAAACCAAGCACGTTAATCGTGAAATCATTTTTTTTAAAAACCTGCTGCTTAAATCCCCAAGGCCGATAACTTTGGAAAAATGAGGGCCGAAAATAGGCAGTATCAGTGGGCGAAGCACGAAACGCACCAAGTGAACTCCCCCCCCCCCCCCCCGCACCACTCCCCCTGGATGAGCGAGTATTAGTTTCATTAGATTGATTTTGAAAATTCCAATGAAAATAGATGCGCACCGACTATTGTGAGATTTCCTTGCCCAAATGTTTAAAACTGTAGTCCCTGATGTTCAATATAAATTACCACCAGGCATGATATTTAGGCATAGCGAACTATATCGGTGTCGGGGGGGGGGGGGGGGCTTTCTATTTGGCGCTTTAGTGGTGAGAATAGAACATAGATATGTCTTATATTATGTTATGGAAGGTAAACATGTCAATGCAATACCTATAAAAGGGAATATATTATTCTCCTTAAGTGAGCGCACAAACTTTTATTTTTATTCATAGGCTTTAATAAGGTTACATCAAACTACATAATATTTCTTTACTTTTTAGTACAATTTTCATTAGACATTTTTTTTAGATTTGTAAGTGTGATAAAAGTCTAATTACTTATATATATTTTTTTGTAGGAAATATTTTCCACCTTTTAGTATTCATCCAAAATCAATTTGATACTACATAGCCAACGGAAAAAAATATTTGCATCAACTTGTGATCTCTAAAAGTCAAATAACCTGCTCCTAGTAGTTAGTGGATGGGACGGAGTGGTCTAACGGGTCTGCTATCCCGTAAGTCGCGAGTTCGAATCCGGGTTCAAGTCAGTAGACCGCCCCTGAGTCCACCCAACTCTAATGGGTACTAATTCATGGGAGGGTAAGTACAGGCGGCTGGGCATAGAGCTGACCACACTATCTCTTCATATGCCGACGTCACAGAAACAAGTGAACTTTACTATTTTAGTTGTTAGTGGCCGAAATAGCCAATCGTAAAATCAATTCACTCTCGGCGGCCCAGTATCCCAGCGATCGCTAGTAATTTTATTTTTATTATCTCCCCTTTTATTATATAATAAACTCATTTTTAAACTGAAAGATCTATCAAATAGAAACCTTAATTTAGATTTTTAAAAATCCAATATTTTTGCATTGTCATTCAAGATCTACCTCCTGTGCTAAATTTCAGCTCAATCGGACACCGGATTAATATTCCAAGATTTGCAGATAAAGAAACATAGGTAGTGATCGTAAAAAAAGACTTTTCAAAAATGGTGCACCATTAGGCTATATATATATAATATATATCTGTATAGTTTTTCCTGATATTCGCAAT